>NC_090936.1:361932611-362239461 GCF_040938575.1 Ambystoma mexicanum
TGCCATTGCTAACAATGAATTCTCTTCTAAATGAATAACCTGGCAGCCTTTATTGTCCACCAGGATTTAATGGGTCTATTCCCAATCTCTACCAGTGGTGTATTTTCACATTCAAGCCCTTGCTGCCTCGTGGATTCATTTAGGCACACAAATGCATCAGAATCCCTCATCTGTTCTTTCTGTGTTTTAGCGTTATTGTAACTTGCCTGGTGAATGCAGGAATGATTACATCCTTTTTCACCTGTAATTCAATCGCATATGGTACCATCTGTGCGCAATGATAAGCTTGTCTTTTGTCTTCAAATTCAGGTGCAGGTCCCCCCCCAATCTGGACCACACTTTGTGATTAAGGAAGTCTAGCGCCATACACATTAGCTGTACGATTTTCTCATTAATTAAACTTCTTTCCTGCTCAAGTGCTAAAGTGGCTTCTATCATTTCAGAATGACCATTTACACTGATAGGGATCCATGGCTGCCCATCTCCCATTTGTATTTCAGAAAGGGTCGAAATGTGTTTTTCTGTGTTCCTCTCTGGAGTGAAAGTTGGCTTGCATTTTTCTTCTCTTAAGTAAAAGCGTAATGTGTTTTCATCTATTTCTGTTTGCCATTTTTTTTTGGGTCCAAATAAATATCTAGACACTGCTTCTCTTCTTCACCTCACATTTCACCCTGACACATTAGAATGACAGTAACACTAGGTGCACAGCTATTCTGAAGATACACTTCCACCGCATCATCTTAGCCACAGTATGGCATTCTTTTACACTGTTGTTTTGTGACCTCACCTCTTAGGCCTCAATGGTTTTTTGGCTACAGACCATAAGACCCCATTTGCCCCATCAATGAGGAGCGACAACCTGTTCAGGCAATCTGTTTCCATCAGAAACGGGATTTCACTGAGAGATGTGATCAACACTTCCTGTCTCATCCTGTGTTTCCCTATCTTTATGTCAACCTCAGTGACACCTTCGATAGGTATCTCCTCACCTTTAAAATTGTGCACCGGGCCTTCATTTTGTCTCACTTTGATGTGACTTTGGGGGGGATCTCCCCTCATTGATACTTTTGACCAGCTCTTTGAACATGATTGTGGCCTATGCCCCCATGCAAATCATTGCAAATGCATTACATTTCTTGTCCACAATGATAGGAGCATAATACCTATCCTCACTTTCTTCCAGCACACACAAAAAGTGGGAATTTTTGCTGATTTCAGGACTCACCTTTCTCAGTCCCTTTTCTCTTTTTGCCAAACACATGGGCATGTGAAATGATATTTTTCCCTCCTTTTTGTCCATTTCATTTTGGGAATCTTTGTCTATTTTTTCATATTCAGCACCCATTTGGAGTGTAGCCACTGTCCGCCCCTCTGACCTGGGACTATCAGTGTTTACACTGCAGTTTTTTTGACTGAACATTCTCACAAAGATCACATGTTAACTTGTCATTTTCTAGCTCAGAACACCTATTCGCATTTTGCATGGTGCCTGTCTTCTCGGTCTCCTGAAATATGTGTGGCTTAAAATACTCCTCAGGTGACTGGCCTGCACCCTCCTTTTGAAAACCCGCTTTTCCTGTCTGGACTTCATCAGTATTCTGACTATCAATGTAGGATATTTTAACAACTAATCCTACCTCTTTATCAGATGTTTTATCTTCACATACAATGAAATGTCCTTTTTAAATCTCTCTGTTCTTTAGAATTTACCATTTACTCCTTTTTGTTTTTCATCTGCACACACTTCGATTGTCTGGTTCAACTCTAAATTGAACCAAACCCCTTTTTGTGTGCAACTTCACACCCTCTTTGTCATTGAATACACTTAAATACAGAAAACACAACCCCACTGATTCAGTTTTAAAAATGATTTTCTTTTATATGCACTATTATTTGAGAACAGGTTGTACAGTATGAACATTAATCCAAAATAGAACCTCTACATTAGATTGCATGACCAGTCTGTATTCATGACTAAACATCCATGGTTGTTATCTTACCACAGACCTTGGGTCCCGACACAATTAGCAGAAGACAGTCTAGGAGAAGAAACAAAAATAAAAACACGACAGCAGGCCAACTTTCTTTTTCTCCCTTTACACTTTCACATTTGTATCTCTTTCAAATGTTAAAAAGGCATTATTCATAAAACGATCAGTTGATCCTGACTGATTGTAAAAATAAACCCAATTATCCGTATGTACACCTCACTTTACAAATATACCCACTTCAAGTGTGGGTGAGATTTCTGCGCTGTTATCACGGGAAACCCCTCTGAACTGGATTATCAGCACACAGGAGTATCGAGAATTCTGCAAAGCCCAACCACCCACGAAGGACACAGGTTGTCTGTCAAGGCCTCAGCTTCCTGGAAAATCTTGCACTGCACGACTCTGGCCAGTCACTTTCTCGCCTGTCGGCTGTCTTCTGCTCTCCTGAATTTATATGCTAACCCTGTCAATCTCACTAAAATCTGCCTTTTTCCTGATGTATACACATCACCCAAGCTGATTAGCATCTCTTCCCGTAGAGAACAACCTCCCAAAGATGTGTGTGACAATTGCTTCCTGCAGCACACAATAGCGCCTTCTCCAAAGTGCATATTTTCCTTTGCACATTGTGTAACGAAATCACAGCTAATGCACTCTGCCTACACATTTTAATTCTACTGTAATAACAGCACATTACCTTTGACATGTCATCTGACCCTGGTTTGCACTGCTTTGTTAAGGATACATTATCAATTAATAGGAAAGGCGTTAATTGGTTAGTTTGGGTTAATATGTATATGGTGCAAACTGGACAGATAACTTGTTCAACCTGAATTGGCTCATTTTAAAACATGCTTATTACAAGAATGTGCACTTCCATTTGATGTCTGTATTCCAGCTATTTGATGTTTGTATTCTGTTTACTGCCTCCTCTGAATATGATGTCATGGCCCACTCACTGCACCTCATATACAGTATCCCTACATCTCCAGTATCTCTCCTACAGTATGTAACTTTCTATAGAAAACCCTGTAAAACCACATATGTCCCCCCAAAGAAAAAGATAAGATTTGATGACAAAGGATAAGAGAAATAGAAAAAAAGTTTCAGTATCATAAGAAGCAGGAGGAAGCAGGTCAGGGACTCAATCGCCTACCCTGCTTGCAGTGTTGGCCAAAGCCTCTGGTGAAGGACAGAGACCCTTTTCTTGTTTAATGCAGTGCACACAGCAATAGCCCTTCCACATAATGTGGTGCCTTTCTGTTCTAAAGGACAAGTAGATGGTCTCTATCCCTCACCCGCCAAAGTCCTCTTCAGATTGTTTCCCCCTGAGAGCTCTACTCCATTTTGCAAATAGCTTTATCATTGATGAATACAACTGGGATTGGGCATATAACAAATGCAATAAATACACTTGTATTTTACCAAAAAGAAAAGTATTGCCTTTTAAAGCAGAACACCTGGTGGTGATTCTTTTCACAGTGTGGTGCTGGTTTGTTGTTTTCCCAGATGGGGCTTCTCTGTGAATTGATAGTCGGTTTGCTATCATGATATCATAATCTCCATCTAAATAGAAACACAGTTTATTAAAATGCTAAGCTAAATGAGGTCAAATTATTTTTGGCAATGATCCTACTTTGAAATGTATGTATTGTTTCCATTATGTCCACCAGGTAAATATGTGCTCTATCTGCAAGGGTTTCTCTGATTGAACATCTGTGACCTCTGAGTCTGAGTGACCAATCTAACTTTTCATCAGGAGAAGACTGTGCTCAAAATGCTCTCTTTAGAGTTAGGATCCTTGTAAAGTCCTTAGGAATTAGCAAACACAACTCCATACTTCCCACAACAGGGAGAGGGGCACAACAATTGAAACTTAAAAGGAAAAAGGCCAAAGAGTGCTTCAGGATCCAACTGCTGCCATCTGTTGCATTCGCATCATTGGCCACTTCAAGGCCATTACTGACAAAATAATAGTTTATAACCTCGTAATTGACACACTGGTCATCATCAAAGTTGACCATGCTGACATTAATCAAGTTACCATCCCCAGCAAGGTATTCACTGATGGCCATGACTTTGTCAATGATGGGCCCTTGGTTTTCCATCTTGATGTTGACAAAGGCACCACTACCTCCAAGGATAGCCTATTTGTTTAGGCTTCAGCAACACTCTTCACAAAAGGCTCAGTTACTTCAAAAATTCACTCCACCAGCATCACGAAATTCCAAATCCGTGCGAAAAACAAATACAGCTTCTTAGGTCAGTCCTTTTAATGCATCTAACATTAGTGTGTATTTTCTGAACATCTTGATGAGGTGAACAATCAGAGAGTGGAGGAGATACAGGATCCTCCTCCTTTAAAGGAAAGTGGTGACTGCACCTCAGTGAAGGGTCACCCTCTATCTAAGCCTGATGGCTTGCAGACTGTATTCAACTTTGCCATGCCACAAAAAGGAGAATGTTACAGGAAAGGGTAACTGCTTATTCTACGAAGGGCAGGTCAAGGACAGTAGCTTTGCATCCAAACATGCCTTTGCCAGAAATATTTGGAGCATCTATACAAATTATCCCACTCCTATTTTGAAAACTCATTACTTTCTGAACTTCTATGCTAGCGCAAAGTCACAGATTGGAAAGGCCACCTAAAAAAGGAATTAAAGGAAGCCTCAACGTCTAGCATTACTATTTATAATTTATTCAAAGTATGGGAATCTATGATGGAGTTATAAGATGGATTTGCCAATAGCACTTTTAGCATTAGATATAAGTATAAGATACAACTAAATGAGTCAGAAACTCTCTTCCTGGTAAAAGAAGACATGAATGTTGGGGAGACATAGAAATCTCAAACTTATTGGAGTCATCCACCAACAGAATTAGTTGATTAATGCATGGAGGATGGCCACATCACATCACCAGAATGTAGGGTACCCACTGAGAATGCACATACACTAAGACACAAGTTAAAATAAAATATGTGCTTCTTAAATCCCACTGGACTCCAGCCTCTAAGCGCAAGTCCGATATTGATCCTGTGCTGCTCATCATAGTCAATACAAAAACTAGCGCGTTGCCCCACAGGTATCCTCCTGGCATTGTGCATTGTGACACTCCTGAGAATGATGCCTTTTTAGTGGCGTGAATTACTAAAGTGAACAGCTGTGATGCTTTGGGTGAGATGAAAATCCCCTTGTGAATGTGGCATAATTCCTCAGTGTTGTACACTTTGCTTTGTGTATTAATCAATACCGTCACTCACAGGAAGGAGTCTGAAAGGGCATTCCAGAACTAGCAATGTCATCTGAATGGTTTGATCATGGATGTCATCAGCCATTGCCTCAGGACTTTGAGTTAATAAGACACAAATGTGATATTTGAGCTGTGAACACGCTTCCTGTCATGCACCAGTGTTTTACAAGTTGCTCCCTAGTAGCCATTGCTGAAAAGGTACTATCTCTAGTTTTATTACAGTGTTACTGTTCTTGCAAATGAAGAAGACCTGTGACTGTGATGCATGTTTGCAACATTCACCATGGACAGGTTATTGGAGAGGGCCATCCTTCTATTGTAGAAGAGTTATGAGTGCCTTGTGCCACCTGGTGTGCAATGTCTGGTGTCTTGTAAAACACATTTTTGTGTGACAGGGCCTGGGATCTAAGCAGTCGTAGTTGTGTGGTTGATACAAATAAGTATAACATTAATCTCCTGCTTTCAAATATTGTAGAATGTTGGCTGTGAGATTCCACCAGCTAAGGCACTGGTCCTCTGGCGAGAATACATAGTTCACAATTGTAGCATGCATATTGCTTTTGTTTAAAGGGATTATTGCTGTAATCATATTAACCACCAAGCTTAGGATATTGTACCTGTTGAACCTTGATGCTAAAGTGGGCTTGCTCATTAATATATCTATAAGCTACTGTCTTTTCCCTGGTCTTCCTTTTTAAATAGGGTATTAGCGATGGTGACCTTCCATCTCTAGAGCAGTATTGAAGGCACCTTGTATTTCTTAAATCATGCAGACTATCTTTAAAACATGTTATGGAAACATGTTAATGTTTCTGATGCTTGTGGATCTGCTTAGAATCACATGCTGTGCATATAGTCCGACATCTAGTGGAAATCGCAGAGTATTGCATCTTACTTTCGAAGATCAAAAGGGGACATCGACATGGGCGTGACTGTAACACTATCCATAACGTGACCTGTAGTGTACCCAAAATCTGTCACGTGTCGAGGTCCCACAGATTGTTTTTTCTGCCAACCTAGTTGGTCGCTTACGAGGAGCTTGTAAGACTTTTATATTGCTAAATTCTTAACCACGACCTAAGGTCGTCTAAGTCATCCCTGACAACCTTCTCGATGACTGCTTCGTGGGTTTCCTGCCGCCGACGACATCTGCAACTGCTCGGCGACTATTGACCGCGTGGCCTCGGCCCTCTGGCCTGGCCCTTCCAGTATGGAGAGTGGGGCCCTGGGTTTAATTCCTCTCTGAGAATGTATGCTATGGAGAGGACTCCTTTTAAATTCTGCCCATCGTGTAACGGCAAATTTCCATGGAAGGACACCTATCGCTGATGCAATCAGTGTCTTCCTCGTCACCACGACGAGGGTTCATGCAAAGCCTACAAACTCTTTCGACCGAAAACGTTGAAAGACAGAGGGACAAAACGATGGGCAGCCTTTGCTATGCAGGCCGAAAACCTTTCCCCCCATCAGCGTAGTCACTTCAGACAATGAAGAATCAGTCGGCAGCCATGACTCCGAATTGGAAGCCATCGACCTCTCAGCGGAGCCTGCATGCTCCTAAATGCCTGCCCCAGACAGACAGGTTGCAGCACTGTTTTGGGGAACTCACATCCTGGCGACAAGGGCACCCACACACTATGTGTACACAAGCACACAACCCCGAAGGCCTCTTCGAGTCGTCGAAGAAGCACGCAACACCCACAGGACTGCAGAAAATTTTGATGACATCTGCCAAACATCGCGGTTCGACACCCTCCCCACAACCGCATTAGTGGCATACAACTGGACATCCATCTGGAACGGGCATACCCCCTAAAAGACACACTGTTGTTGACACGCCATCCAAGGGCGCATAAGCGATTAGGGACCCGGCCTTCAGGTGCGTAAAAACCCTCAATACAGCTGCCGAAGATTCACAAAAGCCTCGCAGCAATCATTTTGGTGGCCACGGAGTAAGGCTTTATTTGGAACATCTCCCCCTTCTGGACAGCCTTCCGCCCTCCTGACCCTTCAACTTCCTTTTATGGACCAGGGAAAGGTTTGAGCAATATATGAAAAAAATTTCACAGTTCATTGACTTTTCAGACCACCTGTAAATCGTGGGCAAACATATACACATTCTTAACCCAGGCCTTGGTGGGGGCAAGGGTGGGGTGGTCCTTTATCCCAGGTGCTTTATCTTGGGGTTTCGATCTGAGGTTTATTTGCTTGGTGCCTCATGGCTCAAACAAATGGATTGATGGGTGTTAGTCCATAGAGAATATATGATCACATAGGATTAAGTATATTGGGGGCAATTTAGGGTGGTCTGTGGGGAAGGGTCCCACCAACTGCTACATGAAAGGAAAATAGAGGGGCAAAAGGTTGTGCAGGAATGCATTTTTGAAGGTGGGGGGTCAAAAGAGCAGGCACAGGTTTGTGGAGGCGGATGAGGACACAAGTCAAGATTCGCCCCGGTCACACGCAGGGCAATGAGCTCAGAGGAAGAGAAAGAATACTGTTTCTGTTCACAACAATTCACTCCTGGGCTTCCGTGAGAAAAGGGCTGGTGCAGCACAGACAGGGGAGGAGGTAGTGGGGGTGTCAGGGCTGGCTGTGCGTAGTGCTGGACAAGGGGAGAGAAGGTTTCTTAGAGATCATTGTGCGGCCTAGTAAAAAGATGGTGTCTGAGGTGACACAAAATGGAGTCTGAGTGTATCGTCCCATGGTTTCCTTCCACTGTCGTCAGAGGAAAGACAAGGGGAACTCCCCGCGATGGGATGAGCAAATAGACTTCTTTCATGCAGAATGCATGGGTGAGGCAAAAAGACCTAAAGTAACAAATAACCTTGGTTGTTTGGGCGCCTACATTCCTCTGCCTCCATTACTGCTTCATCCCAAGCTGGAGTTCCTTTTATTGGCATCCAGGCCCTGCACACAGAGCTCAGGCCTGACCCCTTCTTGCATATTCATCAGGAGTACATGCCATATAGATACACCCACCATTCCCTTCTAAATCTGCCCACACCTCCTTATACCATTCTAGTTCATGGGGCTCCTTGATAGTTGTATGCCACAAATTATCCACTGTGTTGTATACTGCTGTCATGCAGTGTTTAGGCTCCTGGTTGTTCACTGTTTGCACTTGTACGTCTTTCACATCATGAGGCACCTTTGTTGGGTGGTCCATTTTCACCATCATTGCACTACTAGGCATAGATTTTGCACAGAATCGAAACCCTACCTGGCACACACAGAAGATTAGCAGCAAAAATACTATGATGGGTACCGGTAGCTTCATTGCAGTACCAAACCAGGATGGTACCCAATCAAAAACCGTGTCGAACCAGTCACTTTGCTGCACACCACCTTCCTTCTTCATTCTTTCTCCGAGATTATGTACTGCAGTTATCACGTGTGATAATGTCCCACTGTCAGCGTCTTCAGAAGGCACCAATGTGCAACATGCGCTGCCAATTTTTCGGCAAATACCTCCTTCTCTTGCTGTGAGGAGGTCCAAGACATAACAGTTTTGCATGGTCATCAACTGCAGGGCTCTGAGTTCCACTGTAATGACATTGAACCCTTTTTTAGTGTTGTTGGCTAACTGGATCAGCTCCCACCTCACAATTTTTAACCACTTGGCGTTTGCTCGTGCCTGGATGCTTGGTATGAGTGATGCAAAAAATGTCTCTGCATGGTTGAACAGCTTCAACTGGTCAGGTATTTGTGCCAAAGGTTTGGAGGAGTCTTTAGAAATGTAATTTGAGGCCCTTCTTTTGCGTGACACTCTGTCTTGCAGCCTATCATCCAACAGTACATTGTATATGGGGGGTTCTTCGGTTGTTGACTGGGGTGCTGGAGGCATTCTGGCGGGCACCCTCTCCCCCTCGACATGACTCTCTGGAATCACCATTAGGGCTGAAGGCAGCGTGCCCAGGGCTCAAGTACCTCTAAATGATGGTGGGAGGTGCAAGTACGCCTGTTTGCCGCATACCCAGTAATTGTCCATTAAAGCAGCTGTTAATTTCTTCATGTCGGGGAGGATAAGTGTTTTGTTGCAATGTTTGTTTGATCCCATGGGCACTTTCCCTTGTCCCTGGAAGCAAAGTTCATATGGCACTTCACGTTGGATCTTGATTGGCTTTTCGAGGGCTGTTACCCATGTCAGTTTGGCAATGTGCTGAGACCAGACCTAAGTGTATGTTTTCTTGACCCATTGGAATTTTTCTTCTGACAATCCTCCTAGTGCTTCCGCCTTGAACATCAGTGTGTCCTCTTGCCATTTGTTTCCGTGAACATTGTCCCTGAACATTGTTTCCGTGAACATTGTCCCTTTTATGACAAAAAAATGTTCTTTCACGCACAGTACTGCTTGAAGCTTGCTATGGCAGGCTTTCTCGTTCTGAATCAGTTGTAATGCTACTGTGTGTGCCTGGAACGTTCTTCGAATTCTACAAAGTGCAAGATGAATCAGACACTGGGCATCCGCTATGGGAGTTTCCTCGGGTATTAGAACCTTAGGTGTTCCTGATGTGTGAGGTATCAGGGAAAACACATAGCAACTTTCATTAGTTGCTTTTTTACCCATGATGCTCATGTCAGAGTATCATTTGTTACACTGGTCTGGATGACGGGTGTCACTCCACTGCATCTAACCCCAGGCCAGGGTATGCATCGTACCTTTTCTGTTCTGCCTTACTTTTCCCTCTGTTACTTCCACCTAGACCATTATATAGCTTCATAATTCTTTGATAGCGAATAGGGAAAATTCCTAAATTCATCTTTTCACTTTGACTATCATTTTGTTGCCAATAATGTGTAGTGAGATGGGTGCTTGGGGCGGGTGTTTGAGTTCTAATGTGCATGTAGCCGTCATTCGAGGTAGATTCAAAGGCCGTTTGTGGGTGAGCATATGACGGCATTAATACATCAGAAATTACATCATCTTCATTGTAAGCATTACGTACTTTTTCATCATTATTCATCATTGAGTATTCAACCTGTGGGGCTTTCATTGTGCAATTTATTTGCAGAGAGGTATGGTTTGTGGAGATATTGTTGGCTCAGATCAATTTCGGCCCATCCCATACTAAGTGGGTTCCCTCCTTCACCAGTTTTTCCCCATCCCCCCTTCTTTTATACCCTCTAAAATGAACGATATAGACCAGTAAAGTCCAAAGCACAATAATATAGTTGAAAAAACAATGGCCGTAAACTAGAGGCCACACTCATATGAATAAGCTCTAGTAGCACTAACATTTCCCTTATTGCTAACTAGATTCGTAGCATTGTAATTGAGGGCCCTCGTTTCTGCCATGTTTGCACCTACAGAGTGAAATACAATGTGTTCAGATAAGTGTAAGGCAATTTATTTAGGTCACAACTCGAAGTGCAGATCTGGAAGGCTGGGGACGGGGCAGGTATGATGCTATGCAGTACATCCAAAAGAGGGGCATGACAAAAGAGGCCAAACCCTTGTTATTAATCTACATGTAGAGTTTCTAGATACATAATAGGGATCACAGGTGCTCTGTAAGGGCTGAACTGTACATTCACTATGAGCTATTGTTAAGTCCCTGGCTTAAATGGGGTCAAACACAGAAGCTTTTTGCATTATGGGATACTTCTAACAATATTATATTGTAGTTTAGGTGTTCATACTTGGGCATTGGGTCTTTAAAGACAATATCTCCCTAGACATTTGGAAGATGGGGTGAGTTATTAGTTACATTATTATATGATGTGGTACCGAGGCATGATATGCACAGCAATACCATTGGAGGGGAAATGCTACCTTGATTCAGCTTGGGACGGTTTTGATAATATCCCATATAATTGAAAACGGTTGCAAAAATTGGGGGTTCCCATGTTTATTGTGTTTCTGCTAGGCTTCTGAAGTGGATGTTCTAATTGCATTGCTAGTGGCCTAATCAGAGTATATGTTCTTTTTAGGATAGTTCATACTTATTAGGTTGAAACTATATTTACTTGGATACGCCTGTTGTACTGTTGTGCTTGTTGAAGTTCAGACATAAAGATATAGGTAAAGGTGTGGATATGTGAGAATGCATTTATTGTATGAGCATGGGAGTAAAGATAGAGGTACTTGTTTAAGAGATATTATGAACAGGAATATTGGCTCAAAACCCTTTAGAAGATACACTAAGTTAAATGCGTATGCAATGCGTAATTCTCCACGGATTCGGTTTTGTTGGTTGTTATGTAAAATATTATAGACTTAATTATTTTCTCTGGCCTTATAATTTTGTCTGGGTTTATCACTGATATTTGGCTGTTGGATAGTTGTTGCTGTTTCACTGCTGTATGTCTAATGTTGGTTCTAGTTGTGATATATGCAGAGCAAATGCACAAGTTTGATTTTTATTACAATGTTTTTCAATATCTTGGTGTATATGTTCTTTCCCCCATTCTTCTAGGTTTTCTGTTCCTTTTTCATTTAATTTGTTTTTGTTTCAATTTAAAACAATTGTGATTTTGTCTGCTTTCCTTGAATGTGTTTATTTAGGAGTGGTGAAGGGAGGAGGTGGAATAGACGGAAAGAGTAGGGAGGGAAGGAGGAAATTATAGAAGAAGGTATGCTTAATGTTGAACAGAAGTGACAATAGGCGCAGGTTTTTTTGGCACTGACATTTTGTTATGTTTTTTTCTAAAAATGCCAGCAGGCCTAATGTTTATAAGGTGGAATGTTAAAGGTGTGAATAACCCTATTCAGAGGAGGGAAATATTATTGCTGCTGAGTAGACGAAAACCAGATAATAGTATTCCTCCAAGAGACTCATTTGAGAGGGGATCAAGTGGGATATATTTTTAATGGTTTGTATGTAAAGAAGTTTTCGAGTTATTTTGCAAGTAATTCTCATGGTCTATTTATTATGTTTAGGAAAGATTTGAGATATAGAACTGATTGGTACATCCTCAGGGGAGATATGTTGCATTAAAATTGCATGTCGAGAATAGATGCATATCATTAATGAATATTTATTGACCTAATGTGAACCAAACTACTTTTTCAAAAATACTAGATGGAGTCTTGGAACAACTTAATTGTACTGAGATTATAGTTGGAGGAGACTTCAATACTACAATTGAAATGAAAATGGATATGACTACACAGGCCAATTCTTACGCTGAGGCTAAAGCTAGAAATGGTCTTTTGAGATTAGTGGATAAGTGGGATTTACATGACATTTGGCGAGAAATTAACGAAGAGAGTAGAAAATACACTTTTCCTTCAATGGCACATTGTACATCTTCATGCATTAACTTTTTCCTTGTCAGTAGAGGTTTATGTGAGAACGTTTGTGATGCTGAGATTGGTGATGTTGTAATTTCAGATCATGCTCCTATTATGTTGGCGGTGGATGAATCTGCAGGTGGTTCGAGATCTAGGAAACAATGGCATTTGAATATACAGCTATTCTCTGATCCAGAATTTGTCAAGCATACAGAAACAGAGATATCACTGTTTATGAAGGACAATTTGCATTCAGTTGAGTCCATGTCAGTAATTTGGGATCTGTCGAAGGCAACATTGCGTGGTAAAATTATTAGTTTTGCTTCATACAGGAAGCGCCAACAAGAGAAGGCCTTGGTAAAACTAGAGGATTAATATAAAGCATGTGAGGTACGCTACTGTGGTTGCCCAAATAAGGAGACTGTCCCATGCAAAACAAGCCTTGGTTTGTGAACTTCAACATAGGACAGAGATGCATCTATTTTATTCCCAGCAAGCTTTCTGGGAGCGAGGTGAGAAGTCGGGAGCCTTGTTAGCAAACCATATACAGCAGAATGAGAATAACAGACACATTCTTTTTGTCGTGATTAAGGGAGGGGCGATAAGGAGAAAGAATTAGGACATTTGTGAAGAATTTAGACACTATTATGCCTCCTTTTTGAAGGGTGATGGAACTATTTCCGAGTTGGAAATTAGTAATTATCTCTGTTCTTTTGATATCCCAAGTCTGAATGAGCAAGAAAGATTAGATCTCGATGCGCCAATAACAGTGGAGGAAATTGAAATTTCAATAAATACATCAGCGAATGACAAATGTCCTGGTCTTGATGGATTTCCAATAGAGTTTTATAAAACCTTTAGTCAAATTCTGTCACCTTACCATGTGCAATTATATACAGAGATATTGCCTAATGAAGAGGTCACTGAGTCAATGCAAACCACATTAATAATGATAATTCCAACACCAGGTAAAAAACCCTCATTATGTGAGAATTATCAGCCTATTTTGCTTTTTATGTAGATGTTTTTAGCAGAAATATTTGCTAGAAGATTCAATGGCTTGCTTCCGAAAATGGTTCATAAAAATCAGACATGTTTTGCAAGTGGAAGAAATAGTAACGATAACTCGCGGGAACTACTTGATGTTATTTACCTGAAGAGACATTATGCAGAAGCATACGCTGCTGTCAGTATAGATTCGGAAAAGGCTTTTGATAGAGTAAGTTGTTTTTTTCGTCAGGTTTTGCTTAAAGTAAACTGTGCACCGCATTTCCTTAAACTTTTAGTGCCTTATATGGTGGTGCTAAGGCGGCTGTGGTTGTCAATGGTTGTCGCTCAGTATGTTTCCAGATTCTAAAAGGGACTTGGCAGGACTGCCCCTTGTCTCCACTGTTTGATTTATTTATTGAGCCCCTTGCCATTTTGCTTAGAAATCATCCAGGTATTCCCAGGTATAACAGGTATTCCATTTGGGGATTACGTCTCAAAAGTCCTTTTGTATGCGGATGACCTCCGGGTCCTAATTTCAAACCCAGAGCGCTCATAACTGGAACTACTAGTGACATTACAGGAATTTGGGGACTTCTCTAATTATAAAGTAAATGTCACAAAGACTTTTATTTTCCTGATATCACTTTCATGTCCCAGGGGGTTATTTGATGTGGACCGTGAAGTGTGGGCAGACTCAGGACTTAAATACTTCGGCATTTATGTCAATAGAGATATTGAGTCCCCGTTTGTGAATGATATCCGCCTGAAAATTGAAAAAATAAATAGATTGTGTTGTAAATTGTAGAAATTAAAATTGACCCTATGGGGTAAAGTTAACGTAGTGGAGATGTCCTTCCCCCCAAAGTTATATGTATTTAGTATGCTCCCTCTGCCACTCTCAAATTCTCTGTTATTGAGTATTAATAAGTCCTTGAATAGATTTGTGTGGGGGGAGGGAGGTCATGCCCGAATCCCAAAGGATGTCCTTCAGAGACCAGTGCATTTGGGTGGTTTGGTTATCCAGACCTAAGACGTTGCCATACTGCATTTACGTTGCGAACACTGCTTCATTGGTTGATGGCCAACGAAATTAATTGTGCAGGCTGGATTAAAATTGAGAAGGAGTCTGTTTCGCCCACACCCCTAGATGTTATTCTGTTTGCAAATAAAAGGTTGCCGGTCGGTACGACTCAACCTTTTATAAAGCATGTTGTGAAAGAATGGCATAAAAGTAATGAGATTTGTGATGAGAAATATCTTCTTTGCGCAGACTCTCGGCTTTGGAAAAATCTGTCTGTGAAACAGGCTAACTATGCTCTATCATGGATTTCATGGCAAAAAGCAAATATCTGGAGAATTGGTCAGGTCCATGATGGTCAGAACATGGTGGACTTTGAGTTCTTGAATTTTAAATACAAGCTGAAAGCAATTGAAATCGGTTGTTATAATGTTCTGAGGGAGCTCTTTACTGTACTTTTTTTCACCAATGAATGCTGCATTGCATGATCAACCTGCAATTTTGCACCTCTCCAAGACCATGCCTCTATCTGCATCTACCTTATACAAGTTAATTACTCCTTCCATATTTTAGTTAACAACACAATGGCCCTCCTTACAAGTCAGGTGTTAAGGGTTTAACAGCGCCGTCGGCGCTGTTAACCCTTAACGCCTGATTCACACTTTAACGCCTGCTTTTTGCAGGCGTTAAAGCCCAAGGCGCTAAGCGACCTTGGTGCTAATTACGGCACCGTATTTTACGGTGCCGTAATTAGCGCCTTCCCCATCCCCATTATGCCCTATGGGGCAAAAATGGCAATGGGGAAGGGCAAATGGTGAATGGGGAATTACCGCCCCACTCACCTTGGAATGGGACGGTAATCCCGCCATCCACCATGGCGGAATCCGGCATGGACCATGGTGCTAATAGAACCATGGTCCACTGCTTGACTTTTAATGAGGGCCAATGTGGTAGAGGAAATTGGGAATCAGACTTGCGTTGCGTGTTGTCGGATATTGAATGGAACTGTGTATGCACAGGTCTGATTAAATACAAAGTTGATTTAGAACTAAGGTATACACAACAGAGAATTCATCATTACCTGCACTGGTCCCCTTGGAAGATGTGATTGTGTAAGTTGTGTAATGAGGATGTTTGTTGGAACTGTAAATGAGAGCTGGGCACCACGCTCCATATGTTATGGTTGTGTAGAAAGATTATTATTCTGGGATGTTGTCTTTCAGAGAATAGTCCTGGTTTTGGGTCTATCTCTCCAAAGAGCCCCACTTCTTGGTGTGTTGGGCATATTTCCCTAAAGTATTGTGTTGTCTAGCGGTAAACTGTTTTGGAGATATATAGAGCCCTTCTTCGTGCTAAGAGACATATTCTTAAATTTTGGAAAAGCGACACTTCCCCCTATGTTGATTAGCAGCTACAGAGTGTGTATCTCTTGTCAAGGAGACAGAAGGCATCCTTTAATGCTAAATATCAACTTCATAAATATGAAATGATCTGTGGAGGATTTAATGACTTTTATGCTTAGTTTTTTTAGTCACATTTTTTTTTCTTTTCTTGTATTTTCTCACTCTTTTATTCTCTCCATCCTTCACCTTTCTCTGTTACTCCCTTTGAAGAATTGAGCTGTTATGATGTATTTGAATAAGTATTACCCTGTACATTAGTATTATTGTACTCATTTTGTTGTTTATGTAAATATTAAAAGAATGCGCCCTGAGGCCCACGGGCATGTTGGCGCGTTACAAAAATTTAAATAAATAAATAAAATTTGACAAAAAAAGAAATGCTATTACAGTGAGTAATGCAGGCCTTCCTGGCGGATGGCTTCTATATGACTATGAATAGAGGTTATATATCAGCTAGCGACGTATTTGACATGTCACAGGCCTTCATTACTATTAATTACAGTTGCGTTCCTCTGCTGGCTAACTCCTCGGGAACAGCCTTGCCCTTTCTCTCTGTTTTGGGCCGTATCTCCTCAAGTTCCACAAGCATCTTAAGACGTTCCTCTTCTCCTCCTTCCCGCTCTCCCTCCAGTGCTAAATACCACAGTCGCTCTGATTGGTGGCCTAGGCCCTTATGTGTCCTTCTGGGTCCTGAACATCTGTCCAGTCGCCCGCATCATCCCCCCCCCCCCTGCACTTGCCTTTGGGCACCACTGGCCTCTGTGGTCTCACTTACCTGCACCTATTGTATTAGCAGGTGACCCCACTTCCAGCAAGGGGTCACTGCCTAGCAGTTACCTATTGCCTTGCAACTGGCTCTCCGGCACTCCCCCCCCCTCTGTGCATGCTCTAGCACTTACCCCCTTTCCCTTCTTTCTTTCTTCACCTGCATGCTCCGAATGTTTACAAGGCCTTGTTGGACCGCCTTGGTATTTTACTAATCATTGTCATTATATTCCATTGTTTTGCTGTTTCCTTGTTCCCCTCCCTTTGCCCTGTGGGTGCTTTGAAACACAATATCTTGATGTATAAATGCCTTAACAATGCACAATAAATAAATAAAGTACATCTTAATGTAGTGTACTCCATGGAGCAGCATGCCTCTATTTGTTGAACTGATCATGAGTCATTGCCTAGCGCATGCGGAGCCACATGGATTGCCACATTCATGAAGTGTCAAACCCAACAGGTTATTGTGGCTTCTTGTGTCTCATTTGTGTCATTTGGCCTTACAGTTATCAGTGCATTTGGCCCTTTTATGTAATGTATAAATTAGGCTGGTCACTGAGAAATGCTGAGAAAGGGTGCTCGTAATCCGAGCACAGGGAGAACATGAAAGAGCGCTAATGCAAGAGAAACAGTGTGTTCCCAGCTTGACCGAAAATTGTCATAGGTTGTCGCTGTATTCTAATGGCAGAGGTGTTTGGTAAGATTTTGTAGAGTGCAACTGGTGGGGGGCTTTACAAGACTTATCTACATGGTATTAGTGACCAAACCTTTAACATAGACCTGTACTACACTAGTCATTAGAGTGACTGAGCAGCCAGGCTCATCTTAGAAGGGGTACTGTGAGCTGTAGAGCAGTACAATGAAATCAGTAGAGACAAGTAGACAAACATTAACACATTTTAAAAGTGATGTTACAATTATTTATGTATATAAACAAAGTAAATGACTCACACTATGTTATGCAGCAACTAATAGTAACATCAAGCAGAATTTCAGAATCAAGTTATTCAAGTAGCAATGATGCAGGTAAGTACATTCTTTTTGTACTAAAACATTTCCAGGACACAGAGTGACATCAGTTAAGGTCAGTAGTAGCATTTATGGTTTACCATGCAATATTGAGTTTGGAGGGAACACGTGTTAGAGTAGAATAGAACACTATAGCACTGTAACAAACGTTGTTTCTCCCAGAGGGATGTAGGTAGTCTTTTATCTGAGCAATCTGTAAAACAATTAAAACCTGTAAGGGAGCAAACACTGCTAAAGCCAGTAGGGTTCAGAAGGGATGTCAATAAGACAGTTCTAGTTCTGATGCAATCTTCTTAGAAAAAGTGAAGACAAATCCAGGAGCTCAAGTGAGCCTACCTGAGGTGCACAAGCTGTTAGGCCTGAACAAATGAATTGCAGTAATTCAAGAGGATAGAAAGGAACACTCCCCAAACTAGGAAGCACTATATTTGGCTAAAGGTGGTTAAACTCAAAGCCCCACCATTTCTTAGAATTGTAGCAGCTGTTCGAGCTGGCGTCCTTCTTCATGGGGGGTTTCTGTGGCAGCACTCTCGAGACAGACTCTGCAGCCATGGATTTCACTCATTTTAGCAGCTCTTTGTGGTTTTGGCACCTTTTTCTCAGCACCAAATAAGAATGAGTAGCTCTGGTTGCAGTTTCCCTGGTCCCTTGGTCCTGAACTCTGATGAGGGAACAAAGAATTCCTGCTTCTGGAGGTCCTTGAAGATGCCCGCAAAGTTTTGGTAAGATTCGTTCTGAGGAAGTAGTTGCACTCGTCGGTGGTCCAGGTTGCCCAGGTATTGGGAAATTGCAGCCCAGAAAAGTCACAGTGACTCAGTCTTCCATGGCAGAGCTTCCCTGTCGATGGGAAAATGGGGTCAGCACAGCTGCAAGGCTTCACCAGTGCTTTTGTGGTCATGGAAGGTGATGCTGGCATCTCTCTGCATCTTTTTCTTTGGATTTGATGTTCCAGTGGTCAACTCTGCCTGTAGTCCCAAAACCCTTGCCTTTTATGCAAAATCCCATTCATTCACAGCACTAAGGTGTCAATCACCCATGGGGGGTCATCCTCTAGGACAGAAACTTGCCCAGTTGTAACTGGTTTTGGCCAAGCATGCCTGCAAACAAAGGTCAGTGAAGTTTCAGACTCCTCCCTCACTTCCTGACTTCCCAGACACACAGAAGCCTGGGCCGGCTTCAAGGCTAAAGACCGCCAAAGGCAAAACACACAATGGACTTAAACCTGATCTAAACAACATAGTAAAAGGCCAGACGAAACTAACACATGAGAAATGTTGAAAAAAGAAAACCGGGGCCATTTTGGTAAACTGGTCAGCCATGGGTGCTGTACTGCAGCTGAGAAATCAGCCTGCAGATACATTGCACAAAATATAGTAAAATGAAACCACTGCCACCAGCCATTCAAGTTAGTGTATCAAAATGTTACGGTGGTGTGTGCTAGACCCACAAAGGACAAAAGGTAAGTAAGACAAAAGTTTTGCTACTATACTTGGGAACTGTAGTTCACACACAAAAATGTATTTAAACATTTAGAGGAGTCCAAGGGTGCTGTGTGTCACTAGATAGAAAGCAGACGCCTATGGAGTTTACCAGGCTCCATTAAAACATAAGGAACACAAAATCTTTGTCAGAGGGAAAGGGCATAAGTGAGTGGCAAAAAGGCCCACTAACTCAGGAGGTTAAAGTCAAAAATGTCCCAGATTAAAGCAAATGGCTGGGGGCCTCTAAGGTTAAAGGGAATTAGCGCAGAAACTGAAATTCATCCCTAACAATACCGGCGTGAGGGCAAAAGCCATTATGTGTCCAGTTAGATCAAGTTTATCTTAGTCATGGCTGCATTAGAAAGTGTGTATGGATGGCTACAAGATCCTTTCCACGCCAAGAACCAACCATCCCGGTCGGGGTGTAGCCTTGATCTTCCCTGAGTGTATCCCTGCATCTATTATTCCTATGCAGGACTACTCCTCCTTTGAATGCCTGGTCTGCAGGCTCTCTCTCTCTCCTGATCTTTCTCTGTGTGGCCACCATGTAGCAGCTGTCCGGCCAGGTAGCCACCTTCCTCTTTGAGTGGGCAAGTCTCTCCTCCTCCCTCCTCACCTCTACCTCTCACCTTCTCCTCAGAGACCTTAACATCCACCTGGATGCTTCTTGTCCTTCTGCAGGACTCTTTCACAACCTCTGCAACTCCCTCCGTCTCTCTATTCTTCCTTCTGGCCCGACACACTCTTCAGGGCACACTTGGACATTCTGATCTCCTCTGGACTCCCCACTCTCCAACCCTCTCACCGCTCCTCTCTCCTGGAGTGACCACTTTCTCCTTTCTTCCCTTCTCTCTCTCTCTACCCCACAGGCCAAGCTGATCCCAACCCTGCCACCTACCTTCTTTGTCATTCGACCCATGAAACTTGTGTCAGTTGAGGCTTTCGCTGCTACTTTCTCTCCTTATTCTGCATTTTTGTCTGACTCACATCCTGACACAGCCCTCTCTAACCTCCATCTCTCTATCTCTGACACTCTTGATGTACTTGGCCCTGTCATGAGGATCTGCTTGAAGCCTAAATCCAAGTGAAACACTTGGTACGACTCAGACCTTGTCACCCTGAAACGAAGGTGCAGGGTGACTGAGAGGAAGTGGAAGGCTACAGGCGCGCACCCTTTGACAAACTGGCCTGCTGCCTGCTCCAAAGACAGTACAGACTCTCTGTCCTCACCAGGAAGAGAGCACACATCCAAGCCTGTGTTGCTGCTGCATCTAGCAACTCGGCAGAACTCTTCAAAATCTGCAAGGAGCTGGCCAACCTCTCCTCTTCCTTCCCAGGCCCTCTGTACAGCCTTGGCTTCTCATTTCATCACTAAAACCCAGGACATGCTGTCCACTCTCTCTTCCTCCTCCTCCTCCACGCTTGGCCTGCCTGTGGCCTCCTCTCCTCCTACATTCTCTTCCTTCCCCTTGTTCATCCCATACAATGTTTCTGAACAAGTCCGATCTATGAAAGTCTTGTCAAAACAGGTTCTTCCCTGTTCTTCCAAATCCTTTAAGGACCACATCGACACCCTTGCTCCAGCACTGGCCAATTTCTGCAATCACTCTTTTGCCACTGGAACTCCTCCCCCTGAAGCACTCCCTTGTGCACCCCTTCCTTAAGAAGCCCTCTGTCGGTCCTTCCGCTCCATCTAACTATCACACAATCTCTCTACTCCCTTCTTGGGCAAACTCTTGGAAAAGCTGGCCATCTCCCAGCTTAACCTTCACACTGAATCTGTTGGTTGTCTCCATGACCATCAGCCTGGCTTCAGAGAGGCAGAAGCACGGAAACTGCTCTCCTGAACATCCTTGAAGACCTGCTCTCCAACCTTGACTTTAACCTTCCTTCTTCCTCATTCTCCTTGATCTTTCTTCTGCTTTTGACACTGTCAACCATGCCATCCTGCTCAAGCGCCACCGTGATAACCTGGGTATCACTGATCAGGCCCTGCCCTGGCTGACCTCCTTTCACACTGACCGACCCTCTCAGGTCCAACTGGGTCCTTCCTCTCTTCTATCTCTCTCTCTCTACCTTTGGTGTTCCCCAAGGGTCTAATCACTCTTCCTGGCTGTTCAACCAATACCTGGCTCCTCTCGCCCACCACATAGCTGCTCTCTGCTCTGAATTTCAGTGTTATGCAGATGACACCCAGCTTTCTTTCAGGCTCCCCTCTGCCGCTTCTCCTCCCTCTCTCATCCCTGACTGACTGTATGCAATTCTGGAGTGGTGTGCCGCTAACAATCTCTGCCTCAATGCCAGTAAGACAGAGATCTTCCTCATTGGAACATCAGTTCCCTCCTTTCCTTTCTCTGGCCCCCCACTCTGGGCCCTCTTTCTGCTCTTACCTGTGAGGCTAAGAACCTTGGGTTCACCTTCAACTCAACCCTCTACCTCTCTCCTCACATTTCTGACGTCTCTAAGAAGTCAAACTATCAGCTGCACATCCTAAAAGGTATTCTTCCCTTCCTCACTTTCCCCCAGAAGCTCACTGTCTCCAGAGGTCTGGTCCTCTCAAGGCTGGACTACTGCAACAGCCTCTTTTTAAATCTTCCTGCCTCTACTCTCTGTCCTCTAAAGCTTATCCAGAACAGGACTGCAAGACTTGTCCTTGGCATCGAGCTCAGGGATCGTATCTGTCCTTCTCTGAAATCTCTTCATTGGCTCCCAGTGGCGGCAAGGATCAAGTTCAAGGCCCTCTGCATTGTCCACAAGGCTTTCTGGGGCCTGGGTCTGCACTATCTTCAACTCTCTCTTCCTAAGTATCTCCCTTCTTGAGCTCTCCGCTCATCCACCTCCAACTCTCTGAAGGTCAGCCTCCTCTTTTCCAAGTAGAGAGTTGGGGGCAGATCTCTTTCTGTGGCTGGGGCCTCCGTTTTGAACAGACACCCTGCCTCTCTCAAACTTGAGCAGAACCATCTTCGGTTCTGAAAGCAACTCAAGACCTTCCACTTTGCTTCTGCTTTCGCTCTTCCTCTCCGCTGCTGATAACCCATCTCTTCCACGCACTGCTCACCTGGCCAGTCCATACTTGTCCAGTTGCACCTCGCACTGCCTTGTAGGCCCTCAAGCACTTGTGGTCTGTATCTGTAACGCTACAGTTTCCTCTCTCTGCACTTATGAGCCACCCGTTGGCTGCACCCTCTGGTTACCAGCGCTTTGCTATACGCTGGCTGCACTCTGTTACCTGCACTTCTCCATCCTCCCTCCCTTTTGTACTTCTCCACCCCCTCTTTTCGCACTTCTACCCTCCCGACTCCCTGCGCTTACGCGATCTGAATGACACAAGGCCTAGTAAGATTGGTGTTTTGTCCTACCTTTGTTTCCCCCTCCTTGTCTTGTCGCACCAAGAAACACTTATGTACAGGCGCGTTATAAATGCCAAATCATTTCATATCATAGTCGTGCCTGTGGCCATAGTCCACCAAAGTGGTGCGTTTATACATACCTTAGGCTTGGGGGGAGTTTATCGTTGATCTTGTTGTGTGATTCGGTCATCTGTTTGAAGAAGACAGACTATCCTCACATGCAAATTCTAGGCACTGTAGACGGGCTATCATAAATGTGAATAGACCAGATATGTTATGCCGTCTTCTAAGCGTGGAGGTCCGGCTGCCATAGGATCTTGAGACATAGGATTTTCTAGTGCAGTAGACTGGATGCCCTTTTAGTCTTTCTGTATATCTTTTAAGTTCCATAATGGGCTAAATTCGGCCTTCTTCTAGTGGACTATCAGGGAAATCTGCATATATCATTATGAGTTGTAGTGGATGACTGATATGTCTTCTAATTGCAATGATTAATTACCATCATATAACTTCTAGCATAAGGAACGGGATAAACATCATAAGGTGCTGCCAAGGTGTCCAGTCCTAGATCTATCAATCCGGGTGCAGCATCTAGCTCACCCCTCAATCCGTCTAACCTTCACAGATCGTCTAAGTGAAATACTTCTGCTAGCCATCCCATCTCTTCTAGGGCCGTACTTGTGCATGTCTTCACATTTCTAATGTGCCATTGGATTGAGGTGGTTGGTGCTAGGTCATCTGTAAGACTGTGCTATCTCTAGATTGGATCAGGGCATGTTAGCTTACTGCATCTTAAAATTGTAATAGATAGGTTGTTATCCATGAACGTATGATTTCCAATTTCAAGAACATTTTGAGTAATTGTCTGCAATCTCCTATGATCTTTGACATGAGAAGGGCTACCAGCATGGGTCCCCTAGGTGTGCAGCCGAGGCAGGGTGTAATGACAGGAACCCAGTGCTTATTTCATTCCCTGAGTATCCTGATAATTTTCTTTGGCAACGTACCGCTACCGTCAGACTGTCAAGAGTTTTATACAGGTAGCCTGAGTGCACCAGTCAGAACGAAAGAGGCCACGAGGGCTGATGTGTGTTCATGTACAGTGAGTGGTCTGCGGGGTGAGTGAGTAGGGTAGGCCGCCTGAGCTGGAATGCCAGAGCAACTGGGTAAAGGGATTTTGCAGTCTATGCGGGAGAGGATAATGGCAAGGGTAGCAGAGATTCGGTGTGGGTAGGGAATTCGCCTGAGGATGCATAGGTGGAAAAAGCAGGTTTTGGGGGGCACAGAGTTGATATGTTAGGAGAGGGATAGGTTTGAGTCCAGCGTGCATCCTAGGTTTTCTTGCAGAAGTGGATGTTGCTGGGAGCGGGGGAGAGGGTCAAGATCCTAGGGAGTGTGGCCAGTGTAGAGGTTAAGTAAGAAGAGTGGATTTGCCGCAGACTCGAATTTCCATTTTGCTTGGGTTGAGGAGGAGGAGGTGGTTGATTGTCATCCAGTGGTCGATATCAGAGAGGCAGGACGAGAGGTCTGGGCGGGCAGAGGCTGGTGATTTTGGGATCTTGAGGATGATCTGGGTCTCATCTGTATAGTTGTAGTAGATGAGGTTTTGAGATCAGGGAGAGGGCTAAGGTAGATATTGAAGAGGAGGGAAGACGGGTAAGCTCCCTGCGGGACCCCTTTTGGTATGGGGCAAAAGTGGGAGGAGAAAGGGGGGAGCAGAATAATTTGCAAGCGGTATGAGACGAAAGAGGAGATCCATGCTAGAGTAGAATCTTTGATTCCTGTGAAGTGTAGCCTATCTGTGTATGGTGTGGTCAATGGTATCGAAGGTGGACGATAGGTCAAGAAGGATGAGCACTGTGCATCCTTCCGCGTCATCCCAAACCGACACAAGCAAGAACAAAGTTCTCATGTTTTTCATTAAAAACCTTTATTAACTTGAACAGGTTGGGGAAATGCCTCTCTGACCCTGCAGAGATGAATTTCCCTCCCTAAAACCAAAAACTAAGGATCGGTCTGTGTCAGGCTGTCAGAAATTACAACTGTCCTTGCGTCCAAACGTTCTGTCCTGACCCTGGCACTACAAACCAAATAATAAGGTGAGAAGGGAGATGTCTTTAACCTTGCAAAATTGTGTTCATAAATGGAAATGGTACAGCTCCAACATAAAGATTCTCCAAGGTAACAGACCCTTGGTTCCAGAGGGGGGTCCCCTTCCCCTGAATTCTTCAATGGTATGGCAATGTTCATTGGTCCAACAGTTTTTTGTGCCTTTCTTGGCTCACAACAATCCTGTTAGGTACAAAGCTGCTTAGCCTTGTAAGTTCTTCAAAGTTCCTTCTTTGTTCAACAAACACTGCCCTTTTTTGGGACTTCTTGTAGGTTTTCAATTGTCTGTGTGAGAAACCTGAGTGTGTCTCACTGTCTAGTCCCTGAGGATTTCTTGCTCATATAGCCAGGGCATGTCCATCTCCTTTGAATACAGACCCTGGGGGTGGGCCACTGCGGGAGGGGGTACTCAGGGAGTGGGGGTGAGATACCCAATGGTGAGACGCAGTATCCCTCCCTTTTCAACACCTTTACCCCACCCTATTTTTTTAGGATAATCCTGGCGAACGATCGTTACCTCCAAAGAATCTTGAAGGCTGCACAAGAGACCCTGACGAAAGAGAACCGTGAATCCGGCATTGTGTGTGAAAGATACAAGCAGCCCTCCCAGGTGAGCAACCTAGTTGGGGAGGTGAAGCAGCAGCTGTGGTATCAACCTTAGCTCCTCGATCAAAGACACAAACACAGAAATCAGCACAGCCCGTGAGTTAAAGAAAGCTGTGAAAGGCCGGTCTCTGTGGAAGATAAAATTTACAAGCGTCAATGGTGTATCACGAGAATGAGGTTGCACGTATAATGAGACGCGAATGAAAGTAAAATGTGATTAAGCTGCCAAAGTATTGCTGAACTGTGAATCGAACAATTGAGACATGGAGAGATAACAGAGTGGTCCGGCATAGCAAAAGTGCCCAATTGAAGCTCTCTGTTTAAATGTGCATAATGGTGCAAGTGGAAAAGTGAAAAGGCAAGAAACCCATGAATGACAAATGTATCTGACTTCAGTGGAAAAATGAATACAAAAAGTGAACTGTAATCAAAGTGGTCCTGCTGAGGTATTCCTAAAACCCCTTGCACATTCAAAAGCCTTCAATGAGGAAAGTGAACTGTGAGCAATTGTGATTTGGAAGGTCTGAGCCCGACCGAGGGAGACCTGTAGCGAACTGTGAGAAAGTGTGATGAAAAGGTCTGAGCCCGACAGAGGGAGAACTACATGAACTATAAAGCCTGACGTTTGTGAACTATGAATCCTGAAGCAAAGGAACTTTTGCTTTGTTGAATGAACTCAAGACATCCTACGAGTAAGAAACTTTGTGCGAATAAAAGACTTTGTGTGACTAAGAGACTTTTTTCCATGGAATGCCCTGGCCCGCACCCTGAGCTGCATCCTTGTGTCTAAAACCAGAGTGTGTTCTAAGACCCAAGTGTGCCACCTTATCCCATGCTAAAAACGTGGGGAATGGAGTTTTGCTCAGTCACCTTGACATATTGTTTCGAACACTGCATTTTCCTTTACATAATTCCCTATGCATCTTTATTGTAATAGATTAAGGGCAGGCAATTGGTTTGTTAGTATAGGCCATTTTGCTTTCACTGACAAATGACTAGGACTTTATTTACTTTGATGGCCGAGAGTACTCCCCTCTTTAGCTATAGGGCAGGCTAAGAGTTTTTCAAACCCCCTTTTCAAGTTACAATAAAGGTTTTTGAACTTGCCAATCTTGTGTCAGTGGCTACTTGTGATACCATGCCTCACTTACACCTGGTATACTCCCCTGCCAGGACCTCATAAGTACTTCCAACTACCTGGTGTACTCGCCTGCCAGGACCTCTTATTTCGATTCCTCTTTGCATACAATATTGCATATATCTTCCTCAGTTTGATATGAATAGTTGTTTCAATGTTCACTTTGAGTTTTCACCATATATGCATTCCATGCACTGATATATTGCTAGGGCTTGTGTTTGTACTCTGTCTTTTGACTCACAATCTTCTTATTGTTTCTGTCTCTGCAGATTTACAATGTTATAACTGTGTTTGACTCAGTGGCCAAAAACGCCCCTGGATCCCCACTTTGCTTGGGGTGACTCACCAGATCTGTGTGGTATCTCTGGTCCCATTCGCGCTTATGCAGCATAGTTTTTCTGCCTGTTTTCCACTATGGACTGCCTCGACATACCTCTGGTTTCTATCACGGCTCCGATTCTGCACGCCTGCTTTTCTTCAGGTTCTGGTGAATGTAACATTGCCTCCTCCAGCTGTCAAACGCCCAGGAATCTTCCTGTGGTTCCTGGCATCTCTGTGGCCCAGCCTGCTTGTGCAGTGTTACGTTTCCTCTTTGATGGTGAGCCCCTTAGCTCCGCCACACTGGCTCGTGCCTCCAGCTTCCACACACCTCTGATGGAGATGCAACGTCTTCTCCTGAACAGCTGCTGCTGAGAGGATCAGCCCTCTCACGCCAGCAAAGTCCTTCAGACTTCTTCTCATAACCTTCAATGGGCTTTGCCCCACTTCGGCAAAGAAACAAACTATCTCGTGTTTCCCCCTTAGTGAGGGAGACTGCAGTCTCTTCTGGGCCGTGGCACTCTGCTGTTGCCCAGGGGTTCCCCTTCCTCCTGGAGGGGGTAGACTGGCTTCCTTGACACTTAAGTCTTGTGTGATGAATCCTATGGAGTCCTCACAGAAAACCCTACCTAAAGTCTCCTCTTTGGTGGCCATGGAAGGGCAGACGCCTTCTGACCGTGGGGTGGTGTTAGCCGGGAGGATCACCTTGGAGGAGTAGGGGCCCAGGGAAACAGGAGGACTTCATGGGATGAGACATGGTATTTGTCTCCCTCAAGAAAAGGAATATCATTAATGCCAGCACATGTAATGGCATGTTGTCAAAGAGAACTGTTTTCCCCTAAAGTTAATTGTCAGAGTGTGAGTGAAGACAAACATAACCAGTCAGATATAACGAGTGAGAAAAACTCTTGTAAAAATGATAACACTCCCAGAAATAGGGAACCCTATGATTCCCAGGAAAACCATGCAGAGAAGTATTTAAAGGCTACCAATTTAAATCTGCTTAAGGAGAGAAAAGAACTTGACAAGGAAATTATCATAGAGAAAACGAATTTTTGTGGTATGGACTTCGAGTCCCAGAATTTCCAAAGTACTGGGACAAAGAAGAGTAGAATCCAAGTTGGAACTTTCTCTTGTGAAGTTGGATAAAAAGAGAACTGAAGTGGAACTTTTATTTATGATACAGGATTTCCATATCCTTTTTGAACAGTTAAACCAAAGCCTGCTTGAACCTGAGAAAGCGGAGTTCGGCCAGGTTTTCAGAAGAAACAGCTGTTTTGCTGTGAATAATACCGTTAGATTTGTTGGTTTTGAACTGCCATATATTTCCTTATTGATTTGGTGTGTGTATATAAGTGTAAGGGACAGAACCCTTTTGTTAGATTGTTTCCTTAAGTTTATTTTAGGCGGAGAAATCCTCATCAGGGTAGTGCTAGTGAGACGTTTATCCAACCTTTTGAGTTTAATAAAATTACATCTTTTGAAAAACCTTCACAAAGTTGTCTGCCTTATATTTCTGACCAATCACACTTTCCTCATTTTTATATTGGGTCTGTCCAATAGGATTTGGGAAAGGACTAGACTGCTGACAGTGGGAAGTGATCATCATTACTCCTCACCTCTTCCTCTTCCTACTGTTATGGGGATTGTGGGAATAGTAGTCCTTTTTTTATTATACTCCATAAATGTTTGCAATAGATTTTAAAGGCAAACTAGGTTTAGAAGAAGAGCATTTGCAACTGGGAAAAATGTCTTTCATAAATTTACAAGGCCACTTAGCTGAGAGTTGGTCTTTGGAATGTATCCAAAGCTTTCCACTACTCTCCATTGGTGGAAGAGGGAAGGCACCACAATGGGCCATTAGATTATTGCAAAAGGGGATTCATCCTGAAAGGGGAGAGGGGATACCGCGTCTCACCCGATGAAGTCAGGATATATCCCCGGAGGTTGTTTCCCCCCATGTGATCCTCCCTCATACAGCTGCCCCAGGGTCAGGATAAGGTAGTGGCTGCCATCCCCTGCCCACATGCTGGGAAAACAGTGATAACTCCATCAAATTAATTGCAATCCCCAGTACCGGGTTGTTAAATGTACTGTGGATACGATGAATCATGCCATGTGATTCCAGATTTTTGATCTCCGGGAGTGATTCCATGGACACGAGAGGAAAACGTTACTGTTTACAAATACGGGGTCCGTTGGAAATGGAATGGATAGTTCTATGCCCACAATCATAGGAGTCAACTGAGAAGATACTATGGAAATCCAGGAATACCTGTCTCAGCTGTTGTCGCTGTATATCAGTGTCACAGGCATCAGCCAGACTGATCTGTTCATTGAGCATCTCCCAGAAACCCTGAAATACCTCTGGTGTCAATATTTCAAAAGTATGCTCCAGTTGTGTGGAGAAATCTATTTGAATGGTATTTACCTGGACAGGAGGTTCAATGAATTGAAGATAGTTATTATGAACTCTAAATACTACCTCATCTTCCGAGATGTCACAGTTAACATCTTCTAACCCATAAGGGCATGAAGAAAACACCAAGAAATATCCCCCATATCGGGTGTAGCTCTTTTCTGGTTGGATACTGTCGGTTTTATCATGACAGTTTTGGGGAATTGGACATATAATTTAATTTTCTAAGTCAATAGAATAATAATGAGAATCAACTGCTATTCCAATAGCGGTGTCTGCGCCCAAAGTAATACTTTGAGGGTCACTGTTATCCACCAATATTCGAATGGTGTTGTCTTTTAGATCAACCAGTGGGGTTGGATGTGGGACAATCCGGTTTCTAGTGATTGAATCGACAGTCAAAGCATCGACAACCATACCATTGACAGCAAAGCATCTAAAAAAAAAACATCAAATGCATTTTTTTATTTTTATGGGGAGGGTTCCCCTACTAACCACTCTTTTTAATGGCTTATGTATTCAGTGTTTTTTTTCCAATGCTTTTTTTTCAATGGTATGGTTTGTCGATGCTTTGTTTTAGATGCAATGACCGGATAATGGACAATCCTTGTTGTTGTAGTGTATAACTCAAATTTACGAATGCTTCCATATTTTTCAGGGTTTGTCCCCATTTTAATTTTATTGGAACTATGAATTGTCACACCTGTCCTGGGATAGTTACCTCTTCTTTTGCTTGTACTTCAACAGCATAAGGCAACAATTGAGCTGACCACAATACTTTCTCAACATTGTCAAAGCCCATTGGGTTACCCCCCAGTCTTGACTAAACTTTATCATGATTAAAATCTAAATTATTTGCAAATCGATGGAGAATATCACTATTTGTTAGGTTTTATCGCTAATTGAAATTTTTTTCATGCACCCGTTAGGTAGTACATCTTTGGAATTTTGGGTTTCCAGAACAACCTCCCTTTATTTGTCAAATTAAAGCAGGGAGTGGTCTGATCTTTTTGTCACCAAAACAGCGGTTTGCTTACTAAGCTTTTCCCATTGTTTAGACAGACTCTGGCAAGCACAGAATCCTTCCCTCCATTAACCAAAAGTTCCCTGTGGATAGAGGTCTTGCTGATAATATTTTCTGCCATTTCTTTATTTAATTCTGGGGTCATTGTATGCGTCAGAAAGGAAGCTTCCTCTAAAGCATGGCATATATTTTCATCCCTTTTTCCTTTTTCTTCCACTTGGATACTGCCACTGGGATTGTTTGCCTCCTGTCATTGTCCCCCCTGGGGCACTAGACCCGGACAAAGGGGCATATTGATGAACCCTGGCAGTGTGAGGGTTCTGTTGGGCCCTCAATATTGTCCAATTTTCTCGTCAATTGCTTGACCTGTCGTACAACCTGAGAGACCTTTCTCCTCTCTAAGAACCATAGGGCGGCCTTTGGTAATGCCTTTGTTGCTCCGTGGAGGGGTAGCTATCCCTCCTAGCAAAGTAACTTGGGTATGGTTGAAAGTTATTATAACCTGAATTTCTGGGTCTCCACACCCTTTTATTCTGGGCTCTATTATCCTGGAATCTAACAGGAAGAAAGTTATTTTGGAAATTCAGATTTGGAGAGGGAAGTGGTTGATTTCTTTTCTGTGTGGAGCTCCGATTAGGAATTCCCATGGAAATGACCACTTGATTTGGATTTCCCCCTGTTGTGGGGGAGCATCTCTAGCCCACGATGGACCTAGAACCCAGGTACCGTGCACCTATGTATGTACAAGTGTCAGAAGGGTTGGTATTTTGGAACACTGATTGAGTGTTGCCCGATTGGGACTGGACAGAGGGCTTCCTCTGTTGGTCATTCTATTTGGTGGCAGGACGAGCACTCTTCGCACCACCTGACTCCAGATGCAAAGGAGGGGCACTCTTCACCTCCGCCACTTTAGCAGACGTAGGCATTGAAGCTGATTTGGTAGCTTTAGGGTCATTTTAGCTTTCCACTGGCTTTTGGACCTCATAAACCCTACTAGCCTGTGAAATCACCCATTTGAGAGTTTGCAAATCATCAAAGTCCCCCGCTAATTGAGTGATTATGTATTTCGGAAGGGCGTGGAAAAATGTACTAATAAACTCCCGACTGTTAGTATTTACCCGCTGAGAAGTCTGTGCAAATGCACACTTCAACTCGTGGGCAAACTCTCTCCGACATTGGTCCTTGCCACACACCATATTATATGCAGTTCTTCAGGCCTCTTGTGGGTTTTTATGGGTAGAAAAATGTTTTAAAATGGCTGTTTTATTGGTAGACCATTTATGGTGATTTTGGTCTTCCAGCCCTGCAAAGAAGCTGTAAAACTCAGGAGAAAATGTCCATTTGAGATGCTCAGTGTTTTTAAAATCCTTCCTTATTGCAAATGAGGACATCATTTGCTCATAAAGCTCTAGATATTCCCACACTGAATATTCAGTGTTTTTATGCTAAGGGGTCATAAAACATTTGATGGTTTTTATTTGTTTTATAGGGTTTTTGACTAAACCCTTTTGGGATCTGCCCTTCTTTCATCTATGAACCTGAGTTCACACTTCATCTGAGTCAGAGATACTGTTGAAATCCCATTCTCTATTGCCAAATGTGCCCTCCCTACTATTCTGATTTCGGGAATGCCTTATAGATTCACAGGACTCGGGCTCCTCTCTTTGTTCTTTCCTCTGGGATTTCTCAGGATTATTTTCCCAGGATGCCTTTTTAGAGGTCGGTTAATGTGGGGTTTCTTTTTCTGAGGTCTAAAAATAAACAGAGTATCTTCCTGTAGATGGTCTAGAAGAATTCTTTCAGTCTCCCTGATGCAAAGAGACTTTTAAAATGCACTTCCTTGGCTGAAGATATTGTCTTTCCATGTCAGCTAAGTGGGTTAAATGGTTTCTCTGCAGGATCACTTTCTGCAGTTCCAAATCTCTTAACCCTTCATGATATTTTTCGTCAGGGCCAGATGTAACTTTGTTTCCACTCATGTCCCCTCCTGACCTGCTGAATGAGAAACCCTACCCCATATCACTGGTGAAGGTAAGAAGTCATCTATAACAGATAAGGAATACTCTTCTCCCTGATCAGAAATATTTGGAAGAGCTGATATTAAACACCTTTCAGCCTGCCTATAGGAAGTTGTAGGTGGGCGGAATGAGACCTCTGGCAAGACATACGGACCCCCTCTGTACTTGCCTCTGATGGTTGTCTGCTGGATAATGGTAAGGCCATTTTATAATACCTTACTTCTTGGAGTAGGTATTCATGTTTTTCGATTTCCATAATACTTTTTTGTTTACGCCAGGCTAACCACTCTCTCAAATCACATATATTGGCCTTATGAGCGTCCAGCATTTTACTCTGGAAAGTCGACAAGTCCTCTTTATTTTACAATTCCTGCTGTAAACATTCATTCTCGCGCTGACAATTTTGAATGATACTAGACCTTTCCTGACTTTTCTGTTGCCATTGCATAATTTCTTTCTCAAACTACACTTTTAATTGAACTGCCTTCAGTTCCTATTTTTTCCAGTTTATCCTGTAATTGCGAATTTGCATCTTTCACCTTGTCTACTTCTTGAGAAGAGACTTGATTCAAACCCTCCTTTTTCTGGCCTGTTCTAGTTTTTGGATGAGTTACTGTTTCCCATGAGCTAGAGCATCACGCTATTGTGCAAGCTGATCTCTGTCTTTTTGTGACACTTACATTATGATTAGTTTATTCACATTTATTCTGGGACTTAACCTATTTGAGAATTAATTTATTATTTTCTTGTTTTAGTTCTTCTAAATGGAGTTTTAGTGTCACAATGTTGTATAACCAGGCATTGTTATGCACAGATATGTTGTTATATTTCCCATGTGGCTTTTTATGGCCTCCATACACTGATTATAAGTGTCCTGGAGACTCAAAAATGCTGTCACTTTGTTTTGCACCTCATCACGATAGGTCTTATTTCCGCCTGAATTTTGTCCATGACATTTTGCTGTTGCACCCCGAGGATTCCTTCAGCCGCACAATGTCTTGCAGTTGGTCGCTGCACAATTGCTTTGTTCTCAGCACCTCTTCAGAATTTGTATGGGCTGCTTCATGGTACAGTTTAATTTGAGCGTCCCTTTCTGGCAACTGGAGGTGAAAGTAGAGGTCCACAAAAAGAGAGATCAGTTTAAGGTTTTCCTCTTTGAAGTGGAAGTCATATAGAGACTCTTTAGGGATTGATTTTATGAGCCATGTTCATCTCAAATGTCCCCGCTCACTGAGGCGATTCTGTCTAGCATCTCTGTCTTCCAAAGTTCAATATCTGTGGCTATGCAATCCTCTTTCAAATCTAACTTTTAAAGAGCATGGGCCTTGGCCACAGATATTGCCATATCAGACATTTCACAGTTTAAATAAAACAAACTGCCTCCAGCCATTCTCACTAAGCTGAAATGCATACTTTTCTTACTCCTGCTTTACGACTGTCAATCAATCACCTACAACTCCAATGCAAACCTCTAATAATTTTCTATGTAACAATTTCTACTTCTGTGCACACCTGAGTGTTTCTGAATGAGGCTGCAGGATCAATACCACATAATTCAATGCAACACAAAGCTTTCATGCACATTCATGAGCTCTACACAAATAGTTGCGATGACACTAGTAATCCCAGAAATCATATCTTGCTGGGACCTCCAGTTTTGCAAAATGTTTTAACTGGATGATATCTATTTGGGGGGCATTTCCACCCACCCCAAACCAGGTATGCACAATTCCCCTTTATTTAATAAAGTTATTTTTATGAATCTAGGATCCCAACTTATTAGAATTGATTCCCATAGCTTTGCTTCCTTTTTGGGACAAACACGCAGGGTTGCACAGAAGGTCTATTTATGAACCAATCAAATCAGATTACAGATAAATTGTTTCTTCAAAAAAAGACAAATGATAAAAATAATCAACACACTAGTCACTTTAGTTTTCAATGCCACAGATATGGAAATAGAAACATTAGTAACACATCAGCAAAATATCTATGCATTTAATTCACCCAGAGCCCGAAGGCACTATAGATTGGATGCACAAGGGTCCAGGAGAAATCTTTCATTTGTGAAAAAAACACATGATTAAAAAATATTGCTGCCTATCCACTTCTTGCGCCTTCACCTTTATTCAAAATACCACCCCCTTTACTCAATAGACAGGTCAGAGTTTCAACTGAATTTTAACATGCTATTGAATCTTTCGGGTATGTGAATGGCTTGTGACCAAAGAGAATGTATGTTCAGCAGTATGTTTGTAAAATTCCCTTCAGTGATGTTTCTATTCAGTCACTGTGTAAAATGTACCTTTCTCCCTTTCAATGGGCACCTTGAACAGCAGAAAGAAATGGACAGTGAAAAATCAACCTCTCCCTTTTATCTTGAGCAACCGTAAATTAATATCAATATTCTGTCTGATGATATACCCAGGAATGACTTCTGTTGTCTTCTTTTTCTAGGTATGCAACTGTAAGATTACCTTTTTGACCCCGTTAGTAATTCCTCTGTGCTAGAAGTCATCACCAGAGAAAAGGGTCAGGTGGATCTCACTGTATATACACCAAAGGACCTAATCCATCAAATATATCTTTTTCCAGAAGCCCATACACTTCTGAAATGTCCCTAACTTCTTGGGATGCACAATTAATTGATCTATTCCCAGCCCTCAGTACTAACAAATTATAGGGACTGGGATCTATTCAAATTCCCGTTATAGAATCACTCCCACAAGATGACTTCCCTTTTAGATAATACTCACATCAGGTTTTGTTTTGGCTGAATCACAGACAGGTGGGCACCCTCTTAAGGACTGGTTCAATTCTCCCCCTCTAAGAACAGGTGGGCATCACCCAGTAATATAGGATCAGCTTTACTACACAGTCTGTCTGCTTTCATTGAAGAAGGCCTGGGGCGTTAACGCCTGGGGCTTTAACGCCTGGTAGGCCTCATTTTCAGTCTCTACCAATAATCCATCAAAAGGGCCAAAGGAAAGCAAATCAATTCCTTCTCCTTCCTGTTATCAATTCTTCTTTCTCTCCATCAGTCAGTGAGTGAGCGAATAAGTCCCTTCAGTAAGTATCTATGAGTGATTCACTGACCCTCAGTGGGTGTTTGACCTTTTATATAACAGAAACTCACACCTTTTTTAGGTTTGTGTATACATTCCCCAATTTAATTAGTCAATGTATATGATTGGACAATGTTCGAAAAGGGACATCATGGTCGTTGGGCATATAATGAAGGAAACAATCTAATGGGAGTAACTTCTACACCCAGTTTGCCTCCCATTTCATGTGATGTCATCTTGGGGATTTCTTTGTTACAAAGCAGTTACAAATTTGAAATGTATATCCAAGTAATGGAAGGTTAAATCAAGAATTAGAAGGCATTAAGGCAGCCCTAATATGTATAGATATCTCTGTGATTTAGTGCCATACAGAATTTCAACAAGAAAATCATGCCACAAAAAATGTGATTTATTATACGAGTTCTCATTTGGATTTGCAACTGTGCATCCGTTGATGCTGTACATTTGTCAAGTTTGTTTACTGTGTCTGTAACAGATATACTTTAATGTAGCTCAGGGGGAACATGCTTGTCTTGGAAGCAAGAAAACTCCAAGCAGCACAGCTTCAAAATCTGGTCCCATGCTTAGAGGCTGGACTCCAGTATGAAGCATAATATAAGAACCCAACTAATTTCCTTACCAGATAATAGGCAGGTTTTAATTTTCAGAATAGAATGCTTTGGGTCACCTCTATGTATGCATGGGTGAAGCACCGCTAGTGTGTTTAATTGACAGTTTCTGCGTCGCACTATACATTCCACCATTGTCTAATTAGCAACAACAAACATAATTTCCTAATATCAATTTAAACAAGTAAAGCACAATACTAATTTGAGTTTTGAAGAAGTGCTGTGACATACAAGAAACATGTTGACTCTTAAATATTAAATTACCTTCTGTTCCGAAAAATGCAACAGCCTGATTTAAAAATAAAATATAAAATGTTTTTGCAAAACTTGACGCAGTCCATTACTGGGTGCATGGTAGCAGTAGTAAACTGCATGATACATCATTGTGCTCACTCTGTTTCTGCACCACATGTAAAGCGTTACAGTGTTGCACTGGATCAACAGTAGACGCAATCCTTTCTGACCACTAAATCTTGGACCGAAGCAATGTAGGATGTGTGGCGGGTCGGAAGAAGGACATAGACTTACATGTTCCATTAAAGAATTTTTATTGAACAAAATGAAATGATGTAAACTCCTAGCTATCCCTCAACTAAGGGGTTTCCCTACCTAACACAAACTAACTAGGGTGCTTGTCAGTCGTCAGTGAGTCCAAAAGGAAGATCTGTCCTCTTTCCAAAACTAATCTATTCTGTCCCTACCACTATCTAAATAAACCAAGGGACAGGAGAATGACTCCCTTCTCCTGTGGTCTGTTTTTCAGCACAGTCACTTTAGTAACCTATTTGTAGGCAGTCCTTGGCAACTACTTTGACCAGTTCATACAGTTCAGAATAGGACTCTTCAGTTCCTCTGTCATGTCCTTGACACCTTGCGTTCCATTTTATGAGATTATTCTTCTCTCTCTCTCTTTGTTTTTCAGAATTGATGTTTTTTCTGTACACAATGTCCACTTTTCTCCCTGGCTAGCCCTGCTAGGAAGACTCTCCAAAGAAGTCTCACGTTCCTCTTTCACTTAACTGTTACTAGCACGATTATGAAGTTCCCAATAACGATTCTCAATTGTCTTCACTTCTTTGGTCTTACTGGGATGAGTATACATGTTCCAGTGATGATTGTCACTTGCTTCCACTTCTTTAATCTTACTGGGATGAGTATGAATGCTCCAGTAATGGTGCTCACTTGTCTCCACTTCTTTAGTCTTACTGGAACGACTATGAATGTTCCAGTAATGACTCTCAATTGTTTCCACTTCTTTAGTCTTACTGCGACGAGTATGAATGTTCCAGTAATGATTCTCACTTGTTTCCACCACTTAGTCTTACTGGGGTGTGTATGAATACTCTAGTAATGATTCTCGCTTTTCTCCCCCTCTTTGGATTTACTGGAGAGAGTATGAATGCTCCAGTAATGATTTTAACTTCTCTCCACCTCTTTGGTTTTACTGGGATAAGTATGAAGGTACTGTACACGTATTGATTCTCTTGGCTCTTACAGTTCTCTCCTTATTGGCACGGATATCAAGGTTCAAATAATAACTTAGTGCTCACCATTATTTTGTTTTACTAACACGAGTATGAATGTTCTTATATGACTTCCCAGACTCCTTAGTGAATATTAACTTGAGATCCTCAATGGGACAAGTGATTATTATGCTTGCTATATTCAGTATTCCTCTCGGATCTCCTGCCTTTCCCTGTTACCTATTTATCGTGGGGTTAGCGTCATCAGTCCTGCGATCAGGATGGGATCCTTTCTTCGGTTTGTCGGATTAGCTTCTCACTTCTCTGCTTCTCTTTCTCTTCCTCTATGCCCACTTCATGCTGTGAAAGGGTCTGTGATTTTGGCATCGTTGTTGGACTCAGCAGTCCACCGAGACTTGGTCACACCACCACCTAGGACTCAGTAACTTGTCTGAGGTTTCCTTCCCTCAGCTCTTCTCGCTTCAGGTTTCTCACATGTCGCCCTTACTAAACAGCTTTCTTCCACGCTTAGAAGCTGTGCATCCCGGGCTGGCTCAGCTCTCCTCGCACAGCTGAATTGAAATTCCTGGGCTTCTCTCCCTGAAGGATTCCTCCTCCTCCATTTATGACACATTGCTGGGTCTTGCCCAGTGGAGCATCAAACTCCTTTTTCTCTGTTGTCTGAGTACTCTGCATTACTTGGACAATCTTCTTCATCTCATTATTGCATTTATATTCCTTCTCATGTTGATTTAAGGTTTCTACATAACACTAACAAGCATTAACGTCATGGATTCTTTGGATAGAAGTTGTTGGTGGTGGGTGAATAACTTGTGGAGTTCCTCTTCAAAACAGAAGTCCTTGTCCCCAATGGGGGAATTTCTCCAGGGAGATCCCGCTTGTCTCTACCCTTAAGGAGGGTATCACATAGCGGACTCACCTCCCTAGCCTCACAGGGAAAAGCTCCCCCTTGGGGAGAAGTGAATGAATCCTGCGATTCGTCATAGATGCCAATAAATAAGTGCCTGGATCCATATCATGTGTTTGGCCATCATGTATCCTTATGCCACAGTCTTATGATGTGCTGCAAATTAGCCACAATGGTTATTATAGTCAGGAATCTGGAGCTCTGCATGTAAGTCCAAAATCTAGAAAAGATGTGTCTCTGTGTGCAAGTGTTCTCTTGTTCTTCCCTGAATGCTCCAACGTATAAGCCCAGTCTGAATAGGAAGTTGATCTTAGTCTCTAGCTCTGAGCATTCAAACTTTACATTGCACAATCTGCACTATTGCAGAGGGGGGTGTGCCCTTGCAGTTCAGGCTGGACGTCTCATAACGTTAGCAGGACCAAGCCTAATTTACATATGTCTCCTCTTCTAAAATGACTCAGATGGACTAAAAACGTTTAAATGAAAGCGCCACAGACCAATGCCAGTGGTTATGAATAGTTCAAAGCGTTTCATTCACCACTTTTGGGTGTGTATTGTGGGTCTTCCAAAGTGGGAGAGGGTATTCCAGATGTGGGTCCATTGGTAGCTGTGCCCACAGAATCCAGCAGCAGCTCGCTCACTGCTCCCATTGGTAGGAGGACCAAGACTAATTTGCATATTGCTACTTCTCTTCTGTAATGACAGAGGCAGGTTAACAATTATTAAATTGGAGCGGCCCATAAATTATATTTTATTCAAAGCTTTCCATTAATCATTTTTTGGTACCCTAAATGTGTGATTAAAATGTCCATAATTGTCCTTACAAAAAGGGTTTCAAGCCCCTTTCTCTGCACCCCCTTTTTGTTGCATAAGGTGGCTATCTAGTACATCCACATAATCTTCAAATCCTTGGAGGCCATGCATGTGATTGTGCTAAAGGTATTGTATTACACTCTTTGAGGGTCTGCATCCTTGAGTTGGGTGCTGGAATTCTGTCATTCGCTATCCCTCATTTTATAGTCATAATGAAACCATCACATTCGGGTCATGTTGCAACACTATTTTTATACTTCATGTTTTAGTGTATGTTTTATAAATTCTATTTTGTTTGTTGAATAATGTTTATTTATAATTATGAACGATGAGATTTCTTTTGGAAAAGGGTAAAGAATAAAATAGTATTATTTTCGAAACAAAGATAATTTGATTAACAGGTGGTTAACAACTGGTATGAGTGACAACAGAATTCAGAATTAAGTCATGCTCTTATGAGAACGCCCAGGTTAGACACACAAGTCAAACAAAAAGTTGTTGGGAAGAGAAGGGGAACAAGTACATACAATGGGCCTCATCACGAGTTTGGCGGTAACCCTTAAATGCGGCGGTAATGCTATTATCGCCAAATCACGGCCTTGGCTGATTTCCCCCCAGCTGTGAGCTCGGGGGAAATCTGCCAAAAATGTACCGATTTTCGGCGCTTTTACCGCTGGCGGGAAATCCGCCAGCAGTAATAGCGTGAAAATTCCCCATTGAACCCAATGGGGAATGAGGGATTCCCGAATGGGCCCAATGGGGAATGGGAAATAACCGCTCCGCCAAACCCGTGATCCAGCGCTAATAGCGCCAGGGGGGTTTGGTGGTAGCCCAACTCGTGATGAGGGTCAATGTATGGAAGATGGCAACATAACAGTGACAACTATGGTCTACAATTGAGATATTGCAGAGAGAACTAGAAGAGTGCTGAACGGGAGGATAGCTCAGGGGCAATGTGTTTATCTTGAAATCTCAACAATGACGAGCAGCACAGCTTCAAATCCCAGTCCCGCACTTAGAAACTAGTCCCCAGGTTGAAGCATCTTGTAAAAGATTAATTAATTAATAACAGGTAAATATATCCCACTTAAAATAAAAATGTTAGTGCATTGCTATTAGAGTAAGCATAACCTTTTTCGAATCTATGAATAGAGTTGACCTTAAATCAGGGAAAGCCCCTGCTCCTGGTGGATTTTCAATGGATTCTTTTAAAACTTTTTCAGAATCCCTTTCCCCAAAACCTCTTGAATTATATGATCACTTCTTTACTTAAGGTCAGAGCTTTGGTACCTCTGGTGAAGCTCTTTTAATTCTCTTTCCTAAACCCGATAAAAAGACCCTTCACTGGTATGCTTGAATTCTAAAATATATGAAACCCCCGTTCGTGGGGGCTGGGGTGTACATAGATAATGTTATTGTAATGTTGCCTACAGTCCCACGTGATCCTCCTTTCATATATCGAACATTGCGATTGCATTCTTTACACCAGCTCTTTGATTGCCATCTTTCACATCTATGTATGGGCATTTCTGCTGCCGTCTACTTGCTGTACTAAATAGCACTCTGCTTATGTCAACAGAAATAGGGTCAGGGGCCTGGTTAGTATTAGTTTCCCCCTTATACTCCAACAGTTTTCTTTGGCAATGGATTTGCTGGCCCTACCTGCTGTTTGATTACTCTAATGTCCTTACTGCTATGTTTGCATACAGCGTCTCCTTTTAGTGTGCCTTCTTTGGGTGACTCCTGGGCTTCTGTTTGCTGCCTGTAGCCATTGGATATCCAAAGATCCCCATTACATTGCTTGTGGTGCCTGTAGTAATGTCTGTGGTGTTTTGATGTGTAGGATTCATTCACCTGAATCCTCCCAGTTTCTTAATCTTAAATAAATGTGGAAATTAATTACAGAGCGATAATTTCAAAATAGATAAAGCACCTTGACTTAACAGGCTTCCTTGTTTTATTATGTGAACTTAAGCCCATTTGCGTTTTTCTAGGTATAGATAGCATGGAACGTTTTAAAACTTAAATTCAAAGCGTAAACTAATGTCAAACTTAACCTAAAGAATACGGGGTTCTTCCTCCTCTCCCCAAAGCATTCCCTACCATTAATTTACAGATGTAATAGCCTTTGATTTGGTCATCCCCATGCGAGATACCCAAAACGAGCCTCTCTGCTTGCACTAGGCTCACAATTCAACCCTGGCTTGCAGGTGAATTAAGTAAAAAAAAACTCTAATTTACATCTCTGCCTTTTAAGAAGAATTAACTTTACCACCTTTTGGTCAGCTGTTCAGTCATTAGTTGTATTTGGAACGGTACGGGCAAGTGCGTGCCAAAGGGCCTCCCTGCTTCCATGCTTAGATTTGATCATCTCACTTTATTTATTAAAAGTGTCCTATTAGAATCAAAAATAAAATTAACAATTGCATAATAAACTTACAAGAGCTGTAAAGGATCACTGCCCCCCCCCCCCCCTACTGTGTATATTGAGCATTCCTGGCAACACCACAGTTTTGAGAAACCCCTTAGTTGTACAATGTACAGGGGATTCCGCAGTGGAACGAAATATTATGTATCTTTCTAATTCTAATAAAAAATGTACTTAGCAGGAACCTGTGTTACTCATTTATACTAGGAACCATGTTTATTTTTGGTTCCATATTTTTGCTTAAACAAGTTTTACATTGCTGCACAATAGTCTACAATTTGCTGTATGCAGAGCTAACCGGTCAGTTAGTCCATCCATTCAGAAAGGTTTTGTCTTTCCAACAAATATTAACAATTTTAAAAGAATGTAAACTCCTCCCATCTGCACACACTATTGACCTCGTTCATGCATGCACTACCCCAGCAGGTGTGCATTCAGTTCAACCACAGAGACCTATCCTTTCTTGGTTGCATCCTTTTAAAAAAAATCAAACCAGACAAACAATGAAAAGCAAACCTCTTTTACTATTGGTACTTCAATATATAACAATAGAAATGTGACAATCATGGGCATGTTGTACATACTCATATTTGATGCGTCGTGTACCTATAATGTCAACATATATTGTAAACTGCTTCAATCGATCAAGTAACCTAAAGAGTGCAATTTTTCAAATGAACACACTACACTCTGCCAGACAATATTGTGGTTTATCATTTCAGAGAGAAAGGCCCTCCCAAGATCCTACCTCCTATTTCCAGCCCATGGACCCAAAGCACTGCTTTGCCAACACATCCGGATTTTTCCATAGCAAGGACAGCAACCATGGGCAGCGATGGCAGCAGTGTATGCCAACAGTCGAGAGCACAGACTGCAGCGCCAGAGCGAGTGCCAAGTGAGTACAAACGTGAGCCAAAATTGTAGGAATCAGCCATGGCTCTGCCTATTTATTGCACTTGATCTCCCAAGTGGAAACATAGTAACCTCTTTAAACCCTTTAAGTGCCAAGGACGAGGTACCTCGTCCTTGGCACTCAACGGGTTAATGAAATAGAAAACGTTAGAAGGCATTGAATGGCGAAATACCAAAATCACCAAAAAAGGCCTTGGCACTGGGGGAGAAAACCCATGGCAGTTAAAATTAAAAGTGAGTTTTGTTTTTTTACATTTTTTTTTACTGCTTGTAGCTGATGGAAAAAAAACAGGATCATCCTCAGTAATGTGTTTTACATTAATTACATTGGTTATTTCCGGCAATGATCAAAGAACACCACGCTGTAATGATAATTTATGTGCTAGAACAGCAGCGCTTTGCATGAACACATTCTCACCTTTCTTTCCATATTACTAATGCCAAAAGTTAAATGCCATTCTTAATTAAACTTGTTATTTTGAAATATGGGATTAAGAAGTTGCATTTACGGATTTGAATTATGACCAGCAATTGACTAAATGATTCTCTCTAGCCCCCCTCCAGGGCATAACATCAACGTGGGTCAGCAGATTAATAAGTAGATAAAAAGACAGGTAGATTGCCGTTAAATTGGGATGATGGTTAGTGTCTACGTCTGCTGTTTTTAGCATAGTTTATATGGTTGGCCTGCTCAATCACTTTGACTGATAAAGGGGATTCTATGTCAATACCGGTGGCTTGTTTTATGCTCAACTCTACTCTTACTTCTCGAGTAGCAAAACACATTGAACAGAATGATAACAGAAAACATACTACACATTCAGAAGGAATAGACTTTTTCTTGTAATTTCAACTCAAATGTTCTCTGATAGTGCACCACGTAACCAGCTCCACCAATCCTGGCGTCTGAGGTTCCTTTACTGGTTCCTTCCTGACCCCTTTCTTTGTAGCTCGAACAGCATTTAAACCCCTCATAGTCTTTGCCCTTAGCGTCACGCATACGCGCCAGGTTGATCTGATAGAGGTGCGCATTCATTAGCTTGTTATAGCTAGATATTTTCAATATTTTAATCAGAATTCCTTTTACAATGTGGCTGACTCGCTCGAGAGTTCGACTGCCGAAAACAGGAGCTGCTGTGCACCTTAATCAGCTAGAGAACCAATCAGGCGAACAAGCAAGTGCAGGGCTCGCAAGCGCAACAGGACTGCTTTATTACAGTTCCGGAGCCTGGCCTCATTAAACACCCAGCAGCCTCCATGCAATGCTGCATTATAAAGTTTCTGTGTCACAAATCCAGCTCAAGGAATTATACGCTTTACCAGCACACTCATGTACCAGTGGCCACAACGCCAAAGGCTGCCATTCGGAGCATTCACAACCATACTGGTCACAGGGTCCCACAGGCGTCTTTTCAGCCCAAGAGTGCAGAGACAGGCTATATTGCGGATGGTAGGTCAGAAGGTCCCCTGTCAACAAACTCTAACAAGGAGGTACTATTAAGCAACTAAGGGATTACACGGACAGCGGGTCCCAAGGCATACCTTTGTGATACAGCTAGTAGGCAATATCTGCAGGAACTCATGAGCTCGAGGGAGCCAAGATCTCCCTCTAGTATACCTACCTGAGCTAACACTAGTATAAGAGAGCCACAAGACATGAGCTCTGGAAGTATGGATTCCGAGTTGCCACTTATCTTTAAGAGGATCCTAGGTTTGTCTGTAAACCAAATGTTGGGGAGAGCAGTGTTAGCAGGTCTGGGTCTGCTTAACGACGAATTACGTGCAAAGGAAGTCTGGATGGCCTTCAACCACATCATAAGAGCACAAAGAGCTGTGCCTTTCTGAAAGGAAGAGCTTTGTACTTAAAGCCAAGCTGGCAAGACATGGGGAGAACTGTTAAGATGGATTTCTGAACTCTGTCCTGGAGGGGCAGAGGTTCAGAAGGCCAGCCTAGTTTCTTGGAACAGGGTAACCTCTGGACAAGCCAGACCAATCAGGGTAGCGATGGCGGCGGTCAAGACTAGGTCTCAAGAGGGCTGAGGGTGACTGAAAGCCCGCAATGAGCACACAAAGCAAGGACGCTTACAAATTACTGCAGGCAGGTGTTATATTAAAAGTATAGACACATTTATCAGAAGGCCTTTGTAACATCGACCATAGTAAAGAATCACGATAAAACTTCAGTAAACCAACACATCACAATCAATACACTATATATACAAGACCAATGGGTCTAAGGAATTAGAAGCACGAAATATGCAGACCACCTAGATGGGGGGGGGGGGGAAACAGGCAGTGCAAGTAATCGTTAGACCCAGTTCGACATCAGAGGCCACCTAACTAGAAGGAAGTCCGAGCCCTACGAAGAGTGGAGCCTTGTGCTCAAAAGTACCTCCACACGCGGGTGCCAACGGGCAAAGGAGAGTCTCTTTAGGGAAATCAGACAGTTCCGAGAGGTGAACGAAAAGATGATGAACAGATCCCCGCTGCTCATGCGAGGCCTCCACTTGTGTGCAGAAGCAGGTTGTGAGCGCGAGAATGGGTTGCGGTTTACACCCGCGATGGAAAGCCACAGGCTCCTGCGGGAGGGCGACCGGTTTAGGGTATTGACTACTCACCGGTCCCCGATGCAGGCAGACCCAAGACTCTCTGGTTCAGTTTCCGTACTGGCAGGTTCAGATGCGATCAGGAGGATGTCTCGACGCCGTGTAGATTCAGCGATAGCAGGAGTCAGGGTCGAGGGTGCCCCAAATGCAGCGAACACGCACCGATTGTTACCTCAGAGTGCAACTTGGCAGCCTTGTGTATTTCGGTCCCAATGCACACGTCTCACTTCAGACCTGGGAACGCCAAGTGTGCGAATCGTGTGAGAGTGTCGAGGACTCAGAATTTAGCAGCAGCCAGACGGCTTTGACAGAGCAAGATTCCTGTGTAGGCTGGTCAGTCCACTGGATGGCTCAGGGACGCTTCCGAAGGCTTACGTACAGGATTTGGTAAAGATGCCGAGAATAGTTGTTCCCACTATTCTAAAGGGTCGAAGCGCCTTTGCAGACCTTCTCGTACGAGCAGAGGCTGAGTGGTCACTCAGGACGACAGCAGTGCAGGGTGCCAAACCTTCAGCGGGTCACCAGCGATTCCTCGACTCAGCTTCTTAGTTGCAAGATACTTGGCTCCTTATCCTTCGTTCGTGAGAACTCAGGAGATTGACCTGGTAGTGGGGTTTTCAGCCTCCTCTTATCCAGAGTTCCCTTCGCGCCAAAACTGAGAGGGCCCAATGGGAGATCTGCTCGTAAAACACTCACACCATACGTGGACCTATCACGGACCACGGTGGTCCCAGGCATTCAGGACACTCTAGACTCTCTGGCACCCAGGATGTGTATTGGGACCAGACATCCCAGCCCACATCCTGGAGGCACACACAAGTCATGCAGAAGCCTGCGAAAGCATTGTGTTTCACGGGAAAGTGCATGACCAAATAAGGACTGCCCCGAGTCGGCTCGACCTGGGGGAAGGTGAAGGGGCAAGACAGTCAGCGGACGGGACAAAGAACCTCGTGGCATGGCCATTTTAGGAGCCAGGCCACCTATTTGGGCCAAACGCGGGAAGCGCGGTTAACATGGCAAAAAGAGGTTCAAAACACAAAGAAACGATAGCTGCCACCAGTCCCATCCGTGACACACTTGCACAGTTCGTTATAGATCCATCGAGAGTTTCTAGGGCCTTTGGAACGACTAGGGACCCAAGAGTGTAGTAAATAAGGTTACAGTGCCCTCTTGTGACATGTTGCACAAAAGCGGCAACATGAGGAAAGAACTATGGAAAACGGCGTCGCCTGGTACTGACTGTCTTAAGGGCATGTCAGTTTCCCCGTAAGAATTGAGCGAAAGCCCAGAGGAGTGAGGCGTAAGGCTGCGCTTCTCTGGCAAAGTCTAGATCAGGGTGTAAAACAACAGCAAAAAGTTTGGGGGTTGCCACATGGAAGGAAAATTACCTATAATTATGAAATCTTTCCTAACACTCGCCCCTCCCAGGCTAAGGACAGAGGGAACTAATCCACACCTGGATGAGTTTCTTGGTCAGGTCGGTTAAACATTCTGGACAACCCATCAGCATTGCTATGTTGGACACCTGGCCTATGCTCAATAGTGAAGTCAAAGCCCTGTAGACTTATGGACCACCTACGCAACTTTGGATTCTCTCCCTTCATGTTCATCAGCCACTTTAAGGGCTTATGGTCAGTTTGCACAGTGAAGTGGGTCCCATAGAGGTAGGGCCTCAGCTTCCGTAGGGCCCACACAACAGAGAAACATTCTTTCTCTACTGTGGACCATCTGAGCTCTCTGTCCTTAAGCTGGCGACTAATGAAACCAATAGGGTGTTCCTTACCCTTCTCATCTACTTGCGATAGTACAGCTCCTATCCCAGTGTCAGAGGCGTCGGTCTGTACAATAAAAGGTCTTTGATAATCAGGGGCCCTGAGGACAGGGGCCTGGCACAAGGAGTCTTTTAAGCCATTGAAGGCCTTCTCACACTCTTCGGTCCAAGATACCTTCTTGGGCTTCTTCGGAGTGGTGAGGGAAGTCAGAGAGGCAGCTATGGTATCATAGTCTGCCATGAAGTTGCGGTAATACCCCGTGAGTCCTAACAAGGCTCTCACTTGGGTCTGTGTAGTGGGTGTAGGCCAGTCTTGTACTTCTTGTACTTTACTGGGTAGAGGCTGTATCCTTCCTCCACCTACTTCATGTCCAAGGTAAACCACAGAGCTTTGTCCAATCTGGCATTTACTAGCCTTTATGGTCAAGTGTGCTTTCTGAAGAGCCTGTAGCACAATCCTGAGGTGTTTCACATGGTCTTCCCAGGTGGCGCTGAAAACTGCTATATCATCCAGATATGCAAGACAGAATTCATCCAACCCGTTTAACACATGATTCACAAGCCTCTGGAAAGTGGCAGGTGCATTCTTCAACCCAAACGGCATTACCCTGAACTGGTAAAGACCGTCTGGAGTTGAGAACGCTGTCTTCTCCTTGGCATGTTCTGCGAGGGCTATTTGCCAATAGCCTGAGTGTGAGGTCAAACGTGCTGAGGTACTTGGAGGCACCCAAGGTATCCACCAGCTCATCTGTTTGAGGCAAGGGGTGTGCATCTGTCTTGGTGACAGCATTCAGAACCCTGTAATCCACGCAGAACCTCAATTCAGAAGTACCTGCCTTTGGAACCAAAACCACAGGGCTGGACCAAGGACTACTAGAGGGTTCAATCACCCCAAGATCTAACATTTTGTTGACCTCTGTCTTAATGTAAGACCGTACTTTGTCTGACATCCTGTATCCTCTACTTTTGGTACGTACGCTGTCTCCTGTGTCTATGTTATGTTTGCACCAAGGTGTCAAACCAGGGGACTGCGAAAACGGGGGAGAAAATTGCCTAAGCAAACTTTTCACCTCAGCCTGCTGATCAGAAGTCAGATGAGGGGCCACTCAGACATCCTCAAAGAAGCTATCTGAAGGACCGCTTTGGAACAGGCCGGGGAGAGGTTCAGACTCCTCTTCCTCAACATTTGAAGCCAGTAGCAGTGCTGCAATTTTGACTCTTGGGACGAAAGCCTTCAGCCTATTTACATGGAACACTTTGGGACCATTTATCCTGTAAAGCTCTAGGCCTTATGGGATTAATGATCAGGACTTGTTGACCAGGTGCAAAGTTGATGAGGGAAGCCTTCTGGTCATACCAATGTTTCACCAGCGCTTGTCCTGCCTTCAACTTATCACTAGCCAGACCCATCAGGAGTACCATCCATTTTCTGAGCCCTAACACATAGTCTACTACGTTGGTAGTAATAGGGGGAGTGGCATCTCCCATCCCTCTTTGACTATGGCTAAGGGTCCCCGTACCGGGTGACCAAACAGAAATTCGAAGGGGCTGAAGCCAACACCCTCCTGTGGTACCTCTCGGTAGGCAAACAGTAAGCATGGTAAAAGAAGATACCATTTTCTTCTTTGAGGTCCTTCCAGAGCCCCAATCATACTCTTTAACGTTCTGTTGAACCGTTCCACCAGACCATTGGTCTGGGGGTGGTATGCGGAAGAGAACTTGTAGGTGACCCCACATTCTTTCCACATAGTCTGCATATACTTAGACATAAAGTTGCTGCTTCCGTCAGACACAACTTCTTTAGGGAAGCCAACCCTAGTAAAGATGCCAAGTAACGCTTTTGCAACTGACTTGGCAGTTACAGTTTTTAATGGGATGGCCTCAGGATATCTGGTAGCATGGTCGACCAGCACCAGGATAAACCTATTGCCTGAGGATGTTTGCGGGTCAAGGGGACCAACAATGTCGATCCCTACCCTTTCAAATGGTATTCCCACAACTGGGAGTGGTACCAATGGAGCTTGGATTGTTGAGCCACTCTTACCAGATAACTGGCAGGAGGCAGAACCCCTGCAGTGACTTTCTACTTGCACCCCCACCTTGGGCCAGTAGAAGTGCATGGATAACCTTTGCTTGGTCCTCTTAATACCAAGGTGACCAGTAAGGGGCACTTCATGTGCCAACTGCAGGAGGAAGGGTCTTACAGCAAGGGGGACCACCAACCTCCTATGGTCTCCTTCTGTACACTCTGTGGGCTCACTATATAGGAGTCCACCTTCCCAATAAATCCGATGCTTCCCAGGAGGTTTCACCCTCAAGCTGGGAGCAGGCCTGTCTCCTTAGGCCTTCCAGAGATGGGCACTCACGTTGGCCTTTACTGAATTCTTCCCTGTCAGGACCACCTTCTACTAACAAGTCATTTAGTTCAGGATGGTCATTGGGGTCAAATACTTCAGGCATCGCCGCCTCCTCGTCAGGTCCGGGCGATTGACCAACTTCCTCCACCGCAGTGGTAGGTGAGTTCGGGGGAATATGTTCTTTACCTCGTTTTGGTTTTCTGACTCCTTTAGCCTTGGGTTTCCCCTTTGGCCGGGGCAGCTCACTGATCTTGGTCAGTGATGCCCTTGTTTGAGACCTTGTGCAGGGTCTGTCAGCAGTGTCTCCCATGAGCCCTAAAGCTCTGAGATCATTGCCCAACAAGACCTTTCCTGGGAAGCTTCTCTGAATGCTCACTGGAATCCTGACTGCTGTACCATTGATAGTAAGGTTTACAGGTATTACTGGAAACATGAGAGGTGGGCCGTCAGCCAACTTAGTGGGCATCAGAGTAGCTCTGACAACTTCCTCTGGGTCTACCAAGGTAGAATCCACTATAGTTCGACTTCACCCACTATCCCTAAGAGCTGGAGTATCTACTCCATTGATCAGTACACTGTCCTTAAAGTAGTGCTTGGTATTATCTGGAATCCTAGCATAAGCCTCTTCGACTTTAGGCTCCCAGGAACCCAGGGAAACTAAAACTACCTCAGCTTCTATCCCACTGGGGAAGGAGACTGAGGAGAAGGATGCTCCGGTAATCTTTTCTTCCTCGTAGGAAGAGAAGGCCAGATTAGCAGAGTGGACCCCCAGGGTTTTGACCTTACATCGGGGATCCCCCTTCACGTGGTCAGTTGCTCCGCAAGCAAAACAAGATCCATTGGGTCGGTTTACATAGGGAGGATTAGTATAACCAGAGTTCTGTTTCGAAGGCTGACCTCCACTACCCTGTGAGTTCTCTTGTGTCTTACCCTTATTTTTCTTCTTGTGGCCCTTTTGAGAAGAAGATTTATCAGTTTCTCCACCCTCCTTATCTTTGGACTTTTTCCCTTCCTCCTGCTTACCAGGATGAGTCTTGTCGTTATGGGACACTCGATGTGACACCCACAAATCTGCTGCAATGGCAAGCTTCTTTGGATCTATCTCCTTAGAATCTGACAAATGCTGCTTAAGCTCAGGGGAAGAAGAGGCAAAAATATGTTCCAGCATGACAAGACTTATCATACCTTCAAAGGTAGAAACCTTATAACCTTCGACCCAGCCAGTCAAGTTTTTTAAGGATTCGGTTACATAAGAAACCCAAGTACCACCTTCTTTTTTCTTATACTCTCGTAATTGTTTTAAATATTGGGCAGGAGTCTTTCCAAACTTTAAAATGAGAGTTTGCTTCAACATTGCAAAATCTGCTCGCTCAGCCTTTGACATTTCCATAATGGCACTGCAGCCAGAATGGGGCAGTCTGCTAAGTAACCAGGCAATTTTATCAGCATTGTCAACTTGTTGAACTTCACATGCATACTCAAATATATTCAGCCAGTCCATAATGTCATTCTTTTCCTCATACACACTGAGCAGATCTTTTGGAAACCTTGGAAGAGAGGAGGCCCCAGACCCGTGTCCAGAACCCTTGGATCCATTGGCAACCTGAAGCTTGGCCAGTTCCAACTGGTGATCCCTGTCTTTCTGTTTTTCTGCCTGTTAAATTTTTAGTTTGGCCATATTGAACTCAAGCTCCTTCTGCCTAAACAGCAGTTCTTGCTTCTTGAATTCAAGCATGGCCTCCCCATCAGCACTGGCAGAGCAAACATTGGACATTTCATCCTCCCTGTCCTCGTGGTCGCTGGGGACCAGTGCGGCGGCAGAACTTTTAGTTCTGCCAGTGAGAGCAGCCCCACCTCCTTCCGCACTGTCCTCAGAAGTTATAGCGCTAAGCTGAGCTTCTTGCCACGCCATGATTCTTTGGAACATTTCCATTTTGGTTCCTTGAGAGGAGACACCTCTCTCAGCACACATCTTTTTCAATGTTTCGGATTTAGAAGCATTTAAAGTTAACAAGGTACTTGTTTCCATACTGTTTAGAGAGGACTATGGCCTTTAAGAAGTTATACTACGACAATTCACTACGTGTCCTGGTAGAAATAACTTGAAATGCCTTCACTCATGCGCAACACTGGGTACCTTCAGTCCTATCCCACCGCTGTACACCAATTTGTTAAGATGGATTTCTGAACTCTGTCCTGGAGGGGCAGAGGTTTAGAAGTCCAGCCTAGTTTCTTGGAACAGAGTAACCTCTGGACAAGCCAGACCAATCAGGGTAGCGATGGCGGCAGTCAAGACTAGGTCTCAAGAGGGGTGAGGGTGACTGAAAGCCCGCAATGAGCACACAAAGCAATGACGCTTACAAATTACTCCAGGCAGGTGTTATATTAAAAATATAGACACATTTATTACAAGGCCTTTGTAACATTGACCATAGTAAAGAATTGCGATAAAACGCCAGTAAACCAACACATCACAATCAATACACTATATAATCAAGACCAAGGGGTCTAAGGAATTAGAAGCACGAAATATGCAGACTACCTAGATGAGGGGGAAAGCAGGCAGTGCAAGTAATCGTTAGACCCAGTTCGACATCAGAGGCCACCTAACTAGAAGGAAGTCCGAACCCTACGAAGAGTGGAGCCTTGTGCTCAAAAGTACCTGCACATGTGGGTGCCAACGGGCAAAGGAGAGTCTCTTCAGGGAAATCAGACAGTTCCGAGAGGTGAACGAAACGATGATGAACAGATCCCCGCTGCTCAAGCGAGGCCTCCACTTGTGGGCAGAAGCAGGGCGTGAGCGCGGGAAAGGGTTGCGGTTTACACCTGCGATGGAAAGCCACAGGCTCCTGTGGGAGGGCGACCGGTTTAGGGTATTGACTACTCACCGGTCCCCGATGCAGGCAGACCCAAGACTCTCCGGTTCAGTTTCGGTACTAGCAGGTTCAGATGCGATCAGGAGGATGTCTCGACGCCGTGTAGATTCCGCGATAGCAGGAGTCAGGGTCGAGGGTGTCCCAAATGCAGCGAACCCGCACAGATTGTTACCTCAGCAGGGCAACTCGGCAGCCGCGTGTATTCCGGTCCCAATGCACACGTCTCACTTCAGACCTGGGAATGCCAAGTGTACGAATCGTGTGAGAGTGTCGAGGACTCAGAATTTAGCATCAGCCAGACGGTGGTGACAGAGCAAGATTCCTGTGTAGGCTGGTCAGTCCACTGGATGGCCCAGGGACGCTTCCGAAGGCTTACTTACAGGATTTGGTGAAGATGCCGAGAATAGTTGTTCCCACTATTCTAAAGGGTCAAAGCGCCTTTGCAGACCTTGTCTTACAATCAGAGGCCGAGTGGTCTCGCAGGACAACAGCAGTGCAGGGTGCCAAACCTTCAACGGGTCACCAGCGATTCCTCGACTCAGCTTCATAGTTGCAGGATACTTGGCTCCTTATCCTTTGTTCGTAAGAACTCAGGAAATCGACCTGGTAGTGGGGTTTTCAGCCTCCTCTTATCCAGAGTTCCCTTTGCGCCAAAACAGAGAGGGCCCAATGGGAGATCTGCTCGTAAAACACTTACACCATACGTGGACCTATCACGGACCACGGTGGTCCCATGCATTTAGGACACTCTAGATTCTCTGGCACCCAGGGTGTGTATTGGGACCAGACATCCCAGCCCACATCCTGGAGGCACACACAAGGCATGCAGAAGCCCGCAAAAGCGTTGTGTTTCGCGGGAAAGTGCATGACCAAATAAGGACTTCCCTGGGTCGGCTCGACCTGGGGGAAGGTGAAGGGGCAAGACGGTCAGCGGACAGGACAAAGAACCTCGTGGCATGGCCATTTTGGGAGCCTGTCCACCTATTTGGGCCAAACGCGGGAAGCGCGGTTAACATGGCAAAAATAGGTTCAAAACACAAAGAAACGATAGCTGCCACCAATCCCGTCCGTGACACACTTGCACAGTTTGTTATAGATCCATCAAGAGTTTCTAGGGCCTTTGGAATGACTAGAGACCCAAGAGTGCAGTAAATTAGGTTACAGTGCCCTCTTGTGACATGTTGCACAAAAGCGGCAACATGAGGAAAGAACTATGGAAAATGGCGTCTCCTGGTACTGACCGTTTTAAGGGCATGTCAGTTTCCCCGTAAGAATTGAGCGAAAGCCCAGAGGAGTGCGGCGTAAGGCTGCGCTTCTCTGGCAAAGTCTAGATCAGGGTGTAAAACAACAGCAAAAAGTTTGGGGGTTGCCACATGGAAGGAAAATTACCTACAATTATGAAATCTTTCCTAACAAGTAGCCAAGACCTGCAGGAGCAAGGACTCCTCTACCCCCCTTGGTCTTGCATGTGAAGTTCATAAACAGGGCAGACGGTTCACTTGACGAGGGTTGTTCAAACAAGCCCTTACATTCAATCACTTACGACAAGGAGACAAACCCTCAAGACCAGAAGAAGACTCCCAGGGCGACGGAGCCACAGACTTACCAACCTATAGTGGCAATGAGGAGTCAAAGTCCCGACGATTTTGGATGCCAGCAAGAAAGAACACTTGCAGGGAAGGAGGAAGCGCAAAAGGCCCTCAGAAGATGTCAGCGATGATGCAGCAGGCACCAAGTTTGACCCACATGTACTGATACATCCTAGTTCCTCAAAATGAGAGCTCCCCTCCACACCCTGGGCATTCCTGCTGGGGGGTTCCCAAGGCCTTGTAGAGCCAAACACATGAGCAAATTAAAAGACCAAGCGTATATATTGTCAAAACTCAGAATAGCGATGAGCTGGAAAGCGTGAACGCGACCGTCTGCTAATGGATGGTGGCGTGATATAATAAAATGGGCGAATGTGGAGACGGCGGTGTGGCAAGAGGCCAGGCGCAGCCATGAGGAATTAGAGGAAGGGGTACTAGAAGCCTGGAGACAACTAGTGGCTAAACTGTCTCTACATGACCAAACAAGTCCGGGAAGCACCTTGTCCTGGAAGTAGGGGAGACTGGGGATTAGGCCCAACGGGGCAAGAAATAGACTGATGCAGTGTGTTGTAGGCTGGGGATAAGGGGGAGAAAAGGAAAAAAGCAAATGACTGTATGGCAAAAGTATGGTAACCAATGGAATGTGAAATTGTATGGTTGTATGCTGAAAACCAATAAAAACTGCTTTAAAAAAATAGATTGGGTTCCCAAAATGGATGCACACTTGAGGAAAAAAAGATCTGTGGAGCTGAGCAGAGTAAAAAGAGAAAATTACAACTCCAAGAAGATGGACGCAGCACTTAACGCAACCCAGAGGAGCATATACCGTTCAGCAGGACAGAGATGTTCTTCGTCTCAGTTGTTCCTGGTATACACACGAACATGAATGCCAAGTGGTTGCAAATTACATGATGAGAGCTGTTACAGACAACAAACTGAACAGTAAAAGGGTGCAATGCTATAAGGAGGAGCCCAGAGCTGTGAGGCTCCTGACTCTTCAGAATAGGTATGTCCTCGACTTCATCACAGCAATGGAGAGCGGGATCTGCACAGAAATCGGGCCATCCTGCTGTACATACACACCTGCCCATGATGAGCAAAATGGGACCCTCACAGAAGTAATAACATTACTGTCAGACCTGCACACTAAGTTGGAAGAAGAAAAAAACTCAATAGGGGCAGAGGATGACTAGTTGGCATATATCTTTTCCTGGATACCACCTTGGATGGCTAATGGTCTGAAAGTCCTCATAGCTGCACTAGTGTTAGTATTATTCGGGTTCTATGTCATCAGAGTAGCAATTGCACAGTTGAAGAAGACAACCCAGAAAACAATAGGGATAAAAATATTAGTAGACTTGGATACTAAGACAGACGTGAACACACAAACCTTTGAAGTGCTGCAGTCACATCTAAAACAGAGCTCCTTCTTCCCTCCAGGTACAAAATTCTTTCATCCTTGTTTTGCCCGCAATTTTGTGGGACACTGGGGCTGGTGTTAGCCAGATTGGGAGTGCTTCTATATGATCTGGAGTTTGGACGAACATGTGAAGTATCATGACGACCTAATTTGGGCATCAAAGGCGTGGACTCCGAAGACACCAGTTAGTGGGGAGGGGCCTCAAGTTGGTGTGGACCGAGGGGGTGAAGAGAGGCAAATGAACATGTCCATCATTGCTTCAGCCCTCCTCTTGTTTCAATGGTTTAGTCATGAATGGCATACCTAGCTCATAGTGTCTACCCCCTCGCTACCATTGTATTGCTGCTGCGAGAGACCTTGCTCCCTGAGACAACCTTACAGAATATACCCAAATGACATCACTGAAGCAATAAATCTACAGGCGATGGAACCCCTGGATGAGCTGTAATCATGAAAGAAACAAATGACATCACGTCTGAGGCCACACACCTAGGTGTATTAGGCAGAAAGCACATATTAGTCCAAGCATGAATATACACGAACACTGGGTCAAAATGCACTAAGACATGAAGTACATGCTTGCATACACTAGGGTAGAAAGGATATACTTTTCTTTCTATGCTGAAATGCAAGTCGCACGAGAATACATATAAACGCTTACTTAATGCAAAACGCAAGTAACCTGAATGACCATGTAATCCAAGATGGAGGACGCTGTCACGTTAGGTGAATAGGAAACATTGGGAAGCCATGGGGCAGCAGAGAGACCCTGTGTTACTGACCCAGCAGAAGAGACTAGCCTGAACCGGACAGATAGCGGGTGCACAGACTACCAAGGTTAGCGGAGAAAGACCAGTTCGAAACAGCACAGGAAAAATACAGACAATAAGCGGATCCCAGACAACAGACATAACTCTATCTGAAGGAGCAAAGAACCAAATGTTGCAGGAAGGTCAGGTTCCCATCAACTCACACCTGATACCGAGGAGAAAGTAGTTCAAACGAGTCTCCAGAGGCCAAGGAAGGTAATGACACCCATAATAAAAAGGGCTGAAGTCCTCATAACTGAGCAGGAAAATTCAAAACATGGTCCCGCACACATGACTTGAAACTGGCGGACACTACCTATTCATTATAGCCAGACATTGACAGATAGGGACCTTCGTTCCCATCCATCTTTGGGATGAAAGATACAATACAGTGCAAAGCTGAAAGTCAAATGTCCTGGTTCGAGGCCAAGGGAATCATTGAATGGTAACTTCAGTGGGACACACAGCATCTTGGGGCATTCTCATCATCTTCAATTGTTGCTCATGTGCTGGTAACAGTCCAGACACCCAAGGCTGAGAAATCTGTCTAGCGATCAGGACCCAGGCACGCAATAGAGCCGCTGACCCTAATGCAACACCGGACGATCTATTTTGGATCAAATTGAGCTATGGGGTCCGGTATTGACCTTAGCCTTTAATGCCCGTTTGACTTCTGGCCAATATCCCCCCTCCTGGAAATTCGCCATCATTTCTCCAATCTTTAAAAATGGAGACCCCACTAGGCTGGTGTTCTACCATCCCATATCATTACTAGAGACTTCATTCAAAATCTTTGGAAGGGTCTTGCTGGGCTACATAGAGTCCTGGCTCGAGGAAGGATCAGTCTTGATGGACATTCAACTTGGTTTTCCGACCAGGATTGGGAACCATGGAACATGGCCTTAATGTGCATCTCCTGATCTCCAACTTTGTGTTTTGTAAGGGAGGGGCGGTTTATCTTGCATTTATGGACCTAAGCACAGCTGTTGACAAAGTCGATAGACCTAAGTTATGGATCGTGCTTGGGTCGTTGGGTTACCCAGAGGAGATACTGATATTTTTGCAAGAGATCCACTCAGAAACAGGGCCAGTGATCGGAATGGACTGGGGGGCCAGTGCACAGAGTGCTTCAATGGTTGAATGGGGGTTCGGCAGGGGTGTATGCTCATGCCTATCCTGTTCACACTCTACATCAATGGGCTCCTGTGCGGCAGGGCTTTTCCGTTTCTGTCCTATGCTGATGACACAGTCCTCATGGCCAGAACCCTGAGGGCTCAGCAGGCTTTAGTGGATACCAACGCAGCCTTTATGAAGGGGCTTGGGTTAAGAATGAACACCACCAAATCTGCAGCAATGGGCTGTGTAGGAAGGAAGGGGCATGCAAAGATGCATCCCATGGTGTGCAATGAGGAAACCATCCTGAGAGTAACAGATTTTACTATTTAGGGGTCAGATTCTCTGAGACCTTCATGGGCATGGCTCATTTGAAAAAACAGTCTGTAAAAATCAGTCTGCAAATAGCAGGTATTTCCCATCTTTTAACTAGGTGCAAGGAACAGCCCCATAAACTTGTTCTGATGGTCTATGCCACCCAGACTAAGGCGGCCGTTTTGTATGGAGCCCCATTGTGGTGTTATACAAAGGCCCTGGAAATTCAGGGGAAAGAGAATACGTTCTTTAAACAGCTCTAGGGCCTCCCCAGGTCATCCCCCTGCGCAGCCATTCACAGGGAATTAGGGATGGAGTATTGGGACGACGAATGGGCAGTTGCCACATGCAATTTCTGGTTACGACGACGGGCTCACAAGCAGGTTACTTTGTCATTTTATCAGCGGATCTACCATGTGCAGGGAAAACTGGTGTAAAATCCCATGGCTATTGTATGTAAAGGAGTCCATGTGCCCTAGCAACATTAAGGTTGAGTTCCCCCCAATGCACTGCTGTCTCCCACTGTCTCCCATAGAATTAAGAGCACACAAGCAGGCTTTAAACCAGGGGATATATGCAAAACGGGCTAATGGTGAACAATCATCACACTCTGATAATCAACATCTGGTAATAAGCAGGGTTAATGTGATCCAGCCGTATCTCGTCTGGACCTTGAAAATGAAGGATAGATGGCGCATAACGAGAGCCAGGTTTAACTGCCTACAGCTAAGGGGCAATACAGAAAAGTGGTCAGGCTTCCCCAATGATCCAAGTTGCCCAATGTGTGGGGCGGCTAGGGAAGACCTAAGCACTTTTTACTGTTTTGCCCCGCATTTGGGGAGATCACAAGGAGTACTATATTGCAGGTAGTAAAGAGTAATAACATTCGCCTCTATAAACCAGCATTATTGCTACTCCTGCTGGTAGAAACGGAAACAACTGCTTGTGCCCTTTTGTCTTATTTGAGGAAGGGGATTTTAAGGGGATTAGAATAATTGTGATTGTTTAGAGGTTTTAAAATGTCATTTTTAACTGTCGTGTATTTATTGTTGAAACCATGAAATTATGATTCTCCATTTGTATATGATGTTTATGTTTGATGTTTATGTTTGATGGATGATCTAATCCAAATAATCATTTTGAAAGAGAGAAAGAATTAATCTTTCCCTAACCAATCAGTGCCCACCTTCCATGTTCACCTTAGCAGTGTTGCAGTCGCCACTCATAACTCGCCCTGATGACATGTTCCCCATGTATCTTTTTGTAGGGGGTTCTAGGCAGAGTTACATGATATCGCCAGACCATTTGGAGTACTAACCCACAGAGTATCCTTACCCAATCATATCCCCGCTAGGTTTGCTCAATGTATCATTTGTTTGTGATGTAATATCTAAGTAAAACTCTGTGGCAAGTATGTATACAGACAAGAGAATTGGAGATCATCCGATGTCCCCGACCATCCCTGTTTCATTTGGATTTTGTTAATAAAACAGTATTTTCTGCCACATTATTGGTCTCTTCCGTTTCTTTGGCATGGGACACTCCCTGCCTGTCCGCTGCTTACCCGAGAAGAGGTGCCTTCCCCAAACTCGACAGAGTTTCAGGTGGGAACTGGATAGGCAGCGGAAGAGATGAGAGAGAGTATTTGGCAGGGAAATGGAACATCACTGTTGAGGTTAACATCGGAGAGTGCAAACCCTTTCAATTTTTTATTTCAAAGAGATAGTTAGAGGAGAGTTCAGGAAAAGAGAAGAAGGTTTGGGTGTTTTCCGTGAAACATTGGTACGAGAACCCAAAGAAGGATAATAAGTGCCCCAAGAGCAGCGGTGTAGAGTGTAGAGGTGAAGACCAAAGACAGAGTCTTGTGGAAGACAAACAGTTAAAGTAGTGAGTTGAGAATTGTTGTTTAAGGAGATAGAGATTTGGTGATGTGCCAGGTAGGATTTAATCCAAGCAGGGGCTTGATAGTGAATCCAAAGAGAGACAATGTTAAAGAGATCAGCGCGATCGACAATGTCAAAGGCAGCGAACAGGTAACAGTAAATTAGGATAGACGATAGGTTGGAGAGCTTAGCAGAAGCGATAAAGTTGGAGATATTCCTGACAGCAGTTTCTGTGGAGTGACAGGAGTGGGAAACCTGCTTGCAGGAGGTCTTGAAGGTTGTGTATGTCTAAATAAAATGCGTAAAACAGTTGAACAGAACCCTTAGTAGCTGGTAGGTTTGGGTTAGCCCCTTGATTTGTTTAGGGGAGGGATGACCATGGCCATTTTGAAAATGGAGGAAAAGCAAGCTGAGTGTTACAGAATTTAAGATGCACCTATGGAATGAATGCACCTACAGCACAGATAGAATCTGCACTGTAGGTGTATTAATATCAGTAACATTATAATTGGTGGAGGAGTATAGTAAGGTTAAGTCATGGGGAAGTGGTTTTTTTAAACAAGCCTGTCCTGGCAGCCAGGGTGGGGGGAGACAATCGAGAGAGATAGAGCCCATCCAAGACTAAGCTTCAGAAAGACAGGTAAATATTTTGTATGGTGAGTTAAAACATTTTTTTTAAAAAAAGTGCCTCATGCGGATAATTGGCAGGTGTCAGATTTGACATAAAAAGGTGTTTTATTAACCTTTACGCTACCAAAAGGTTTATGAATAGCCTATTCTAAATGTGATCGCTATCTGTTAATCAATAAGACTGTGAGCATTCGAAAACAGAATGTTTTTTACAGTTTATCTATGTTAATATCATATCTAACGAATTCAGAAAATCTAACAAATCGCTCAAAATATGATTTCCATGCTAAATTAAATGTTGGACCACACGTGTAGTTTAAAATAACAGTTTCATGCATATTAGAGCATATGTATAACATTTCATATACCAAAATTGACTGTTTCAAGTTGCTGAGATTGCAGTTTGTAGATTAACCCCTCAATGCTCACACCAAAAAAAAATACAACTCACTAGGCAATGTCATGATTCCTGCCCCTCTTGTGCCCAGCCCTCCAAGATGTCAGGCTGGAGCCAGGCCGCGATCACCTACATGGCCCTCAAGGGCCTCTCCATCCCTCCAAAGACTCACTTGGAGTCAGACTTGGCGCTTGTGGCACCAGACTCACTCACTCCCATAGGATAACATTGGGGATTGGACTTGTAATGCATTGATGGGGACAAGATGGATGCCCCCACATATTTCGGTTCCCAGAACTGCATGTGCGGTCTAGTCTTTTGGGTGTGGTTCAGTCCAGAGGCACCTGGGATACCCAGAGACTATTTAAGCCACTCCCAGGCTGAGAAGCATGTTTTGCGTATTCTGCACCTGCAGCGTGACACTCACCGTGTTCGGATCGGTCTCCAGTGGGCCTGCATCTTTCTTCTGTGCTCAGCTCCTGCAAGAACAAGAACACCGTTAGGAACAGCCTTACCATGCAGCCCATCATTCAACGCTCCGTCTGTTCTGCGGGCATCTTTGGCGGTGTCATTCCCATCCCGGCACGCCGCTTCCTAAAGAAGAGGAAAAGAACAGAGAAAAGGCATTAGTAAGCATTCTACAGCTCTTTGTTTATTTTTTTTCAAATACAGTACGAGCTTCAAACGCTTACCTGAATCCCAGCCGCTCTGGGGGAACTGTGTCCCCGGAACTTCTCATCCATCTGCGAGGGGGAAAAGACACTCCAGGTTAGCGTGGAAACATCTAGAGGCGCCGCATACCGCGCTTACTCACCGCATTTGTTCTTCATAACCGACATCCACGCTGACAACGTCGCGGCACCTAAAAGACACAGAAAAAGAACTCAGTTCAATACAAATACGAAAAGGGTGCATCGCGCATTGCGCTCTCACTCACCTTCAGCGCCACTCATCTCAGCAGCACGCCGCCATCCCCGGACGCTGGCCATCATCTAAGAAGGAAAGGAATGAAATTAGAGAACTTTTCAAAGACTCATTATACTTACCAGTCAGACTCTCGCCAGTGAATTAACTAGGCACCAACGAGCCCGCATCAATCAACGCGCCCCTGCGCTAAAGCAGGACGGAGAGGACACCATCCAAGAAAACAAGGTGAGCTGTAGATCAAAGGGAAGGGTTGGACCCCGGGGAGGAAGGGGTTCAAGTACACAGAGACAATAGGGAGTTAAACTGTATCAATCCTGTGTTTCAGGCCCAGTCGCCAGTCGAATAGCCTCCAGGGAAGGGTTGGAGGTCGTAAGAGGCCATGACCGGCTCAGTGACGTCCCCGTGGATACCAGGTGAGCGTTACAGGGGAAAAAGACCCAGCACACTTCTTGCAAGGAGAACAAGGTTTAATCTCACAAAAATACAAGTGCGCGCCAGCAAAGAACTCTGCTGCCATGGAGTGTTCTGACAAAAACAGCATGAGCAAAAGGTTTTAAAGGTACACAGCGTCATAAGGGACGTACATTACATAGGCTATAAATCCAGGTAGCTGGTTGATGCAACCCTATACACATATTACCTGCTCCAAATGGGATACCAGGCGATTGGTCGCAGCATCGTCTGTCCATGTGGGGCATCTTCTTCTTGCGTCATCCAGTACAAAGACGATAATTGGCAATTTGATTACACAATTAATTAGTTCATAGGCCTGCAGTGCACCTGGTACCAAGGACATGAGCGGGTCAGCTACTTTCGGGGTCATGATAATCTTCTCATAACTACGTGAACCTCCCCTCCCCCCTCCTTTCCCAGACACGCTGACGCCTTCACGGCTTTCCCACCAGAGGCATACATTTTTTTACCTTCTCCCTTGGCACCTTGCAGCACAAATCACATGAACTGATGGTGGGGGCAGGCTGCCCCTGCTCTCTGATCTTCCTTATCGGTGGGTCACTTTACAGTTTTATGGCCAGAGGTCTTGGGCTGGTCAGTGTACTTGAATGTGTAGGTCTTGGGTTTGGGGGTCTCGGCCCCTCTCTTGGCCTTGCAGGGCACATTCCTTCTGGGTTGCATGCACTACTGATAAGGCACAATAAAGAAGTGTGTGCGCAAAGAACACACGCACACCCTTCTAACCCTTGGGACTGAACGTAAGCACACTATCATAACCATGGCACTAGGCCTCAATTTCAAGATGTATAACTTCTAAAAATTTGGTTTAATTACAAACATGATACTAATGCCGAATTTCACTACAATTCTACTACAATCCCGCTTCTATGGGTGACCCCCTTCATTCTCCTAGCACCCCGGCATCTCCTACAATCACCTTGTCCTAAATCACTGAGGGGCCTGGGACTTTCAACCCTGCCTCCTAACAATATCAATGCTATAAAATTGCATGCTGTGAGAGTGTGGGAGTCTTTATTTGCCTCAGGAAATGAATAAAATAATTGCATTATGCTGCAGTACCAAATCTGCCAATGCATAGTTGTAAGTCTAAAATAAAATAATAAATTGTCAAAGTGGAAGAAACAAGCAAATCTTCTAACAGGTTTCGAAGGATAGGTTGAAAAAAACAAAATGCTTTTATGCCTGGAAAGCCTCTCAGGATGTTCATGATATGGTGTCTTATGAGATGACTGCAAAAATGTTTAAGGAAGCTGTTATAGCAGCAGAAAAATCCACTTTTGATGCAAGGATTGGTAAAGCCTGGTATAGTCGAAGGAACTTTTTAAGATCTTGAAAGAACTAGATCCATGCTCTAATAAATCAGATACCATTACCAAAGATGCTGCTTGGTGCCAATCTATCCAGGAAGCAATGCTCAGCAAGATCAATCAGATAAAACATGATATCGAAATTATAACAAAACTATCAGCCTGGTTGCAGACTATCCAAGGACTGCAGTTTGTACGCCCGTACCACACGAACATCAGTAAAGTTTTCACCCCATTTTAGAAATAGAACTTGCACAGATTATTAATAATTTGAAGCCTACAGGCTGTAAAGGGGACATCTGGGCATCAATGGTCATAAGATCCTGCTCTCCCCTGCTGATTGGCAACTTGTGCAAATGTGTTAATACAACCTTTAATGAAAATCATGTTTTTACCAGCGTCCGGAATGCATGGAGTACTCCACTGCTCAAATAGTCTAACCTGTGCCCATTGACACCAACACACTACAGGCTAATTACCAATATGACTTTTTTAATGAAGTTCTTGGACTGTGTAGCTTACACACAAATTGTGACATATATGAAGGATAAAGAGATCCTTAATAATAGGCAGTCAGGCTTTAGAGAGAGAGAGACATGGCACTGAAACAGCCTTTCTTGATTTGAAATCTAGGTTGTTTCAGATTATGGATAGAGGTGATTCAGCCCTGCTTATGTTACTGGATTTGTCTACAGCATTTGACCTGTTAGACAATACACTGCTGGTCAACAAATTGAAGGAAAGAGCAGGCTTTTCAGATACTGCAGACCCATGGATTAACACTTTTTTGAGTAATCGATGGTCTAGACTTTGCAGAAAGGACTCTGAAGCTCAACCGACAATCCTGCCTTACGGTGTCCTACAGGGGGCCTGTCTTTCACCCTATTTTTACAACATTTTTACTGTGCTGTTCCTCAACCTTCTGGAAGAAAACAACTTTGGTTTTACTAACTATACGGATGACACGCAGTGTGTCATCCCACTGCCTGGTAATCATCTGGAGGAAGAAAAACGATCAATAAAATATATGAACTCATCCAATCTTGGATGGTAACAAACAGTTTAGCACTGAACAAAGAAGACAGAACTGGTAGTGATTGGCACAGAGGCAAAAATCTACAAGCTAGGAATTGAGTAGACTCACTTTCAAGTGGCTGGCTGTGGTATTAAAACGAAAGAAAAAGTTTACTTTTTTTTTTTTATCAGAATTTGAACATGCGGGCCAATGCAAGTGACTTGATTTCATCCACAGCATATAACATTTAGGTACTAGCACAGCTCTGCCAATACATCTCTAGAGCCAGTTGTGAGACTGTAGCAAGAGCCATTATAGGAGCTAAAATTGACAACTGTAGCAGCTTCCTCGTGGGTATAGCCAAGTCAGTGTGTACACAACTCCAAGTACTACAAAATAATGTGGTGGGAGTAGTTACTGGTCTCAATATGAGAGATCATGTATCAGATGCCAGACGTCACCTACACAGGCTACCTATAGATGCGAGAATCATGTTCCGCCTACTTATGATCATGCACAAATGTCTGACGGGGCTTAGTCCTTTATCCCCAAGCGAAGCTCTGGTAAATAAATCTCATACCAGGACTCTTAGATCGAATCAACTGAAAATACCAACTTGTAAACTGACTCAGGTGAAGAAATGTGCATCTTTGTGGCAACCCCCAGGGCTTCGAATGCTATCCCTCCAGATTTAAGGGAAATGTGTTCAACCTCCATGTTTAAAAGAAAATGGAAAAGCTGAAAACTCTGCTAGTTAAATGTTTTCTGCCTGGGCGCTTCCAGCACCGATTCTCCTTCCTTCCTGTATGCCTATTTTTGTTATTTTGCTTTTGGTATAATTTCATGCTCTTCTAGATTCTTGATATGTTTCCTTCGCACACTTAAGCCTCCAGGTCATGTGGTGCGCATTATACATTTATTAAAGTAAAGAAGAGTTTAGCGAGGTGAGAGACCACCTTAGGGGCAATAGGTTTGACTAGCTGAGGAGCAAGAGGGTCTGATGGGGGACAAGGGGCGTTTGCCTTCATCAGTAGAGATAGGACTACTTCAGTATTAGTGTGACGAAAGTGGGAGATAGAGGCAGAGGATGATGGTAGAGTAGACGAGGTCTGGAATGTAGGAGGAGGGAATGTGAGGGAGGTCAGGAGCGTGCCTCTACTTTTGGAAAGTTTTGCAGAAAAGTACCCAGCTTGGTTATTAGCTGTGAGAGTGGATCTGATAGTCATAGGTTTAGGAGGAATCAGGAGTAAGTTTAGGGCATCCTGTAGCTGGCGAGGATGGTTGGATTGAGTCAATGAGGCTGAGGTAGAATTCCCTTTTCGCTCTATCAAGAGAGGACTTGAGAGAGTTCAGGGCAGAGAGGTAGAGTTGCAGGTTTTCATGCAAGTGGTTTCACCTCAATTTGCGCAGCAGCTGCCCCATATCTGTGCGGGTAGAGCGTATGAATGGGGTGACCCTTGCTTATAATATGGAAACTCCTTCCAAAATGCTAGTTCTAAGGACTTACCTTTGATTTCATTATGATGTAGGTACGATTGTGGAGGCTGAGTGGATAACAACCTGCAGAGTTGAGGAACATATGATTAGCAGTGTGTCCACTCATGTCATAAAAGGTTGACAGTACTGAAACTCACCTTCACCAAAACTCTTAAAACACCAATGAATGTCTGTACATGAAATTAGGTTGTTTTAGATCACTCATTTGTTGGTTGGCTGGATTACATATACTTCATGGCATGGAATGAGATTTAAGTTTTACAAGCTGCCTTTTGCTCCCTGCCTGTAATTGCTGGTCAACCCGTGGTTCATGTTCAACTAAACCTTATGGAGAAATATAGGAACATAGTATAGCTTTATTGATGCAAGATGTTTTTGCACATAAAACATTTTATGATAATTTATCTTATTTCCCCTTTCAGGGTCCCTCTACGGACGAAATCAAATATGCAAAAATGCAGATGTGCTTCTTGGCAGAGCCAACAGGGGACCTACTCGATCAGCTGGGGTGAGTAAATGATGCAATGCAGACACAGTCTTCTTGGTCAAGATGTTTGCATCATAACATTAAAAGACAGTAGACTGCAGCAAAATACCATGAAGAAGAATATAATTCTAAAAGCACATATTATCACTTTTCCTTTCTTTTCTCCACTTATCATTTAGCCCGTTCCTGTAACACATACCCTTCTCTCTCTCTCTTTCTCTCTGTTTCCCTCTCCCTCTCCATTTCTCTCTCTCCATTTCTTATACTCTGCTCCCTCACTATATCTCCCCAAATTCACCACACCATATTTCTTGCTATCCCTTTCTTTCCATCTTATCACCCATCCCATTAACATTACCTTTCCAGCCTTTCCATCTCTGTCCTCTTCTCTAAAATCCTCCACTTTTTAACTACATACCTCATTCAACATTGCTTCCTCTTTCCTGTAACACAATGAAAAGCTTGCAGAAATCGAGAGAGGATGTTGCTAAATTTAACCAAAGAGTTTGGTCCTCATCAGGGGTTGGGTGGTGTTGGAATGGATTTCTAAACTTTGGCCTGATGGACAGAGGTTTAGGAGGCCATCCTGGTTTAGTGAAACAGGGAACCTTCTGGATAAGCCAGACCAATCACGGTAGCTTGGCAGGCAGTAAAGACTAAGCCTCATTTTGAGTTTTCCAGTCTGTAAACAAGGGTGCCGGTAAGCTCACTGGCACCCTTTTTTCCGGATCGGCAAACTCCGAGTCTGCCTGCCATGGCCGCTATGCCCGACAGGTCTGAACCTGCCGGGCGCAGCAGCCACGGTAGGCAGGCTCCTCACGGAAGCGCCAGTGATGTTAACAATGGTGCCGGCGCTTCTGAGTCCCCACTCCCATAGAGTCCTATAGGACTCTATGGGAATGGGGACTTACATTTTACTGGCGCCTGACTTCCCAGGCCGCCGGAGTTGTAATCTCCCAGTAGCACGGGGAAGTCAGGCGCCGGTAAAATATTACGAGTCCGGCGGCAACCGTCGTTAGCACCAGCAGGGTTACCACCAGACTCGTAATGAGGCCCTTAAGTCTCAGGAGGTGTGAGAGTAATCAGAAGCCCACAATGAGCACATACAGTAAGGATACAGCAGGATGCTCTTAGACAGGTGTATATCAAAAATACATATACATTTATTTTAGGCCCAATAAAACAACATGAATAACCAAACTAATAATGTAAAAGTTACCACACAAGCAATTCACTCTGTAACATATATACAACTACTGTAGCCTAATGCGATAAAGGGAGTAAAAACATCCACAACCTGCAACAGAAGGAGGGTTTGGGGAGGGGGTTAACACAAATTATGCATTAGGCAGTCTTCAGGATGGAAACCCTAACGTATGCAGTCCAGCCCTACGAAGTGGGGAGGCTTGTGCTCAATATATAGCAGTGCATGAAAACATGCGGTTGTATGTAAAGCGAAGACAGCAACTTTTCAAGATGCTGGGACTGTTATGTGAGCAACCTGAAGGGGACAGAAGAAGTTCCAATCGCCAGGGAAGGGTCTGCCCTCGCGGACAAAGTAGTTTTCAACTTTTGGAACAGGCCAGGGAGCGCGGGCTACCCAGTCAAAGAAAGGATCCCAAGGAACCCTTGTGCATAAAAACAAATGGATGAGACATGGGCAACCGGTAAGTTATACAAGTACTCACCACCCTTGCTCCAATCCAGACCATACTATGCCAGTTTAGTCAAGGTCATCTGAGGTTGTAAATTCCACCTTTACTTTTCAGATCCGGCTCTCAGGTGCTGCGGGACAGGACAATAATCTGGGACTGGACAGAAGCCACAACTCCTCCGCTCACAAAGGGAGGAGGAAGAACATTCTGGTGCAGCAGGACTCAGGGCACAGCAGAGAAGGTGGAAAATTCACCCACAGACAGCAAATGTCACCACAACGCAATGACGCAGGGACCGCAACGGCTTGCAGCGTGATACACTCTACTAATTTGCAAATTAGAGGAGCTAGGCCTATGAAATTTGGCACAAGAGTGTCCAGAGACACACTGTAGAGCTTTCCAAGACACTCGAAATGGTGGTGCTCCTATGCGATGACCCAGGACAAAGCTGGTCAGTTCATTGGACGGCCCAGGAACACTTCAGAGAAGGCTCTTTTGGTGGAAAATCACCACAAGATAATGATAATGATGTGTTACTTATATAGCGCCTTTATCCAAAGCGCTTTACAGAGCACATATTTACATACATCACCCAACCAAATTTGCTACTCATTTATTGACCTCGGAAGGATGAAAGACTGAGTTGGCATTGCTGGGATTCGAACCGGCGACCTGCAGATCACGCTCAGATCGCAGCAGCGAGCGCTCAACCTGCTGAGCTATCTTAGATGCTGAGAGTAGTTGTTCCCACTACTCAAATGGGTCAAAGTGCCCTGACAGGCCTTCTAAGGTTGAGAACAAAGCAATGGTCCGACAGGACTGCAGCAGGCTCAGGGTGCCAAACCCTTCATTTAGTCTCTGGCGGGTCCACAGGTCTGCTTCAGGATACTTGGCTCCTTCTGTAGTTCAGTATGAACCACTGTAGATCGACCTGGAATGGATGGCAGTGCCCCTTCTCTTATCCAAAGTTCAATTAGAAAGGTAGACACATTTAGACAACTGGCGGATAGGGAAATACAGTATTTTGCCAAACCAGCTCCCAGGAAATACGGGGAGGGTGACAGACCCAGGAGAACGCTGGCCAATCTGGTGAAACTGGAGGGGGGGGAGGGCTATATAGTCGGTGTGAAAGATGAGAACCAACTAATGGAGTACACTAACCAGGGCATTAACAGCATGTTCACTGGATTTTACACAGCTCTCTAGAGGGAGCACGGGGAGCCAGATGAAATCAAAATAAATTACCTTTTAAAGGACATTGCAATGTCCTTGCTGTGCCCCGAAGCAGAGGCCCTCCTGAGCACCCCATTGTCATTACTCCCTTTCTGGGCAATCACCTGGAAAAGTTGGCCATCTTTCAGCTTAACCTTCATTCCAGTTCTGTTGGCTGTCTCCATGACCACCAGTCTGCCTTCAGAGCTGCCAGGAGCATGGAAACCGCTCTCCTGAACATCCGTGAAGATCTGCTCTCCAACCTTGACTCTAACATTCCCTCTGTCCTCGTCCTCCTCGATCTCTCTTCTGCCTTCGACACGGTCAACCATACCATCCTGCTCAACCGTCTCCTTGATAACCTGGGTATTACTGATCAGGATCTGGCCTGGCTGACCTGTTTCCTCTCTGATCAACCCTCCCAGATCCAACTTGGGTCCTTCCTATCATCTATCTTCCTCTCTACCTGTGGTGTTCCCCAGGAGCCTAACCTCTCGCCCTGGCTTTGCAACCAATACCTGGCAACTCTCGCCCACTGCATTGCCATTTTCTGCAAAAATGTCTAGTGCTACGCTGATGACACTCAACTCATTTTCAGGCTCCCCTTGACCACCTCCTCTCCCTCTCTCATCTCTGATTGCCTAACTGCCATTCAAGATTAGTGTGCCACCAATGATCTTTGTCTGAATTCCAGCAAGACGGAGATCCTCCTCTTTGGCACACCTTCACCATCCTTTCCCCTCACTCTCTGGCCGGCCTCCCTTGGCCCTCCTCCTACCCCCACCAGCGAGGCTAAGAACCTCAGGGTCATCTTTGACTCCACACTTTCCTTCTCCGCCCACATCTCTGATGTCTCTAGAAAGTCAAACTTCCTACTGCACCTCCTCAGAGGTACTCCTCCTTTCCTCTCCTTCCCCCAGAAGCTCATGGTCTCCCAAGCTCTGGTTCTCTCTTGGTTGGACTATTGTAACAGCCGCTTTCTAAATCTACCTGCCTCTAACCTCAGCAACTAATCCAGAACAGGACTGTGAGACTTGTGCTTGGCCTCAAGCCCTGGGATTGTATCTCTCCAGCTCTGAAATCCCTCTATTGGCTCCCAGGGGATGCAAGGATTAAATTCAACTCTGCATTGTCCACAAACCTTTCTGGGGCCTGGGTCCAAAATACCTTCAGCTATCCTGCCGCAAATACCTTCCCTCTCGAGCTCTTCGCTCCTCTACCTCTAACTCCCTCAAGGTCAGTTGTTTTGCAAAGAAACAAGCTGAGGGTAGATCACTGTCTTCAGCTGGGGCCTCTGTCTGGAACAGCCTCCCTGCCACTCTAAAACTTGAGGACAACCATCTCCGGTTACAGAAGCACCTCAAGACCTTCCTCTTTTCTTCTGCCTTCGCGCCCCCTGTCCCCTGCTGATCTGTTCTCTCTTGGCACCGTGCACCTGGCCACCCTCTGTCCCCTGGGCCCAGGTACCTGCTCACCCTGCCACCCTCCCGCACTTCCTCCGGGCCACCCCTTGCACTGGGGTCTGTATCTGTACCCATACAGCCCCCCCCTTTATTCTTCCTGCACTTATCAGACCTACCCTGTCTACTGCACTTTCCAATTGCTAGCTGCACTACCACTGTTTGTTGCCTTTATTATTTATTTATTTATTATTTATCTGTTTCTCCTTTGCTTCGCCCTTTTCACTTCTCTCCCCTTCCATGCACGTTTCCCCTCCCTCTCTCCCATGCACTTGCACATTCATTCTCAATGTCACTGGGCCTAATAAGATCATTGTTTTGTTCTCCCCTGTTCCCCCTCCCTTGCCTTGTTGTACTCTGAAACACTTGTGTACGAGTTCGATAGAAATAAAATATCAATATCATGCCCTGAGCTGATGCAGTTAATTAAAGAAATACCCAGAAACAAAGCACTGGCACCGGATGAGCTTACATCAGAATTTTACATGGATTATGGTGCTATGCTAGTTCAACCATGTAGGGAACTCATGGTGGCAACAGTAAAGACAGACACAAGTGATCACAGTTCAAGGGCATTTATTAAGCTGTATAGGTAGGTTGAGAAAATGCCTAATCTAAACCTAAATCTATGATGGGAGCAAGCTACGACCATCAAATAATAATAAGGCAGTCCCAGTGGCGTCTTGTCAGATAAAAGGGCCTGTACTAAAAAATACTATTGCCATTCCTTACAACTAAATACAAAGAGTGTGGGATAGTGTTCACAAGAAAGAAAGAAGTGTTCACAAATGATAAATCAGGATGTTGTAGCCTGGGGTCTCCCTGCCCCATGTTTTCAGCACGGGACAAGGCAGGTCTCCTGAGCATAGCACACTCTCAAGCTTTCCCAGCACGAGACCACAGTTCCGTTCTCAGGTATCAGGATCTTCAGTGGTTAAGTCTCTTTTCTACAAAAAAGTCTCTTGCCTCCCAGGACCTGATGTGTTTAAAATAATATAAAACAAAAAGTTATTTTTCAACTGTATGTTGGGTGATGGCTTTTCACCCCTGGATCCCCCACTTCCGTGCTCGGACCCCTCTCAAATAGCAGCCTCCCTCTGTCAGGTTCACCACGGCTTTTATTTACAAGATTTCACCTACTGCATTCACGAGTCGTTGGGTGATGTCTTTTCACTGCTGGATCCCCCTCTTACAGGCTCAGACCCTTCTCAACTGTTAGCCTCCCTCTGTCGGGTTCACTACAGGCTTTTATTCCCAAATGATTTCATCTTTCGCATTCACGAGTCTTAATGTCTTTTTAAACAAACAACTGTGGACATCCTTCAGTCGGGTTCACTCTTGTCAACACAATGTTCACTGAGACATCATGCTTTGCCCCTCTCTGTCGGCATCCCTCAGTCAGTTTCACTCTTGCCAACCACACAGTTCCGTCTCATTTCTCCCTATGCGGGATTCATCTCCCTTAGCTTCCCAATAACGTGCCGGTCAAAGACTTTCAACTATACAGGGGGTTTTGCTAGACCCCTGTATGACCACTTTGATCTTTTCCCTGCGGCTCGCCTAGGGCCCTCTAGTATCGGTAGTTTCAAGAATAGGGGAATCAAACAGAGTCTATCGAGTGAGCACTGACGTGGTGGCGAACCCCTCCGCAGCTGGTTTTCCCCTTAATTTGCCATTTGCAACTTTCGTTCAACACAGTTCAGTTTCTTATCGGCCCTCCCTTCGACTAACCGGCTGTGATGAATCGCTTGGCCTTTCTGGTCTCTGGAGTCAAAGCCGTTACCACGGTAGCAAGCATCTCTCCCTGCCCTGATTATCAGTGTAGGAGGTCTCTGTGTACCGTTGATATCTGCTGCAACACACGCTGGCTATTGTTTGCGGTCTTAGGATTCCTTTCACGGATGCTTCATGGGTCTGGGTCGAAAAGGCCAAGGTCGCTTCTCTCCTTATCGCCCTTCGGTTCTCATCGCTTTTCTCCTCCTCTTGAACTACCGCCCTGGTATAGCTGTCTCGTGCGGTTTGCCTTGCTCGTAGTGTGCCCTCGTGCTCCACCATTTATCCCTGTGGGGAAGGGAAAGGGCTGTTAGGTGTGTGTGGCTCTGGTGAATTGCCGGACTCTTGCGTTGGGAAATGTCAGGTAAACAGCTCTAGTATTAGTCTGTTGTCTTTCATGGTGTAGGAAAGTGTGTTTGTGTCGGAAAAGGGGGAGGGGGTAGAGTGGCTGAGTATCCTATGTGGTAGGATGGGGAAAATGTGTTATAAGAAGGGGATTACCGCATCTCACCCATCGGTGTCCCAACGCCACTTCCCGAGGACCCCTCATCCAGTTGATCCTCCCGCACTGGTGCACCCCGAGCAACTGGATCCAATAGCGATGGCCTTGCCCCTGGCCACCTGGATGACAGATCCCCGGGGATTAGTAAGTGAGACACCTTCAGGTTTCTTACCCACGCTACTGAAACTTTGGGAAGAGTCGATTGGCTGCGGCCAGCTACCAGAATCCCTACGCAAGGCGGTAACTGTAGTGTTACTTAAACATGGGAAGGAAATCAATTAATGCGGATCATAAAGACCGCTTTCACTGATGAACACAGACACTAAACTGTATGCCAAGACCTTAGCAAACAGATTACTTCCCTTTATGTCCGCCTTGGTCCACCATGACCAGGCCGGATTCATCCCAGGTAGGGCAACGCCATTTAATTTGAGACATCTGTTCAGTGTCATTGCACGCATATCACCGAGAGGAAATGTGGTAGCCATGGCTATAGACGCTCAAAAAGCTTTCGACATGGTCTAATGGCCCTTCTTATTTACATTCTTGGAGAAATGCGGCCTGGGGAATACATTTACAAAATATATTCAGTTGCGGTACACGAAAGCCATGGCAAATGGTCCCACTAATAGACCCCAATCTGAACCATTTGAACTTTGCAGAGGGGCCCGACAGGGGTGCCCCCTGTCACCATTAATACCTGCCTAAATCATAGAACCATGACAGATTGTATTCGATCATGGCACCACAATTAAGGTATCCGAATACCGGCCATCCCAGAACTTATGTCTCTATATGCAGACGACGTGCTGTTGGACCAGAGACCCGCAACATAATCTTGACCCAATAATGCAGGATATTGCCAGGTTCGGTGTTCATTCTGGGTTCACTGTAAACTATGGTAAATTGGAAATATTTCCCCTCATGCACTGCAGTCCTCGCCCCCATATATAGTCATAGCTAAAGTGGCCTCCCGATAAGATGAAATATTTAGATATTAGTGTCTAGAGAGACTCTCTTAAGGCAAGTAACTATACCTGCTTGCAAAAATATGAAGATAATAAAATGACAGGTTGGTCTCGGGGAGCCTATGTCCCTGGTTAAAATTATACTGGTCCCCCAAATGCTCTATACGTGTCACTATCTGGCTGGGGAAGGAATTTCTTTCAAACTTACACAAGAGTTTATTCCAAATTCTATGGCACTCTGGCACAGTGTGGAAAAAGTGGTCGGATATGGCAATTCCTTATGCTGTGGGAGGTTTCAACAGGCCGAACTTGGAAGTATATTGGCTAGCGGCCCAAGCTCAACACACTACCTACTAGTATGGGGACGAAATGGCTCCCCCACATGTCAGAAAGACACGCAGCCGGGAATGTAAAAATGATGTCATTACTACTGGATAGGTTATACAAAGACGATTGTTGAATGGACCCTGGAAACGTACATATTTACTAGGCTGCGAATTGTGACCTCATATTACATTACCGCTGGCTTCCACTATGGAATCACCCACTGGTGCCCTCCACAAGTGACCTGACAATCAAGCATAGATGGGGACCTCAAGGATAATAGACGATCAGGGACCTATTTGTAGACGGCAAATTTATGACACTAGTGGACTGCAGAAACAAACACGTGTTGGAACCTATAGACGCCCTGCAATATTAAAGAGTGCTGGCTGCCATTAGGGCCAAATGGCCAGCGTATCCAACGGAGCCCCCTAAAACTAAACTTTTGTCATATATAGTGAACTGAGCAGGTTGTCACCATATACTAGTCACACTATACAGGGAAATACTGACAACGACCCCCAGAGGACAGGACCGTTCATGGGAAAAATGGGGCACTGAGCTAAATCTAACGTTGTCAGATGAACAGTGGTCCACAATGTGTAAACTTACCAATGAGGTATCCATGAACATGCAGCAAAACCTGGTCCAATACAAAGTACAATAACGGCAAGGGCTCGTTCGTAAGTGGACACGTGGGCCAAGAAACGTATCCAACCGTTACAAATGAACCTGGTAACACTATACAACGGTGTCCGGAGATTGTCTTAACAAAAGGTCTCACATCTATACTGTATCTTTAAGAGATCACACACACATACGGGCTGTCCCTTTAGAAGAACACCCTGTCCCTGTCTATACATAAAATCTCTCCCTATGCTGCGAATGGTGTACTGCCTATCTAACAGGGATAGCGGAGAACATCTCCCTATCTAGTCTTCTTCCATACAACCATAAATTCCATTAAAAAACAATAAATTAGGTCTTGACCATGTTTTTTCTATGACAGCGTGTAGACCACTTCTGTTTAAATCTTATTTGTACTGGGCTGTGTTCTCATCTGGATTTCAGTATATGTTTTAATCACCATTAAACAGAGGCAGTCCCCACCACTATAGACCTAGGTATTGTTAGGGGCATAAATAACTACTCTCAACAGAGAGCAAAGAGCGACTAGAGGCTGGTATAGCTATCTAGTGTAAAACAACACATTTAGTGGACATGTCCAGAAATGTTTGTGATGAACATTGTCTTCTGCATGAGCGTGCATATGCCTTTGAGGGTCGACCAGTTTCGATGATCTTTGTAGATGTGATCATCTTCTTCAGGACCTATACTTCCTTCTTCAGATCGCTGTGTTGATTTGTTTAGCACTTCTGCTTCCTAAGGTGAAACATAAGGCAGAGAAAGCCGGGGGATAAAATTACCCCTGGTGATACCCGAAAGTAAACTTCCTCCGGTTAAACAGTGTGACATCAATGAACATATTGCTTCTCAAAATCAAGATAGCTGGAAGCTACAGAATGTGGAGAGGCCAATTACTGGCTTCATATTCGTTCTCTCATATCTAAAGCTTGAGGGGGGAATGGGAGGGGTAAAAATTAGTATCTATATTGCCCAATTGCCCCTAGTGTGTAACGGGCATGCATGGGAATGAGGTGTGCTCGAATTTCTCCTAAGCTCTAATTCATCACCCGGTGAGTACCAGTCTGCATGCTGGACGTGTTGCCGTCCGTGTCTGGATCTAACAATATAAAAATACTGATGTACTCTATATCATACCCTTCTACCGTGCTGTGTGCTATTACACGATCAGGGGTTAATAGATGTATCCCACTGGGCTGCCTCTAGCCCTGATCGTAGGGCAGTCTAAGTAGCCGGAACAAAAGTTATGTATTACACACTATATGTATCGGACATCCCTTGCATCAAGGAGTTTGTCGAGCATAGTGCATGTCTTTTACCGACTTACCTAAATAAATGCTGTAGTGGTCTCGGAGGAGGAGTATTTCTAAACTTCTCTCTTCTGCGTCATGCTGAATGCAAGCAAAGCAGCCTAGGGAGAGATCTTATGTATAGACAGGGACAGAGTGTTCTTCTAAAGGGACAGCCCATATGTGTGTGTAATCTCTTGTGGCAGGGTATGCTGGGCAAGAGACGTAGTGCCCTGTTCAACATTAGTTGTATAGTGGCCAAAAGATGCAGATTGAAAAAATGGAAATACAGAAATCCTCCCAGGTTTAAAGATTGGCTCAATGAATTGACATGGATCAATGATAACGAAGAATTGTATATATGATTTGATATGATTGGTTATTTATAATGCGCTTAATACCCAGAGGTTTCTAAGCGTGGACCCGGGGATCGATCGTGTGTTGCTCTGTGTCGTCTTGTTTCCAAGGCGAGCACATTGCCCCTGAGCTATCCTCCCAAGATTGCCCCAGCCGGCGAGACCCAAAGACATCTGGGTCGACGTCAGATCCTTTATGTCCAAAGATGATCAGGTTGTCAATGATGATCCTGCATAATTGTAACACTGTGTGGTGAAAGGCTGTATAGAACTTTGAAAACAATATGTAATTCTGTAAAGGCTACTCCTTGGAAAAGTGTATGTTGTGTCATAACTGTATGCTGAACTTAAATAGAGTAAAAAAAAAAGAAAAAAGGCAAAGTCCATAAATCCATACTAAATAATGCATGCATTTCTCCATGATCTCCTACTTTGCATCTGCAACTAAATATTCCTTAACTTTATGCCCTTGTAAGAGGGGGAGATGATCAGGCTGACTCCTCTAACAAAACATCAAAGTCACTGGAGGAGCCATGCCCAACCACATGTATGTATTCTTTTAAAATGGAATTGCCACAGTGCTCCTAAAATACATTATCATAATTCATCTCTTGAAGAAAGTGAGAGTGTATCTACATGTGCTAGATAATTTCAAATCAATCTTCAATCTGCCTTATCATAGAAAACCCTTTGAAAAAGAGAAGTAAAGACATCTGCAGTATCCTAACTGTAAATACTGCTCCCCCAACACTCATCTATATGTTTATCTGCTATTTGCCCATATGTTTTTATTTTTCCACTTCACCACCTAACCACTCTCAAACTGCTCACTATGGAAATCCCTATGAAAGGAATGTAGTACTTCTCATATTTTACTCTGTTCAAAACACCATTCCTGCCTCAATAAACACAAAGATACAATAAAATACTATGTAGAGCAAAGCAAGTTTCTAGTCAATAAAGTGCTACTCAACTCTGCCAAGGAAGACCACCATACTTCCTTGATTCTTTTTGATCTACCCACAGTCCATGACACAAGTGGACAATAGCATTTTGCAGAAAAGATTTGAAAACTTGCTGGGGATTTCTAGACAATGATTGGGTGGATCTACTGCTTCTTGAGCTGTCGCCCTTATATATGGAAGTAGTCCATTTTATCGTACACCCGATAATATAAAAATGGCTTGTGGAATGATTGATGGGTCATCAATTTCATACCAGCCTTTACATGTAACAACTATTGCAGGTACCACATCAACATGAAGAGTGGCCGGATGGGAGAGCCCTTCTGCATCTCTTGATGTTGGCCTGAGAAGCTGGGAGGAGCTAGAAATGCCAAGCATTCAAAACCTGAAACCCAGTACCGCAGCACAGCCCAGGTGGAGCGGCTGGTGGGTGGACTGTTGCCCTGCGGCATCTCTGACGTTTGGCTGAGAAGCTGGGAGGATCTGGAAATGCTGAGCGCACAACACCTGTGTCCCCAGCAGTGCAGCAGAGAGCACGTGGAGCAACTGGTGGGGCGGGTGTTGCCCTGCAGGTGGCTGCTGGCGCAGTGCCTAGCTGCGGCTCGTTTCTTTACCATCTGTTTCTGGCTTCTTGGGATTTTGGAAGCATACAACACAGAGCAGTTGTAAATGTTGAGCACTTTGTCACTTTATTACCCAGAGTGGAGCAGGACCGGAGCAGTTTGTGCCCTCTGCCCCCGAGGTGCACGCAGGTGTCTGTGCACCTCTATTCTGTATTTCTTCTCCTGACCATCCTGAAAAGGATCAAAGATATTGGAAAACCGTGCCACACAGAATTGGAAAAACAGAGGGAAGGGCAGATTCTTGGACACAATAAAAATACAGGCAGTTGCAATTCAATTAACCAGTAAGGAGACCTCGAGGGGTGCATGTGCTTGTGCCGTGGACGACTGGCTGAGTCTTACTGTGCAGGTAGCTCTGCTTTCCCCTAACTGCTCCAACATTTTTGGAGACTGTGAAACTCTGAGCTTTTGAGCCCAGGAACCTCAGAGCCAGTCAACCCAACAACAACATTAGCAGTGACAACAGCAATATTATCAGTAACCATCGGGTTAATTTTTATTTTATTTTTATCAAATAGCATTAAATGGTTTAAAACACTGAAAAACTTTAGCCCCAATGTTTCCATAAAATCATTTTTTACAAAATCAGTTCCCTATCCACCTACTAAGACTTAGTTTGTCTAAATTACATTTGCTCCTGTCACCATAGCCAGATCACTGTTGTCCATTTTCATAAAAAAATAATTAGCAGCAACTTGATCAAAGCAAGAGTGATGTGAGTTGTATCACCTTTAACCAGTATCCTCCACCGATCTAGCAACATAGTTGTTAGTCGCTTCTCCCAATAGATTAACTCGCTCATTCTTCAGGGCCGGACAGAGGAGTACTAGATGTTTTAATGATTCCTTCAAATCTTTTACTTGGCAGAGTCTACAAGACCCGTCTGCTCCATTTCCTTTCCTCAGTTGTAATACTTTGCTGTGCTGGTTGGGAATAAGTTCAGACGAAAGAGTATAAATTGGGCTCTAAAAAACAATTTGGGAATATTTGCAGATATTTAGGGAGCGTGTTGAGTTTTCTTGCTTCTTACAGATGATTCCCATGTTGCTTATATGCCTGTCTTTCATCCTGGGTCATGATCCATTCTTTGATATACAACTTCCTCTTAATCCTACTTGAATCCCTCACCAAAGAGGAGTCAGATTCACCCAAGTCTTTAACAATTGTTTGGCAGATGATATGCCATTCTGTTAAAGTTTTGTGACTGTTTCTTTCTAATGCCTTATTCAATACCGAGAAACCTCTGCTTGAGTTTTCTTCAATGCATTTTCAGTAGAATGTCAAGGATTTCCAAACTGCTATGGTTTCCATAGATGTTAAGCCCAGTTCTGTTCTAATTACCTGGATCGGTACTCTTTGAGAGCTGAAGAACATTCTTCCGAAAAATGCCTCCCAAAATAGACGAGTTCTTTTCTGGGAATGAAAAGGATGTCTCTGCGCTATAGGTGAGGATAGGCACTACCTTCATCCGATAGAAGGAAAGTAAAGGAATCCGTGAAAAGCCGCAGTATCTCTTTAGTAGCCTCCCTTGGGCCACCAGATTTTTAGCCTTTCGTCTCAGATATTCTACTCTAGGAGCGTTGCATCTGCTGGTGTTCAGACAAACTCCCAAATAAGTTAGCGGTCCAACCTCCTTGATATTTCCCCCTCTTAGATGCCAGGTATATACTTTGTTATTATGACCTCCTTTTGATAATAATAATAATAATTTAGCATTTATATAGCGCTATGAACCCTCATGCCTCTGAGCGCTGTTTATTATTAGCCATGGTGTGTGGTGCTCATTTATCGTCCTCAGAAGGATGAAATGCTGATTCAGCAGGCTCTGCACAGATGTCACAGCAAGCGCTCTACTCGCTGTGCTATCGGACCGGCTTTATGTTCCAAATGTCCTAATCAGTGGTTTCCTCTGGGTTATTTTGAGATTGTTGGCTTCTACATAGAGTGTGTCTAATTGCCGTTGTAAACCTTTAAGGGTTTGATCCACCAGCACAATGTCATCTGCGTAAAGCAATCTTCCAATCGAGACACCTGCAAGTTTCGGCGGGAAACATATAATCTCAAAAAAGGCATTTTCCAGGTCGGAGATGAAGATTAAAATGTTCTGGAGCCAATGGATAACCTTGTTTTAAACCTATATTAGTTGATATTGGGCTTGTTAGAAGGCTTGTTTTAACTAGCCTTATCTTGATGGATGTTTCTGAGTACAAGTCCTTAATAGTTTCCAAGATTGCAATTGGACATTTCCAGTCTTCCAATTTTCCCCATAATTTGGGTTGTCTAATAGTGTCAAAGGCTTGAGATAAGTATATGAACGCCATAAAGGTCTTCTCCTCTTTACTCCTCTCTGTCCTTGCCTTTAAGGTGTTGATTATAAAGATGTTTCGGGGGGGTTCCAAACCCCTTAACAATCCCCACCTGCCAGATATCTCTGTGGCCAGTTGATACACTCCACTTTGCCAAGGCTTTAATGTTATCGCAGCAAACACTTTACCGGCCACTTCTAACAAGTCCATGGGACGATAATTTTCCGGGTCCGTCCTAAGCCCCTTTTTAAAGATTGGAATGATAACAGCTGTCTTCTATGATGTTGGAATCCTTTGCGAATTTGTGATGTGTTGAAAGTGGTAATGGAGAAACATAGCCAACTGCTTCGGATCTTGCTTCATCCTCTCGTTTGTCATCCCTTCAGCACCAGGGGCCCTTGAGTTACTAGATTTGACAATGATGTCCTCAATGGATTCTGGATCAATGTTCACATTTTCCCCTGCTGCAATCTAGCTTTTCTGCCTAGAATTTGCCACCTCCTCTTTATCTAAAAATTTGACATAATAGTTTGTCCAGGCTAATGCTGATATTGAATTCGTTAGGGCATCTTGTGGGGAATCCATCTCCTTTATGGTGACCCATATTTCTGCCGTATTCTTGGTCCTAATACTACGCAGCATTACTTCTGCATCCCGACATAACATATTCTTGTTGTGAAGGCGTGACCAGTTTCGACACTGTTATTTTAATTTGTGAATTAGCATGCCGTTTGACTTGTAGGTCGTCGCTTTAGCAGACAAATGTAGTTTTTGAGAAGTTTCTTTTTTATGGCAACTTCTGTGTCGTAGACATGTCGATGGAACATTGTTGTTTTGGTACTTCCTCTGATATTTTTAACCTCATACTCGCGGAACAAAGTGCTGTAGTCAGTCGCCTGAGTGCCATTTTGGTCTTTCAACTCTACCATTAACTTTCTCAGTTTCTCGTTGAGACTGTAGCTTTTATCAGGTCAAATTCGTAATCTATTTCTGCCTTGGGTTACTTCCACCCCTGTCCCATATTTCTCCCCTCTCTTCTTAGTTATTGGAGCACAAGTGAATTCTAACAAGATATGGTCACTTGTTACCATTTGTTCCACTTGCATAGATCGAACCTCTATGGTCATGTTATAGAACACCCATATATAATCCAAAATGTGACCACTCTTTGCCCCCTTCCACGTGATGTTTGCGGGTTTGTCGCCCTGGATGTTACCATTCAAGATGATTATAGTTCTAGACAGCATGATGTTTCTCAAATATAAACCTCTTTTCACCGTGTTAGACAATGCTAGCAAATCATCGGCTAGTGTGATCTAAACAGATACAGTTCAAGTCTCCCAGTATAATAAACCGGGGAACTTTACATTTAATTCTTTGTCCACCGATGAGTTCCACAATCTGATCCGGCAGATCTTCATTGAGCTCCATTGCGGGGTACTAGTATATATTAATAATAACCAACACCCGGAGGTTGTTTGTCTCGTCTTTAGGTATTTCCAAAGGCACCATCTGTATGTACAGGGATTGGGTACCAGGTTTGTAAAAGTGACAAGTGAAAATCCTTTTTGATAGCCACCAGGAGACCCAACATCGGTCTTCATCTTGTGCCCTTGATTGTCAGGTTCAGGAAGATGGTGTAACCATCCAAGGTGGTGGCTCCCTGAGCCATGTCTCTTGCAGGCATAGCACATAAAATGCGTTAATCTGCAGTTCACCCTTTGTAAATAGGTGGGTAAATCCCCTGGTGTTCCAGCTTGCTACTGTCAAATCCCTCCCCTTGCAAACTTCTTGGCATTATGGATTATTGATTTTATCTGCCAACAAACCCACCAACCATTTCCAGTTTTCCTCATGCCCATCTTTTTTTATAATAGGGATCATGCCATCTGTTGTTGTTTCTTCCGTGGGCTCTCTCATTCTGTTTGATCTTTCCCCTCGTTCCACGTTTCTGGTTGTTTCCTTGTCGATTTCTCGATGCTGTTGTGGAACTCTGCGGTTGGCTAGTTGCTGTCTTTCTTGACTATCCTCTTCCAGTACCATTGGCTCTTTATCTGATAGATCAAAACCCATTGGCCTTAGATGGTGCGCTTCTTCCATCAATAATAGTTTAATCGGAGCTGAGGCAGCATATACAACCACTTTGTTCGTCCTGTCTTCCTCAGGAAATTCTATAATGAACAGATCTTGTGATGTTACAAGCCTCAGAGTGGGCACATGATGCAGAAGCCGAATCACATTGGCCCTGTTCAAAATGAACCCACCTTTGTGGTATAGGATTCTTTCAAAGATCAACCCATTTCTTTGAAGGTTAAATCTCCTGTACCCCATCTTTGGAGGTTCTTGTCTTTTGCTGTGGGTGATAAATGAGACCTGTCGCTTGGTCTTCAGCTCCTGCAAGTTTGATTTATTCTCCCTTAACTTGAACAAGGAAGATGCTTGATAGTTTATTTTATCCAGTGCTGGTTGTTGTTCAACACGTTTTGTTTGTCCTTGCCAAGTTGATATCCCTGGTCTCATATTTGGCAACTCGTTAGATTCCACTCTGTTCTCCAAGTCTTCCCCCACTCTCTCTATTTTAGATCGTCTTGATCTTACTTGCAACTTTCCGTCTTCTTGCCATCTTGCAGCCTTCTAGATGCTACATTCTTTGTATTACCTGGTGTACAAATTATTTCTATGTTTGTCATTAATGGTGGAGGGCCAGGTCCCTGTGTTTTTTGCCTGGGCCCAGATCATCCTCTTCAATCCAGGTTTGATCACTTCCTGTTGTATCTAAATCACTGATTGATTCATTGGCACATATTCCAATACCAGCTTTAGTCAGGCCTCCTTCCAATACTGTATACGTAGCTAGGTCCATTAGATCAATCTCACCCATCTCCTCCTCTTCCACTTCTAGTAGTTCCTGTTTACTGGTCACCATCCCCTTTCGGGATTCCCTGATATTCTTCACAGTATTAGATGACTTCGTAAATCTACTTTCTGTGGGCTAGTTGTGTGAGATGGTTAGGTTTCTAATGAAGGCCCGGCTGCCATGAGATTTTTGTCTCGGGTGGTTAGGTTGGTTTTTAGGTTTCTTTTCAAAGTTGTGGCTGGGTTGTTCTTTTTTTTTTCTCATTCCTTTGATTAATGAAAATCTCAGACATTTTCTGGCTGGACCAACCCCGATGTTCAAAGTTATCATCTTTTTGAGGTTGTGAGTCTGCAAATTTGGTCAACATGTCCCCTCCTTGGTTGATCCCGGCCACTTAACACCACATTAGTTGACTTCTGTGGCTTGCTGCTTTCCAGCAGTACTGTGTCAAGATCGCCTTTTTCAGACCACTGTGTTTATGTCTGTATGTTAATGGGATTCTTCATTGTACTTGTTTCAGTTCCATCATGGCTCTTCGCCACCGCCTCATCCACCCTAAGTGAGGCAAGCTCTGGCTCCTCGATGGTTATAATATCGCCTGGTGGTATTGTGCCCATGGCTTCTGATATTTTTGAGTATCTTCTACTTATTTCATCCTCAATGATGGGCTCTAGGATATTATGGAGTAGGTTTGAGACTCTAACTGAGCTGTTATCCATATTGTCCTGTATGCTTGTTATGAAGCCCTCCACAAAGATCATCTTTGAGTGCAGCATGGCTAACATGGTAGCATGGTCTTCTAACGCATCTCCTATATTTTCGTATAATTTCATTATATGGGCCATTGTGGCCACCAGGGTCGAAATCATTAGTGTCTCTGAGGGAACCCTCCTCATCATTTTGCGTTATCATTGTCATTGTGGCACAATCTTTTGACCTTGTTACCAATGAGCCCGCTCTTCAGTCAGTTCTTTTGTTCCCATTGTTTGGGGTACTTTTAGAGCTCCTAATTGTGCTTAAGTGTTCGTTTTCTGTGGTGCTTAATTTCTCACCATTTTCCAGTTTCAATGTTTTTCGCAGGTTACCCTCCTGACCAACATGGAATTTTCCAACAGCAACTGGTCTGCGATTTCTCCCCAATGTCTGATGTCCCAATTGTACGTTTTTCTGATGGTGGTAACCATTGGGTTTCAGACCTTGACGGCCCCATTTCATTAAAAAAGAAATGCTACCCCCCATTTTACAAGTTGGGAGCATCCTTGGTGGTTTCCAAATTTTTTTTCCTGCTGTGACCAACAGTCTTTATTAATTCTGGGGTTCATACCCCCTCCTCTTCCTAGAGTTGGGGTTACCTACTGATTTTTTTTTAATTCCCAGTTCCAAATACACATCTGGTTTCAGTCCAGCTGTGTCTTAGAGCTAGCTCTGCTCCTCCCACAATATGTGTTCTCTTATCAATTTGGGCTTGCTGCAAGAATAATGCGTTTTTTGCATATGTGGGTTTCCCCATGAAGTTTAACTCAGGAAAGGCATTAGTTTTCCCTCTTCCTCTTGTGTAATGCACAGTTTTCGTTTTGTGGAAATGCCAGAGCTCATGATATCCACTATCTTGTTTGCTTCGGTCTTAGGCAGGCAACTACCATTATCGTGGTCATCTGTTCGACTCTTAGCCATTGTTGGAAAAGATCCCCCCTCTCTCTCCCTTTTCTTTTCTCAATCTGGATCACGTCTGCCTCAAGTCTGCATGATTTCCCATGGGGTGCTTGCCAGCACCACCGTTCCGCTGCAGCCAATCAGATTTCGCAGCTCATCGAGGCCCCCTTCTACCTGCGCTGTAGGGGGGTTCCATCAAATGCAAGTTGTCCACCTCTATATTAAAAGGGTAGACAGTGCTGCTTTCTCTATCAACCCTTAAAGTTTGTAAAACTGTCTTCGTTAACATTAGCGGCAGCATGGAGAGCCGTCACAAAAGAACACCTCCTCTCCATACGCAAGATTGTAGAATTGGTTAGCATCTTACCGGTCTGTTTTGTTGAAGACTCCAGGGTTGTCCCTGTACCACGTAGATGCTGCGTCAGCTTCGTTGATTCAGCGGAAATCATATGGGCATTTTCTTTGTTGTTCCAGGTCCTGGCGCCTTGCAATAATGGGCTTCCATCCATCCACACGCCGCACGCACAGCGGACACCAGACACTCTGCTCACTCTGCTTCGCTGATGCAGATGGTTTTTAACAGCGAGTGTAAGCAGGAGGAGGGGTGTCGGTAGTAGACAGTGAGGAAATACTCTGTTGGCTTGTGGGATGTTTTTACCCATGCATACAAGCCCTACCATAAAACTGTGCAGTACTGGCATGGAAAACATCATGATGGCCAGAACTCCCCAGAGAGTGCACAGGGAAAACATGAAGAATAGGCTGCCACCCATTTTTGCCTATGTTGTGAGCACAGGAGGGCACTGCCTAAAACCACCATTGGGCTACACACACAGTAGCCTGAAACCATTGGGAATGGCAATGCTGATTGCAAAAAAAAAAGCAACTCAGAACTGTGGGGAATTCTTTTTTTTTTTTTTTTTTTTTCCTTTATTTTGGTTTGGTTAAAATTAGATAACCTTTCAAAACAAACATTTACATAAACAGATCAATAAATGTACAACTATGTAATTTCTTTCTCATTATACATTGATTTGATTAATCAAAGACATCAAGGAGTAAAACAAATTTACGAAATTCTCCACAGGAAGAGATATACTTGCATGGATGTAAGTCAATATTACCTGCAATACAATTCAGTTGATTAATTTGCAAAATCTCGAAAAAGCCATAAGATAGAGCAATCCACAATAGGTAGCTGTTAGTTCTCATTATTATTGTGCATCATCATACAAGAACGGTCAGCTGATTGCATTACCGATTCCAAGAACTGCATCGTGGCTATTCTTATTGAGATTTTAGTTGTTGCAAATAATTCACACCATAATTCATTATCAGAGCGAGCTATGTAATGCAAGTGTGTTAATTTCTGTAAGATTGTTTCTCTTTGTTTCTTTAATGAGCCACAAACAATCAATAGATGTTTAAGAGTCTCTTCCATTCCGACAATTTTGCAGAAGCGACAATACGCGACTTCTGATTTTATTTTACCTCTCCTTAATAAAATCTGATTCGTTGGCCAGAGATTCATACGAAATCTTAAAATTTGGGTTCGAAGTTTAGATGAAGGGCATTTCAGAAGATAATCAGCTGTCTGTCGAAGTTTCTTATGACCAAATAGAGTTCTGTCGAAATCTTTTAATCCCAGGCATTTTTGTTGTGTGTGTTGCCAATCATATTGATGCAATTTTAGTTTGGCTCTATTCGGATTATTTAGCAATAAGTCTATTGAGATGTTTGCCATATTCAGATCATCAAAGACTGCGGTTCTCCATTTTTTCGGAAACAGATGTTCAGAGCGAAGTAAATAATCCGCCAGTGTCGCCAGCACATTTTTTGCCGACAGACCTGAAAGACATTTCCGAAGGAGACTGCACCTTTTCCATACTACTTGTATGTGTAGCGAAAGATTACCTAATTCAAACCGTAACAGGGCATTAGGAGTAGAATTAGGAAGATTAAGTACTTTCTTCCAGAATTGAGCTTCAATTCTGTCCCAGTATGATCGGTTTTGGGGAATCCAAGTTTCAGCCCCATAGGCAATTATAGGAATTACCTTCTGTAGATAAAATGTTATAACATGGCTACACGAGAATTTGCCAAACTTGGCTAAGAGTATTTTAGCCTGTGAGGTCAGCGATAGAAGCTTTCCAGATATACTGTTTTGCTGGGGCTCATTCAGGACTGAATTGCTAAACATAATGCCAAGATATTTATATTCATTTATTAGAGTTAGTTTCTGCTCTTGTAATAGCCATTCATTATGTTTCCAATGTTTCAACTTGGTATTTTTCAATTCCATTACTTGGGTTTTTTCCAGATTAAGTATTAGGTTGTTTCTGGTAACATAAGATCCCAGCTGATTGAGCAGCAACTGCAATCCGATTGGCGTTTGCGAAATTAAAACCAAATCGTCGGCATACAGGAGCCAGGCAACAGCCTGATTACCAAGCTTTGGTGCATCATTAATTACTTTTAAGAATTCGACACCCAAATCAAAAATAAATAAATTGAATAGTGTTGACGCAAGAATGCAGCCTTGTTTAAGGCCACGTCTTGTATGAATAGTTTCTGATAATAGTCCATTTAAGTTAAGTTTGACCTGCATTGAGGTATTAGTGTGTAGTAGCCCTATTAGTGAAATGAGAGAAGGTGGACAGCCATAATTCGTTAGTTTATTAAGTAATAATTGTCGATCAACAGAGTCAAATGCGACTCGGAAATCAACAAAAGCAAGGTAAAGAGGTTGTTGCTTGACTGCATAAGCTGCTTTAATAGCATTAAGTATGGTTATGTTAATAGCAGTACCTAAGCCCGCAACAAATCCTGTCTGAAAGGGATCACGAAAATTTTCTTAAGAGGACCAAATATTTAGGTCTCTCAAAATAATTCTAGCGAAGATTTTCCCAGGAGCATCAAGAAGCGCTATAGGGCGATAGCTCGCTGGGTCCGTACGGTTCCCCTTTTTATAAATAGGGACTACCACAGCTCTACACCAAGAAGAAGGAATACATTGCTTTGCTTGGATAGAGGAAAACAAAGAGTATAGAATGTTGGCCCACAGTTCCGGATTTAATTTCAGAGTGTGATTCGACAGACTATCTGGCCCTGGGGCTCTAGATGAACTTGCTCTATTGATATAGAGCAATATATCATCTCGGTCGAATTTAAGAAAAAACCTAAGGTTAGCCGATCTCAATATTGTAGCATGACAGTTATTTGGTGGTAGAGCATACATTTTTGAGAAGTATTCGACCCAACACTTTTCAGGTACATCATTACTTTGAGATGAAAGTTGGGATGGCACTGTACCTGTATTTATTAACTTCCAGATCTGAGAGGTGTTTTTCATTTGTACTACCTGAAGCCATTGCTCACCATCTGTTTGATACATCTTAGCTTTATACGCCCGAATCCAGTTTTTATCTTTCTTAAAGCTAAGTCACGATATTTCGCCATCAGAAGCAATGACTGTCTTTTCTGTTTCCTAAATAGGGACTTTCTATTTCTGACCATTTGATCGAATACATGCGTAGGGCGCATATTACTAGATAATTTATGACAAGATGTATTAACAGAGGCAAACATATGTATTTTATCGTGATATTCTAATAAATCATGTGTTGCATCTGAAGGAAAACACTGTTCTCTCATAAAATCTTTGTCTAACGCTTCCAAGGCAGAATGCGTCCAGAGTAATCTAGTGAGCTGTGGATTGACATTCAAATTTTTTAGCTGATGTTGACATTGCTGTTTCTTGCTATGACCATGAAGCCTAATTTCAAACGTCAGCATCAGATGATCACTGTCTACAGTAGGTAAAACATCAAATTTTGGGATCTGTTCAAATAACAATCGGTCTACATAAACATAATCAAGAGTTGCTTTGTGTGACCCGCTTAACCAAGTATGGGAGGCTGGAATATCAGTTTTGTAAGCACCATTTAACATTAGCAGGTCCCAGGTTTTAACAAAGCATGACCACTGAGTGACCCGTTCCGACTTTCCTTTTTTGTTTGGAGAGAAAAGATGAATATTTAAATCTCCAGCAAGAATAACATGTGCAATATTAGAGGAGCCTACAATGTTCTCCATAATTATATTAAGATCCTTTATGAAAGTAGTGGTTAGTATAGCTACGGGATTCCAATAGAGATTGATAATCGCTATTTTAACATTCCCGATTGAGATTATAGACCATTGTATAAAGGAATTCGGAGAGGGACAGTCAGCTTCATTGATTATAGTAGTAAGATCAGATATTATTGCCAATCCAGACATTGGTCTACCTTTCTGACCTTTAAACGCAGGGACTAAATGAATGTGGTGGTTGTCCCAAGACGGTGTAGTCATTAGCCAGGTCTCTTGTAGAGGCACTACATCAAATTCTTTCAATTTACAATTTACGTCATTCAATAAGTGCTTATAACCTCTAGTATTCCAGCTTAGGATTCTAATTTTCTGTGTCAAGGGACACAGTTCATCATAAGCTAGTTATGCATCCTTACAACAACAACAGCTATTAGCCTTAGCTACAGAAACCGTACTTTCTTTAGGAGCGATGGCGGGAATTTGTCCCCCAGCTACCGCTCTTCCTAGGTGTTGCGTGTCTTCCATTGAAGGACTTTCACCCTGGGTAGGAATTAATTTAAATCCTAACTCAAAAAGCTCCAATCTTGCGGACCATATAATATTAAAGATTGCACGTGATTTGATCCAAAGACAGGAGACAGTTAGATCATTTTCATCAGGAAATTCTATCCAATCAATATCTCCTGAGGCCAGACACTCCAACATTGGGATATCCGAGAATATTTCCATAATACTTCGCCTATTCATAGTATATTTTGCGAAGGATCCTCCTCGACAACTAAGAAATACTGAGTATAATTGGGGCAATTTCTTCTGATTACCAGTCCCCAAGGACATAGGGGCCACTTTGCCTGTATGTGATGCTTCTAAAATAGTATTTGATTTATCATTTGCTTCTGGCAGTTTGAATGTAACATTCCTAGAGTTCACTCTCTGGTCTGTAATTTTTGAAGAATCATAACAGTTGGGTAATTTCATAGCAGATTTAACTATCTTTTGCTCTAAAGTTAGGGCCACCAAACAGTCCTTAATCGAGGATAGAATATCAGTTTGGATATTTGTCTGTACTACCGGTATAACTGGTGTGACAGGCATGCTTTTAGTAATTTTCGCATATTCTTCATCTTGAGACACCAGACTGATTGGATCCGTGGTAAGATCAGCACTTTTACTCAAAGTTTTGGGCATAACGGAAGACAACGGATGAGATATAACTGGATTTGATTGAAATTGACTCATATAGTCTTCTACTGCTTTCTTAATTTCTGCGTGGTTAGATGGATGAACAGATTGAACGCAGTTATTTCCAGAGACCAGCTTGGATGGTGCTGTTACCCGCACTTCGACAGGCGAAGTCTCGCACTCACTTTCACAAGTCTCTACCACCTGCAGTAACTCATCTAATGGTGAGTGGTTTAAGTTTATCTGCGGGTGGGTCATCCCTTCTTTTGTATTTTTTTTCCTTTCTTGTACTAGATTGGTATATTTTTTGGTTATAGCATTAGATACCAATCTCAGACCACTAACTGGTTTTGGGAGCGATTTTATAAATTGTTTAGTGTGAGCAGTAGATGGAGCTCTCTTATTTTTTTGATTTTTTGTTTTCTTAATAGATCTAATAGTTTCAGATCCGTGTTTCTTATTATTTTTATCAAAAATCATATATGCTTCTTTCTGTACCGGCACATTTCCCACTATACTAGATGTCTTTAATGGAGAAACCGTGGGTAATTCAACTAATGGTTCCAATGGTAATGAGGGTACTGTGATAGGGATTTCATCAGAAATTTCACGAATTATTCCCTCTATAAAAGGGACAACAACCTTGGAACATGATTCGGACTTATTAGTTGTGCAACGAGTACCTTGTGATCCACTCTGATCAATAGTCATTTTCAATAGGGTTACAGTTTCCAGTATTTGACTTAAAGATGTCAAAGCAGCTTTGTCATCAAGCACTTGCCTCTGGGCCAGGGAATCCACTATCGATTTTTGCCATATAACAGTATTTTTAAGATTATCAGTAATAAAGTTTACCTTTGAGTCAAGCACTTCAAACAGTTTAGCAAGAGATGTAATTGCAATATTCATCACCTCCAGCATTATAATTGGGGATTTTTCTAAAAATGGCTCTCTGGTTGTAATATGATTCACTCGATCGGGTCTTCGTGGTGTTGGGGGAATAAATGAAATGGAGGTTTCAGAATCAGAAATACTTTCATTCTGAAATAATATAGGAGATTTGGAGAGATCATGATTATTATCCTCAGCCGAGAAGCAAGAAGCCGATGAATGGAGATCAATAATAGCATCATCCACAACATCAACAGTAACTTTAGACTTTTTTGCTAAGCTCATAACATTGCCTGTGCGGGCATTCTGTAATATCATAGTGTCTGACAGTGAGATATTACAGGGCTGTTCACAGCCTTTGTTAATAACATTTGTATCCAATATGGTTGGCGAACTCATTAGCGGTTGTTTTTTAGCTAAGGAGTCTTGATTAATAGAAATCAGTTGGGCCTCCACATTTGATACACTTAGATTTGTTAATTCTGGCATCTTTGCTAACGAACGACTAGCATGCAATACTCCAAACCCAAAATTTCGGATATCGCCAGCCGGTGTAGTAGGGTGAGTACGTTTTCTTCCAGCTCGTTTGTCCGACTGAGGGCCCTTTGACAAAGGTCGAGTTAATTTTGGGGCTGCCGCCGGAGTAGTTCCCTTTGAACAATCTGAATACACACGAAAACGTGAAGGGCATGGCATATCCGTGCACAAGTTATAGATTGTGCTTCTTTTGTCCACCATCATGAAATATATAAAAAAAGGATGTACTGATCACGTATACCTGATAAGTTATTAAAAAAGGAGAGGATGTAGTTAAAAATAGAAGTTAAATTACACCTGAAAGGTCAATACTAATGACTTCACAATTGGAAAATAGAGCCCCCCCACTGGCTTTCACGGGTGCGTACGCGCAGTTCATGCACGAGCCAGCTTATATAGGCATGTCCACTGATAAAGTGCAATAGCTATACCACCCAAAATGGATGGTTAAATAGCGTGATACTATTTAGAGTCAATTTTTAAGCTTCTTCTGCGCGTTTGAACCCCAAATTCCACGTACCACACGCCGCGACAACACGCCTGCGTGGATTAAAATTCACAGCCCTCTTACAGTATCGTATTTAGTATGTAGAATTTTAATTTGCCTCTTTACCTCTTCACCGCCCAACAGCCCAACAGAAATGCAGCGCCCTTTTCGCTGCCGGGCTTATCGCCGCAAGGGTGCTTCACGGGTGTTTAAATCGTCCGTGTGGGTCACGTGATTCGTCACGTGTTATCCTCGAGCCCAGCCTCCTCCAGGAAGCAACACGGAGAATTAGATAACAGCAAGAGCAGAATCCTGGCTCGCAGTGCTGGTTCAGAAGAGTAAGTAGTTTTTGGGCGATTCGCAGCAATAAACACTCCAGCAGCAACACCCCGCTCGGGCGCTTCACGGGTGTTAAATCGTCCGTGTGGGTCACGTGATTCGTCACGTGTTATCCTCGAGCCCAGCCTCCTCCAGGAAGCAACACGGAGAATTAGATACCAGCAAGAGCAGAATCCTGGCTCGCAGTGCTGGTTCAGAAGAGTAAGTCGTTTTTGGGCGATTCGCAGCAATAAACACTCCAGCAGCAACATTTTCTTAATCCCAAAAATGGTTGCATTACCAGTACTCACCACTATCAGAAAGCCTGCATTTTAAAACCACCAGACTTTTGTGTAAAACTGCACAAATGAAACAAAACCAGACCAAGGAAAGACTTGCTAAGAGGTGGAAGAATGTAAAACCATATTCTGAAATGACTTGAAGGAAGTAATTATTTAATGTATAGGTACAAATTGTCAGTTTGATTTGAATGTAGAAAACTGGGAACAAAAAGTGACATTTAGCTGAAACCTGGCTTAGTGAAACTGGATTCTGCCTGACAACTACCCCCGACTGGAGAAACCTGTTCAGCCACTCTTCCCAGGCCTAGCTGCATCCTGCTGCCCCTTGCCAAAAGGAGTTGTCGCCTCTCTGATTAGATTAGGGGTGGAGCACCTGGGAACTGGAAAGAACAGAACAATGCAACTTCCTTGACTCAGGCAAATGTTATATTGGGGGCGTCGTAAAATAGCTTCCTCTTGGGAGAAACTGGGGGGCAGCTGTGCCTCTGTGAACAAGCTGGCTTGGGGGAAGTGGATAAAACAGTTATTCCACCCTGTGATGTGGGAAGCCACTCCCCTTTTTGACCAGGGCATAATTTTAAAAAGATAGATAACTCATAGTGCGGACTTGTCAGAATTATATAAGTAATATCATTATTTTTGTGATTTTTCTGTGAACATTTTGAGAGGCGTTAGGACCCTGTGGTGTATTCTGGGGGGTTGCTAGCGGAAAATAGGGTCTCACTCCAAATGTCTGCATGTTAAAAATCTGACACTTCATCAATTAATGTCCATACTCCTTGCGCACATGTGTGTAATTTTGGGTAAATGTCCGATATTGCAAAAACAGTTAAAAAGCGCAAAATGTTGTCATTTTTTAATGCAAGCCCCCAGGAAGATCAGAGGCGGACAAGCATGGACCATAAGGAATATATAATGTGCACATGTAATTTCAACAAATTGTATATCTGGGAAAGATGTATTTGAATCAAATATAGATTTGTGGGCAAACTGACCAGGGGAGGATCCTCTGACCCATAAACAGACCTCATCATGATGACAATCCATTTCCTTCCCCCAATCATGGGAGAGGGGAGAATTGGGCCTATGACAAGTAGAGAGGGGCAGGCTTAGCTAGGCCCAGGCACACACCCATTTTCAAAACACATAAAAAGAGACTGCTGGGACAGGTAGAGAGATTCAATTCCATTTGCTGCGGAGCATGCTGACCGACGACTTCACATCCAGAGATCCAGACTTCAAATCCATCAATCTCCAAAGAACAGAACTTTACTTCAGAACTTAAAGCAAGGGCCTAAACCCACAAACTGAGAACTCTTCTCAGCAGGCCTCAGTAACTTTAAAATCATTTGCAAACTATTCCACAGCCGGGCGAGCTGTTTGAATTCTTTTGCCAAGAACAATTGCCAGAGGCCAGACCAGAGATCCAGAGTGACCCAGACCGCTGTGAGCAAAACCAGAGAGCTGACCCAGATCACTGTGAAGTGCCGAGACCAGAACCGGAGTCCAGTCCAAAACCTGACCAGATCCGTGGCTAGGCCTATTTCAAATTTATATTGTGAGTACCTAGCAGAACTGTGCAGAACCAATCTCTTAGTTAAAATAATCTAATCCAAACTATTTTAACCTAAGTAGAACTGCCTCCTAGAAATCGTGTCACCTGTCAATTCTGCAGCTGCAAGCGGTCACCTGTCATTTTGAGTTTTACTTTAAATCCGAAAAACAACCTTTACAAAATCGTTCATATCTCTGAAACCGTTTGTCCTAGGAACTTGGATTAACTTTCCTCTGAAGGTTTAGAATCTCAGCTTTCCAACGAACCTGGAACCGACTTGCTACTCCTTATACTTTTGCCATAATCGCGATTCACGCACTCGCGAATTTTTCCGCGATTTGCGATTTGGTCTGATTTCTTTACCTGTAAAAAGATAGCAGCTTTTTGCTTTCCTTTGCTAAAAATTTGTTTGCCTCTTAATAACCATCCCTGAATCATTGCTAAAGTGAGCCTGAGCTCATCCCAAGTATCTCTCACTCACCCTGAACCTCCTAAAGGGAATTAAAAGCATTTTCAGCATATTTCTCACTTCATTGCCACCACATTCAAAGCACTTGGGCCTGTGTTTTAAAACTCATACCTGTTTTCTCTAAGCTTGCTGGGGTGGGAATTGAATTTCGTATTGTATTTGATTGCATTCCTGAGAACTGTGTGTGTTACTTCCATCTCCTTGCATTGCATATAGGGGGGGGGTGAATTGCCACCAGGGGAAAAGTGAACATATGATATCTTGTGAAACCATATTAGTTAGTTTCTGTACTGCATTTTCATTCAACATTGCATCCATTTGAAACCATAAAAGTATTTTCGCTGCCTTATCCATCCTACACCAACTCCTCATTGATTATAAAGAAGTGTGCTAGTGTCAGATTACCCATTGTTGATTAACATTATATTTATAAGGGCGATATCGATTATTAATTTATTATAAAAGCATGGTATCTATATTTTGTTTTATTTCTTAAATAAACCTTTTAAACTTGCAAAACAGAACTACTTCTTGGCTCAGTGGGGTCAGGGGGATTCTAAGAGAGGGGTGTTATATAGGGGTGTTATATAGGGGTAGTCATCCAGAACTCATGAACTGGACATAAAGATATATCAATAAGGGTTTCCATTCAGTATTCCAGACTAGGCATTGACTTAGCTGTAGTGTTGAATTGAATCCTCTTACAGGTTACAGAGCAGCAGGCTAAAGTCCGCAGAAAACAGCAAGCAGGTCCCAACACACCAGGCACTCTGCTCACTCCTATTGACATGCCTATTCTCTTCTCGCATTCTTCTTATACCCCCCTCAGTAAACCACCAACCCCCAAATCAGATGGGGAAGTGGAATGAACCAGGGACAAACACAACTTTGTCATCCCAGGCAAATGTCTCATCCCTACCAGAGATCCTGCAGGACATAACTGAATCTTCCTCTTGGGACCAAGTTCAAGACCCCAATATGTTAGATGAGAGCAAGAAAATGTTGATGAACTTGGTGCACCAATAGTCATAAGAATGGCATTTCTGTAATTTTCAAAGATCGTTTGCAAATGCTGTGAGACTTTTTACTTTTTAAAGCATTTAAAAACCACTATTTAAAAAATATTATGGATGCTATTTTCAGAGTGATAATGAAAGATGTTACTGTAAATGCATGTGCGGGCCTCCTTAAAGTGTGAGGCTCTACCTCAACTATCATCAAGTGGTGTGAAGGCAGTGACACAAAGCAGACAGGGCCCTAAAGCGACTGTAGTAGCACAGTGTCGCCTTCCGAACAAGGCTAATATCACTCCCTCCTATACTACCAGAAACCACCCAAGAATTGGGTCGGGGACCTGACCCAAGGAAAAGCATGTAGAATGCCACAACCCCTCTACCCCCAATTTGTTAATTCCAAAGGTGCTGATTTACCACCTGCAGCATTGCCCCTAGTAGGAGGTATAGTGGGGGTAGAGCCAGCAAATAATGGGATCCAGGACTTGATCAGGGACTCGACCATCTCTTTAATAAGTAAATCAGTGCACTGGATAAATGCAAGGGTCTGTGGCCCTAGTATTAATTTTCAGTCCATATTCACGGCTAGGAGAGTAAAATGGTTAAACACCAGATATAAGGTTGTCAGTGGAGATTGCATAGTAATAGAATTTGCCTCCACTAAACTGGCCACATATGTGCTACACTCTAACCTGGGAATAGTCCCTTCCACAAATAGACCTTCAATCATTCTCTCATCCTACTTTTATTCAGATAGTTGTACGTTTTATTTGGCAGAGACCAGAGACCAATTTACGACTAATCAAACTCATATATCATGTATGACCAAGTCAGCAACAGAAATCACTCAAGTGCCGAAGTTCAAACCCTGCCCAGTATAAAGCAGAAAATTCAATGAACATGCAAAATGGTTGGCCCAGATGCTTGGTAAAAATAATATTAATAGGAATAACATTTTTCCTGGGGAATACTTGCAAAATCAGATTCACAATGTTTGCATCGTTGCCCCTAAATGTAGGACAATTAATACAGGCCTGCCTGCTTTGGAGATTTCTGAAACTCGAAACGATTGCAATAGAGGGTCAAACGGCCTTGTGCAGGCTCCTACTCTTTCTATTCTTTCCTGGATCGTAGCGGGTGCAATCGGAAAATTCATCAATAATGAAATGAAATTGCATCTTATTTTAGATGATATTATTTTATTCCAAGAAACTTGAGCTGGAGAGGATTTGTTATTGGATGGGTATTTTTCCTATCTAGTTAAGGCACAAAAAAAGGTTCAGGAGAGATACTATGGGGACATGACTACTTTTTGTAAGGCTTTGCTAGATTGCAAAGTGGTGAGAGACACGCAAGATAATGTGTCCTGTATGCAATTGTTTGAAAAAAAGCTCCTTACATGGTCAACCCTTGTTCCTAATGAATGTTTAAAACAGCTCCCAAAAGAATCAGAGAGATAATACCTTTCCTATAATTAAAAATGAAATTTTACAGTTTTTTACTAAGACTCCAACCCAAGAGTGCATTATCATATGCAGGGGCAATTTGAACATAAAACTAGGCAATCGACCACCAGACCAAAGGCTTAAAATTCTCCAATAGTCTTATTGAAAAGGAGATGTAAGCAGTTAATGCTTGTAACCAGGACCGTTGCCCTGGAACCCCTACTTTTCCAGAGACAACAGGGTAGTTCAACAATTGATTATTTTCTTATCTCCATGAAATCAATGGCATATCATAAAACAGTTCTTGTTACTCCCTGACCTATTCAGCGACCATCATACCCTGAATTTGAAACTGAATTGGCCTTCCTATGGCATCAGGAGCAATATAATACCTCATCTAAGTGATTTGGAGATCAGGAGCTCCAAAACCAAGAGGATCATAAGGGAATTTATAGACAAACCCTTGATACATAAGAACATATTGACACCCAATCTTCCCCTATTTCTGACATTATTAAAAGATAATGTGGGCCAGATAAAATTCCATCTACTTTTTCCACTCTACTGCCAAAGATTACTGAAGTCTTTGTGATTTCTAGATCATCGAACACTAGAAATGGAAAAAGGGGTTGGTTTGATGATCAATGCAAAATGGTGAAGAAAGACCTACTATTCTGTCTAAAAAAGTAAGGAACTATTGAACAGCCAAATTAAAACTGCCAGAGCCACAGACATGAAAGCTACTGCAAAGACAAAAGCAGAGCTATATAATGTAGAATGGCTTGTATTAGAAACAGCTTCAGTAGAAGGTAACTCAAAGAAAGTTGGGATATTATTGCCAAGGACCCTCTATAGAACCAAGGGATAACGGCCTAGACGTCATGATCTCAGATCACCTCTAGTTGGATCACTTCTCTGAACTTTATAAAGTAATAGGCTATGACAATGAGTTTGCCTGGATCCTCCCAAAGAAAGAGGCGGCCGATGCAGTAAACCTACAGGGCCATAATAGGTCCTGATGGAATACCGGCGGATTATTATCAGGACCTTATTGATCTATGGGGGACATTATTGACAACTCTGTTCAATTCCATACTAACCACGGTATCTACCCTGACCCATGGATGAAGGAAATAATCATACCTATATTAAAATAGGAAACCGAAGCTGACCTAAAGCATATAGACACATTTCCCTGCTAAATACCAGTGTTATAATATATAGTAGGTGTCTTTCAAACAAGCTGAAAAGTTGGGTTACTGATAACAAGAGTTCTATCATAATTCCAAATGAGTTTTCACCCAACTCTGGGGTCACTCTGGGGACGGTAGAACAAGGGTTTTATCTTTACTTGGTGGCCCCTCATTTTTTGTTCATCAAACAGCAGCCAATCTACCTGGCTTTTATGGACCTAAGCACGGCCTTCGACAAAGTCAATAGAAATCAACTTTGGAAAGGTCCATAAATTGTCCAAAATATATGGTGGACATATTGATGTCTATCCATGAAAAGTACAAGCCTGTGTCAGAGGCAGCCTACAGGGTTACTGTACCGCCTGGTTTCCTATGCACAGGTGTCTCTCTTGGCCCCACTACTGTTTTCAATAATGAAACAAAGTCTTGTTTGTTTGTGTGTTTGTATGTGACGTTGATGTTGGGGACGTAACTCCTCATGAACGGTGAGGTCTGGCATCATGAATTTTGCATGGAAACTTCTTTTTCATTGCCGAATTAATGCAACTATTTCTAGCTCGATAGGTCATCCCATTCCCGAGATAATTCACTTTTTTAAAATTTTCGGCATTATGTTTTGCGGTGATCTGCGGACCATCTACAGGTCATTCGTAGAAAGTGCTCATCATTGCGCTGTCTGTGCTGAACTGGTCTTGCGTTTTGTTTGTTTTCTAATTTCTTTACAAGATTGTGAGTGTGTCTTTCTTTTCATTGACTTGTTTTGCAATAAACTCAATACATGTTAATTTCACTAATTAGTTGAGCACCAAATGTTTATTTTCCTCCAAATACATTTTTCACATGAATATCATATTTGTATGTTTACTCTGATCAGTGTGTGTTTAGCAGCGAAAATGGCCACCACTGCTAACAAAACGGCAAATAATCAGAGTAAGCATACAAATAGGATATTCATGTGAGAATTTAAATCTGAGATAAATGAACATTTTGAAATTTGGTGTGCAATTAATTAGTGAAAGTAACATGTATCGCGTTTCACCTTTGTGACAAACAACAATATTTGTTCATCTTCTTCTGTGGAATATGAAAACAAATCTGAGAATGGACATCCCGGACGAAACCGGGTATTTATGCTAGTAAATTAATATTTTACAAGACCTGATACTAGAGTGCAATGTTGACTTTCCAAAGATAGTCCAAAGTGCTCTACCGGTATTAGCGCATGCAGATGATACTATGTTGCTTGCCCGCACTCCAAGAGCATCCAATACCTAATAACGAGACACACCGAATTCATGAATGCTGTAGATCTGCATGTGAATACAGCAAAATCAGAGATACTGATATGCTCACATGGTAAGAAGATGAAAAGGCCTATGATGTCGAGCAGTGGATGCCCTATACCAAGAATCCAAACATTGGATTATCTGGGAATTAGTTTCTCATGTTCCTTCTCACCTGATTCCCCCAATGAGAAACAACTGGTTGGAATGAGACAATCTATAGGGGGAATCTTTCGAATTATAAAGAAAAGTAAAACACTACCCATCAGAATATCATTCATTGGCTAAAGCACATTAAAAGAAGACTCTGAGACCTATGTTCATTGTTGCCGAAGAATACTATCTTGGATTTTAACCACACATAAGAAGCTGTTAATAGATAATCTAAGAATGATGATGTAATTCTTTTCTTATGATAATTGTCATCCATTTTATAGTACTACTGCATATTTGTTACTGTTTTATGGAACCTTTAATTCCGAATAGACATGAATGACTGACTGTATTGTCAACTGTATGCAGGCAATTCCCAAATGCACATCTATTTGGAAAATGAGGTGGGAAAGCAAGTGAACATCACCAGGTGCCTGAATCAGCTCTGCCATTTTATGAAGCAGAGCGTTCATTACCTAATCAGAACTAAAACAGAGCAATTATAATGGCAGACTAGAAGTGAATAATTTCCATTGAATTGATTTTCAAGTATGATACCACCTGTGATTGTATTTTAAAAATAAAAACATCTGAGTGTGGGATTTGATGCAGATCTCATGTTTCAACCCCAAATGGATACAATGGTTTAGGTGCTTCAACCTTAAACTGCGTAAGATGAAGCACAGAGAGGTCGAGGAGCCACAATGGGAGCCACAACGGGTGTCGAGGAAGCAGAGCGAAGATTACGAGAAGGCTTGCAGACTTGGATAACGAAGGATAGATACAGTGATGCCTTACCGTGGATACATTTGTAAACTAGAAGACATTTAAATCTGGCCCTGTGTTGCATCATCAGCCATCCAGTCTGGAAGTAGGTGTGAAGTGAGGGACTTCAAACAGAGTCCTGGTAGTGAAGTTAATGATCTTGTCAAGAGGACAGAAAGCATAGTTGGGGAGACCAAAGAGGATGCTGGCACAGTAGTCTAGTTTAGAGAAGACAAGAGTGGTTAAGTGATGGTTGGTGGTGTTGAAAGGAAGGTGGTGCCTGATTTTCCTATTATTTAGGAGGTTGAGGCGAGCTGCTGTTCCTGTATTGGAGATGAAAGTAGAGAAGGTGTGAGAAAGGTCATAGATGAAGCAGAGGTTTCTAGCTGAAGAAGAGTAAGGGAGAGTGCCTGGATAGACAGAGGAAGAGATGAGAGATCTTTTGGTAGGGAAGAAAAGTACCTCTCTTTTGGTAGAGTTTAAGATGAAAGAGTGTGATGCCATCCAATATTTAATGGCAGAGAGATAAATGAGGAGATTAGTGCCCAAAGAGCAGAAGTGCAGAGTGTAAAGAGGAGCTCATCCAAAACAGAGCTGTGTGGAACACCAACAGTTAGAGGAGTGAGTTGAGATATAAATAATATAGAGTGGTCTTTTAAAAAAACATCCAAATATTCTCCAAGGTTTGCAACACCATGTAGAGAAAATGTGCATCAACCAGCAGAAATACATTCATGTGAAACCAGCATTGAAAGCACCTCACTGTTTTCCAGTGTAGTGAACAAACACATTTAAATAGCCTACACTCCATACTGTAAGTCCTCTAGAGACAGGTTGCTGTGTATACCTACAAAAAGTCATTTCCTGCTGCCGCAGCAGCCAGGAACCTTTTGTAGGTACATGATCAATCAACAAGCATTTTGGCATCTCCAACTCTGAAGTGAAACAGTAGGATTACCAGGGCCCAGACTCAGGAACACCTTAAACCAAAGTAGGAGGCAGAACCCAATCACCATCGCATCAGGAGGTTCCTGAAAATGGTATTGTATAGGCTTGCTTTTGGCAGTGGACTTCCAATACTTATACAGAGACCATAGAAAACGAGGCATAAAGAATGTGGGGTCGCTTATTACTGTCACAGATGGCCTTAATATTCCACAGAAATTGGGAGATAGTTCAAAGGTTTTTATGGAGTTGTGGGTGCTGCCTGAGTCCAACAAGGCCTTGACTGTTTCCCACTGGATCTGGATTGGCATTCAGAACGTTTCTTCCATTGGGTCACCCAGGCATATAGATACCATTAGTGAGAGTGTCCTTTGGAAGACCTTTCTCCTGTCTCTCCCCTTTGGTGTTGATTTTAATACAGGGGCAAGGTCCCACTCCTGGAACCTGGGGAGAGGGTATGAATCTACAATGGACCCCCTCATCCCACAGACCAGAACTTTAATTTCCTCTGCCTTTCCTTCCCTCTTCCTGGAGGGGAGGGGGTCCAAGCCCTTTTCTTTTGGCATTTCTTGTAGGACGACTGCCCTGAATTGTGCTATTTCCTCCAGGGAGAGATCATCCTGCTGCCAGGAGAGTGTTCTAGTCTGCAACTTTGTGTGTCTCCTGGAGTTGTATCTTTCCTAGAGTAATGGGTCCTTTCTGGTCCTCGATGGATGTTCCAACTGCAGACCCTCAGCCTCCTGTTGGGTTTTCCTTTACGGTCTTCCTGCATTATCTCCAACCCTATAAAGTTGACCATCAGTACCTTGGTTCCAGGATTCCGCAGGTGCAGCCCCAGGTCTCCCATCTCTTCTTGATTCTGGCCTGGGGACTCCCTCTCCTAGAGCAGCACAGTTATCCACTCCAAATTCGGCTCCACCAATGGATCTGATGGAACCAAGGGCATGACCTCCTCTTCTCTACTCTTAAGCCTACCTTCACACTCTCTCCATAGATGTAGTGCTCTCTGGGGATGGCACTGGCTCATCAATGCTACTGCATCACCCTGTAGTCGGTGCCAGTTCCTTGACTCCTTCTGGTGGCATGCATTGTGCCAACAACTCTGAGGCATCCACTAGGTCCTCTTTCCAGGAAGACGGTGCACCCTCAGTGATGGAATTGAATTCCCAAGGAAGGCACCAACCATCTTCAGATATATTTTCCCTATCTGTGCAATGATCCACAGGGTATCCTACCCAAACCGCCAAACAATCTTCCCCATCTGGAGCTGGATAGGTGCGGATAAGGGGTTGATAAGCATCAATCGGACGTTACTATGGTGTACAGCTGGGTTGACCACTGTAAATAGCTGGTACGGTTGTGCCGTCAAGATGCCCTGAGTTGTAGTGAAATACCCTAAACTGTTTTCCAGCAGGTCCAATCTTAGGCTGATCTCAACCATAGTCCTCTCATTCGCGGGGGGGGGGGGGCGGGGGGGGGCAATAGTTGTAGGTGCTATGAACCTCATAAGTGTTTTCCCATAAGGATCTTCAGGTTGGTGGCCATGCCTGCTTGTTCATGGTATGGAAGATCTGATATGGGACTCTGCTCTTCTCTAATAATGTCCTTCTACGGTTAGCATCTAGGACTGGATTCTGCTCTTGTATCCCTTGTGTCCCTCTCTTCTCAATTCTTTCTCTTTGTGGGTGGTCTCTGTATCGGTGCCTGAACAATCCCACAAGTACACCATGTGTCACAGATGGCCTTAATGATTCACAGAAACTGGAAGACAGTGCAAGAGTTTTTTGTTATAATTTGTGCAAAATAGCTGATTTGGTGTTCTGGGTAGGTTTAGGTGGGGACACCTTAAGGGTCATCTCTCTCTTTCTCGTCTCCCGAGGACTCCTTCCACCCTAGCCCAGGCTTCTCTAATCCCCAGTGTGACTGTAAACTAGAGATAGGTAACACCTACTATCTAAAATCTCACTGGCTAGCAGGGAGGGCCTAAAGACAGAAGTCGTATCTATCTTGCTCCCTCTGGGACTTCCTAAGTGTTCCCTAACATTTTCCCAAATATAAAATCATACTGTCACGATTGTGCTGATTACAAATGCCCTAGTCCATTCTATCTCTCATCCTCTCTGTTCCCTTATCTTATTAACCTATCTCCTCCCACTCCTACTCTATTACAATACCCCTATACTCCCCTCTCTCCTTCATACCTTCCACCCCCTCTCCTGTCCCTCTGATGTTCTGCCATCTCACTATCTCCTCCAAGCTCCTCTCTTCAAACTCTCATCTTTCCTCCCTACACTACTCAGGGATATGATGCCATGCTTGCCCTTCCAGGGATATAGTGCCCAGCTCACCTTCCCAGGGATATAGGCCTCTGCCCACTTTTCCACTGATATAGTGCCCTGGTCACCCTTCTCTATTGACCTCTCTATTTCAATCCAGCTAGTATACTCACTCTGACTATTCTCACAACCCCAGCTTGTCTCTTGCACATTTCTGCCTGCACGCCCTTTCTACTATCCTTTCTCTTCCAGCACCCACTCCCTTCCACGCTACCTACTACCTCCACTCCCCTTCTTCTGTCTCCCACTCTTCCCTCACTACCACCTTCACTCTCAAAAACACTCTCACTCACTGCTTTTCTCTTGCAAATTGGTTGCACTCGCTACCAATACCTCACCTGCACGCTGGTTCAACTCCTTTTCCTGTCCTCCTCCTGGTCTCTTGTCCACCTCCATATAGCTTGAACTCACCCCTGTGATCCACACTGTACCCTACACTTGCTCCCCTTACAAAATGTGTCTCTTCTGTGTTTAATCCCCTCCTCTCCATTAGCTACATATTCCCCAGGGGCTGGATTACATAAGGGAAAAGCTTTAAAAAACATCTAAGCTGCCATTTCCTTTCCAGGATGGTTTTGTTTGCAGTCTCGGATGGTCTCTCTGTTTGCTGTGGGTCTGGAATTTAGTTTTTATTGTTATAGAGACCCGGGTAGTATAGCTCAGTGGCAACGCGCTTGTCTCGGAAAAAAGACGATACAGCGAAACACAGGTTCGAATCCCGGGTCCACGCTTGGAAGCCTCTTTGGTATTAAGCTTGTTATAAATTACCAATTATAAATTATGATAAATTGTAGTATGCTTGATGATGTGTAGCTGTCTGGAAAGTGATGTGGAGATGTGTAGAATGAATGTGTTTGAGTCGGATCCAGAATCCGAATGCAAGGGTGAGCTGAGGGACTGTTGAGAAAGACTTGGTGAGAGGAGGACGCTCTGCTGGTGGGCTGTAGTACAGAGACTTGAATGATATGATATGGCATTTGTAACGCGCCTATACAAAAGTGTTTCAAGGCGCGATGAAGCAAGGGAGGGGGATCAGAGGGAAGACGGACAACGACCCTACTAGGCCAAGTGTCATTCACATTGCGCAAGTGCGTGCGAAGTGGGAAAGTGCGGAGGAGGAGGACAGTGCAGTACATGGGATAAATAAATAACAATAAGTAAAAGTACTGCCAGAAGGTCGCAAGGGTAAGTGCAGACATCAGGGGTCAAGTGCTGGTAGTGGCACTTGTAGGGATACAGAAACAGTCCCAAACTGTGGGGGTTGCCAGGAAGGCAGCGCAGGTGTGCTCCTGGCAGGGGAGGGGACCTGGGCCATAGATCAGAAGGCGGCCAGGTAACCAGTGCAGTGTCAGATTCAGCCAGGAAGTCAGCAGGGGAGAAAAGGAGAAAAAGCAGAAGCAAAGAGAAAGGTTTTGAGGTGTCTCCGGAACCAGAGATGATCCTCCTTGAGTTTAAGGGAGGCAGAGAGGATGTTCTAGAGGGAGGCCTCAGCAGAGGAAAGAGATCTACCACCAACTCGTTGCTTGGAGAAGCGACTGACCCTGAGGGAGTTGGAGGTGGATGAGCAAAGGACTTGAGAAGGAAGATATTTAGGAAGAGAGAGTTGAAGGTAATCAGGCCCCAGAAGGCCTTGTGGACAATGCAGAGGGTTTTAAACTTAATCCTCGCAGCCACTGGGAGCCAGTGCAGGGATTTCAGTCCTGGAGAGATACGATCCCTGGGCCTGAGCCCAAGGACAAGTCTTGCAGTCCTGTTTTGGATATGTTGCAGAGGGCGGAGAGTAGAGGCAGGTAGATTTAGAAAGAGGCTGTTGCAGTAAGCCAGCATATAGAGAACCAGAGCTCTGGAGACAGTGAGCTTCTGGGGGAAGGAGAGGAAGGGAAGAATACCTCTGAGGGGGTGCAGCTGCTAGTGTGACTTCTAGGAGACATCAGATCAGCGATGTGAGGAGAGAAGGAGAGTGTGGATGACCACGAGGTTTTTAGCCTCACAGGTAGTAGCAGGAGGAGGACCAAGAGAAGCCGTCCAGAGAGTGACAGGAAAGGAGGGAGCGGGTGTGCAGATGAGGAGAATCTCAGTCTTACTGGCATTAAGGCAGAGATCATTGGCGGCACACCACTCCTGGATGGTAGACAGACAGTCAGAGATGAGAGAGAGTGAAGAGGTGGCTGAGGGTAGCCAGAACATGAGCTGGGTGTCATCTGCATAACACTGGAAGTTGGGGCAGAGTGCGGCAATGCGGTGGGCAAGAAGAGACGGGTATTGGTTGAACAGCCAAGGAGAGAGGTTAGACCCCTGGGGAACACCACAGGTAGAGATAGAGATAGAGGAGAGGAAGGACCCAAGTTGAACCTGGGAGGGTCGATCAGAGAGGAAAGAAGTTAGCCACGCCAGGGCCTGACTGGTGATTCCCAGTTTATCACAGAGACGGTTGAGCAGGATGGCATGGTTGACCATGTCGAAGGAAGAAGTGAGATCAAGTAGGATGAGGACACAGGAGGTGTTGGAATCAAGGTTGGAGAGCAGGTCTTCACAGATGTTCAGGAGAGCTGTTTCCGTGCTTCTGGCAGCTCGGAAGCCAGACTGATGATAATGGAGAGAACCAACAGATTCAGTGTGAAGATTGAGCTCAATAAATATACATGTCTCACCTGATGACTGCCACCACCTGATACTTTAACTTTGGCAACGAGTGTCCACCAGCACAAATCCATGCCTTGAGTGGCAGATTCTCCCCTGTGCTCCTGCTCTCAGTGTCATGTTGGCAACCTTGTCTTCGCTGGTAAGCGTATCAGCAACAAAGGCATGGCGCTCATCTTATTTGAACATTAATACCCCCTCCGGTGGCTTTTGGCAGGCCGTTGCTTTACGAGCGCTCGATCGACCCTGCTTTGAGAGGTTTTAGAGCATTATAGAAAAGGACCTCTGCGCATGCTTACACTCTCTGTTCCGGCTGCCTGTTGCCTGGCAATGCCTCAACAAAGGCCCCATCTACTCAATTGCCTGTGTCCAGCCGCGTGTTTGCAGTGTGTAATCAAGACTGCTGCGATAATGCATGGCATGTTGTTGTGACCGAATCGTGAACCAACGCACAGTGAAACGATGAAGGGGATTGTAAAGAGGAGCCTCATTTGTTGAAGCAATTTATCGATGTTTTAAAGTAAAGGAGAATTATAAAAAGTGAAAGCATCTCAGCATCCTATGTTAAAAGCTAAGTAAAGGCAATAAAAACAGAAAGGGAAACTGTACAGCAACACGGCATAAGGAAGAAATATAGCAAGTGAAAGCCTCTCAGCATTCAATTTTGAGAAATGTATTGTAAAATTGGACAGACATTACAAGACAAAATTCAGGATAATATTGGAAAGCTAGACGTTTGGAAATAGGTCACAGAAGGAGGAAGAGACTGTGGAGGCATTCATCACGGCCCTTAGAGGGTTGGTGAGAACTTGCAAATTTGGCCAGCAGCCTGATGAACGTTTAAGGGACTAGTTTATGCTCGAATGTTGGGACGGTAACTTTAGAGAACGTTTGTGGGAAAAGTATGCGAAGCAGTGTGTCTTGTGAAGGAGTGAAGACAGACCGCTGCTAAATTCACCTTGATTTGCTATATGGACCTGCAGTCCGTTTACGACTTCCACAGAACTTTCGACTTTTCTACAAAAGCATCGCGCAGGCGCGGAGCGCGGCGCGGTGTGCAAAGCAGTGTGTCTTGTGTCTGGTGTCGGGAGCCGGGTCGGCAAGGCCCTGCACATTCAGAACTGTGAATACTTTACACCACTTCTACTCCCGTTAATCATCGCACCTTGCCTCTCACCCCGTCCGCCAATATGGCGCCACTCTCCCCCAGTGAAGATGACATCAGCCGACGGTTACGAAGCAGTAAACCACAGCAGGATCAATAGGATCTCTTCGAAGCGAGTGAGAAAGCTCGCAAAACTGGAAAAGGCCCTCTGACAACCACCGCGCTCGCAAGCCCTGCAAGCCCTGCTACTGACAACATCCCCTCCCCTGTGACCACCTCCTCTGCCCAACGGTCCCCGAAAATACGCTGCAACCCGAGGGCCCAGGTGTGTCAAACGACACAAAACCGGACCGTCCAGAGTCAAGGGAGGTGGTGGAGGCTATCTTACCTGCTTCTAGCGAGAACGATTCAACCAGTTCATCTTTAAGATCCGTGCGGATGACAGCGCCCGGCCCGATTACCGTTTCGACGAGCGATTCCTCGCCAGAGACTGTCGGAGGACGGTCGCGGCAGGGACCTATTCGGCCGGGCGAGGTGATCCAGAATCATCCGCGCACAAATCCACACTCAAGTCCACATTCACACTCTTTGGCGCGTCCTCGCCTGCCACCTCGGGCGGCCACTATGAGCTACCAGGAAGACCCTACGGATCATGACGTGCCGCTAGACGACAAAAGAGGCAAAAACAACCAATGTACATCAAGTATAGCCCAAATTCACTGTAGTCGATTGCAACCTATAGGTCAGCCAAAGCAGGCGCAACATCGTAGGCTTAAAGCCGTCCCGCGGAAAAGTAGCTCTAATGATTCTTAGGATACTGAAAGTGAGGACCAGGTGTTCTCCCCTAATGGGCAGATGGAAGAGGCTTCGGCGGTCAAAGTGAGTTACGTGGCAAGTTCCACGCATCACGACCCGGAACTTGAGCCTAGAGACCGTATAGAGCTGATTGCGGCTGCCTCTGGCCCGACTCTGCACACTGCGAATTTAAATCTGGCCGCTGGCAACCCCTCTGACCCAAGCGAAGTCCATCAGTAGGACCCAGAGCCTCCAGATGTTCCCTCAAAGAAAATAATCCAGGCACCCAAGATCCTGTTTACCAATGGAAATCTTAATCCGAAATCAACACTGGGAAAGCTGCCTTTAAAGAAACAGAGGAAAGTTATCCTCAAAACCCAGTGGGGCCCAAAAGGCTTTCTAGCCCCGCTGATTTCATCATCTCTGAAAGAATATTTTTTAAAACGGCATAAAAGAAAATTAGGCCAAGAGCCTGAGCTGTCGGATGCAGAAATCTTGGAGGCTATCCAAGACCACTCACCACTGACTAAAGCGCGTAAAACTGACTCAAATCCTCGAGGGCGCAACACAAGCCCCAAATCGCCCCCACAATTAAGCCTAACTCTGGCACTAAGACCAGAGAAAGAAAGATCATCGCCTCCAACAGTCCTTCATTCTGAATCAAGACCGACTTACCACACGGAAATGGGAGCGGGCCTCGCCAACAGGAAATCTCCAAAAGGCGGCCCGAATATGGACCTGAGGCCTACTGCATTTCCTGCAAAATCTCTTGTTACTGCAGGCATAGACAAGCCCAGCCAAGACCATCGATTCAGCCACAAGGCAGACCACTATACATGGACCCGACCACATATTCAAGGGAACTCGAGCAGAACGCTCGAGGAAACCCCACACATCAGTCAAGAACACACCTCTGCCTCATAAAGGAGGCTTTCCGAGAGATTTACGCTGTTCCAAAGTGATAGAGGTCCAAATACTCCTCTCAAAACTAGACGGCTTAGTGAAACTCCAACTACATTGGAAAAGGACACACCTTCAAAATAAAAAACAGACTTACTGTCTACTATGTCAGCACTCACGATAGCTCTCAATCCCTTCGGAAAGCTATATGAATCAATTCATGAGGCTCTTAAAGACAACACAACAATGATAAGTGAAATGAAGGACAAACTGATTTTTATTGAAGGGTACCCAACTGCCACTGAAAGGAACTCGAGCAAAGTACACTTAAAATTGGAAGAAAAAATAGACAAGTTGGCCTATGATCTTAAGAACGGAGGCAAATCACATCAACGCAGACCACACAGACCGAGAAGAACAAAGATTTGGCCCCAATATTTTCAAAAACGTCATTAAAGCCAGCCTCACAACTTGCTACCCCGGCTACTGCATCTACGGCCTCAGGGAGCGTTAAGCAGCACAAAAATTGCAATTTACTTACTACAACAATTCCATCAAAGCCAGGCTTACAACTTGCTCCCCTGGTTACTGCATCTACGGCCCCAGGGAGCGTCAAGCAGAACAAAAACTGCAATCTACCCAACGCACTCTTACGCACCAAAGAAAACCTACCAGAAACGTCGGTGTCATCAGGCTTCAATCGAGGGGGGGACATCCCGCTGAACCAGCGGGCCAAAAACAAACTCCAAACGCCACGCAATCAGGCCAAGGCAGGATCTCCAATCATACTGATGACAAATTAGGACACAGAATCGCCCTTAGACCTGCTGAACACTTCACAGCACTCAGATGCCGTGGAAGTAAACTCGTCATCCTCGCCAAAGTCAGAGGTACCATTAAAGCTCACACAAAAAACTCCTACAACAGAAGTGGAGCTCCACCCACAAGTGGTAAATAATCGCAAGGTCAAGGATCTCGTAGATCACAATCAACGCCCCCGCTCAAACTCTCCAAGTGCTGCACTAGAGGCACTAAGAACCTAAAGAAAAAAACATCTAACCAAGAACCTTCGCGAGAGAGAGAACCAAGACCGGAGAGAAATTACAGACATGGCAGGCCACGACTTCAATCTCACAAAGAGGCCAAAAGACCCTTGGAGGCCAACTTAATGAAAGAAAAAAAACTCTTCAAATTGGAACAAACCTCGGCAAAGGACAGCTACTTGGTCCTGAACTGAAGAACAGTCCTAAACATACTGGGGAAAGTAGACAAGCTTCGTCACCTAAGAACTGATGACCTGATACTTGTTGAACCTTCTCACCGTGAGCATAGAGCTAAAGCATATCTACATGTAAGAAGCAAGGCTATAAGTGAACTTTCCCCAGAGGTAATAAAAGACCTGCATCGTCTGGGGCTAAAATTACATCAGTTACAGAAGCCCGAGCCGGTCACATCAAACCGGGGTAGGGACCCAAGGGAACTTTCGAGCCATCGCCGAGAGCAGTATAGAGAAAGGGACCTGTTAAAGGACCCCAGAAGGACCTATCCTTCAAGTAGTAAGGATTGGGAGTGGCAGACCCCCCACGCTGCCCGCGCAAAGAATTGGACAGATGAAAATCATAAAACACCAAAAACTCAAAAAACACATGTGGAAAGCGTACAAAAGGAGTACCACATGGAAACAAAGGGGACACCGTCAAGGATGGAATTGAACAAATCAGCTGCGTCAAAACCTTGGAGATGGATAGCCGATACTTTCTCTCGTAACCATAAGAAATAGCAATGAACGCAAGGCCTCACTATCACGAAGACGCAGCCAACTGGACCCCTGAAACACCTAAGCAAGAGTACCCTGCATATGGCATCTTGGAACACTAGAGGCCACCGCCATTTAACCACACCCAGCGATGTAAATCTGAGCTCATTTGAGCTGATATGCCTCCAAGTAACATGGCTCCTGGAAAAACCGTCCATGGACGGATTCGCAATTGAAGTTTCGCCGGCATGTAAGTCCATTCTGGGCCGCCTTTCAGGAGGCCTATTGATGGCAATTCGTCTGGGTTCTGGGATTACACTAAAGGGGAAAATCGCAGAAGGATATGGCATGTTAACCACGCTGACCTCATGGTTCCATCAAGATCGAGTACGAGACTCTTGGACAAACTCTGAATTGGCAATAATCAACTTATATTGGAACCCGGACAAAACAACTATCAAACATTTCTGTATCCTGGTGGCCACTACAATTGATGATCTAACCGTCGACAGAGAAGTCCCAAACATTATAATACGTGGTGACCTGAATGCTAAATGCGGAGAAAGATCGGGTGACGGCAAAGGCCCTATGATTACCTCGCAGATGGATGAAAGAGGGCGTGCATGGTCTAATTTAATGAAGGCGAGAAAGTTCCACAATGTGTCGTCTCTCCAGGAGAAGAAAACCCAAATTCCAACATGGGAAAGGCTAGGCTCGGCCGCCACCCTCGATTACATCTTCATCACGGAAGGTCTGATTCCGCACTTCACTGATTTTGTAGTTGTAAAAACAACTGAAAGGGACCATAACCTCCTCTAGATGTCATGGTGGGGGCTGCTCCGATAAGACTTCTCTACACACAGGACATTGAGTCAAACTTAAAACAAAATCGACTCTGCCTAACATCTGATAATGTCCGTTCTTTCAAGGACAACCTAATCACGAAATTCGATCAAGTAAACAAAGGCATGGCAGAAGCTCGACCAGAGTATGTGACTCTGCTGGCCCCTCACAAAGTGAGCTTCACAGGCAAAAGCAACAATCAGCCAACCCACATACATATGTTCAATTCGGAGAGGTGGTGGGCAAACGGCAAAAAGTGAACAAGTTAAAAAAACTGGCATCTAGAGCAGAATCCTCTGAAGCCTGGACTACGTACCACATCAAATACAAGCTCTATAAATCCTGGCTAAAATTACAGAGGCAGAAGTTGTACCAAAACGATGCCGAAGCTATGCTGCACACCTGGGCTTCAAGAAATACACAAGACTTTTGGTTGCTGCTAAAGACTATAGATGGACAGAAGGTAATTCCACTCTCAAACTCTGTCCCAGAGCAAAAGTGGATCTCGCATTTTACTGAGCTTTATCAACGGCCTCTCATCTCAACTCCATCACAATTTAAGCCGACTAATGCCCCATGGATCCACTTGCCGCACATTGAAGACATTTTGGAAGTCATCAAGAACTTAAAATCATCCAGGACCCCGGGGCCCGACGGGTTGACCAACCTAGATCTTAAGAAATACCCGCAAGCCTGGGCACGAGCGATTGGCGAGCTATTCATCCACTGCCAAAAAACTAAACAAATTCCGAAAACTTGGACAGAGGCAGTCCTGGTGCCAATTTTCAAAAAGGGGTGACAGAGACAGTCCGTTAAACTACAGACCTATAGTTTTACTTGACATCATTGGAAAGATCTTTGCATCCCTGGTGCTACGCCACTTTAAAGGCTGGGCCTCCTCCTCCCCGGCAGCCGATACCTTTCAAACTGGCTTCCAAAAGGGCGCCGGTCCATCGATAAATCTGCTAATTCTGAACATCATTAAAGCAAAGGTGAAGAGTGGAGTGCCTAAGGTCCACATGGCAATGGTGGGCCTTTCTCAGGCCTTTGACACAGTGGACCATCAAAAATTGTGGTCCAAGTTAACTTCTTGGAACTGTCCAGGCTCGAATTCTCGACCCAATAATGGCTCTTCATTCATCAACCTCGCTTCGAGTACGTCTAAATCAGCAAGGGACTCTCTCAGATCAGATTCACACGGAGCGCGGTGTAAAACAGGGATGTCCTCTGGCTCCAGCCTTGTTTATTGCCTTTATTGATGACTTTCAAGAATCTGAAAAAATGGTAAGATCCTTCCCGCCAAAAGTTGGAATCTCAAAAGTGTCGACACTGTGGTACGCAGACGACCTGATCGTGATGGATCAGACGGCGATCGGCCTGCAGAGGCAACTTACAAATCTGTCAACATACATGGAAAGCAATAATTTGCAAATCAACAAAACCAAGACAAAAATTCTATCATTCTCTAAAATACCCAAGAAGAGTCAGGCCAGTCCATCCTGGTTTTTGGACAAAACAAAAATCGAAGAAGTCAAAGAATTTAAATATCTGGGAGTTCAGTTAGACAACAAACTTAACAAAAGTTCCCTTCAAAACACCTTGTGGTCAAAGATGAGAAACTTGACAGCTCAAACTCGTGCAGTGGATAGAAAATTTGGAAAGTTTTCATGGACACCGGCTCTACAGTTTTACAAATCAAAAGTAGTCCCTACGATAACATACGAATGGCGGCCAACATAACCCTGGCCGCAGAGTTTTGGACTAAGCTGGAAGGATTCCTGTGGAAATCGGTGCTAGGCTTACCAAAATCAGCCCAATGCCAGCAATCCGACGCGATCTTGGTTTACCATCCCTAGCCTCCGTGGTAATGCAAAGTGCCATACTGCTCAATAGGAAAATTCGTATGCCAAACGCCCTCCCGATCTACCTTGTTGTGGCCGCTGAAATCAGCAAAGGATCATGTAAACCGCTAGTCGAGTGGGTCAAGAAAATCCAAGCAAAGTTGGAAGAAGTCAATTGTAACGAAGACCTGCTCATCTCCAAACCTGGACGAGTTAAGATTAAACTCTGCCAACAAGATTGGATAAATACAAATGAGAAAATTCTACAGTACAAATCTTTAAAACATCACCCACCAAGCCACAATCAACTAAAGGCTCCTTTGAGGTACTGCGAAAAATTCCCTGAGGAAGGTCTACATGCGCGCCTGTTTAAACTTACTTCATACCAGGGAAGTCTTGGCATCCAGAGGGCTCTCGTCAGTAACAAACTGCCGCTTGTGCAGAGTGGTGGATCAAGTAGAGACAGTACGTCATCTCCTTACATCGTGTCCAGCACTAACGCGGGAAAGACAGGCATACTTGGCGCCACTCATTACACAGCCGTCTGTTTTAGATGAAGGAAACATATGGTTTCGGCTGATTGCAGGTGACTCCACCAGATGGTCGAGAATGGCAGCAAAAGTCCTAGCGCACCTGGTGTTTCCTCCAACACAGCGCCTGACGACCAGCCTCCTCGGCTTCTCGGCTCCTAGGATCTAAGGTCGTACCAGAAGCTCCAGAAGCTCTAGAAGCTCTTTTCGTTGAGCCAGAGTGGTGTCCTGAGTAGCCTTCATAAGACTGAAACAGTTTGACACAGATCTTTTGTAAAAAAACAATTGGTTAATAAACAAAACAAAAACAACAACAAAAAAGGGTGATGCTCCTTCAGAAGAAGTGTTACGCATTTCCATGCAAGTGAAACATGCATGAAGACCTTGTAGAAGAAAGTGCAGCAGAGTAAGCAGGTGAAAGGTACCTCTGAGAATGCTGTGGCTGTCTCCAACAGCAAACCGGCAGTTAAACCCAAAATGATTGCAAATGCCTCGAGACAATCAAAGATTCCTCCTCAAAAGCGTTGTTAGACTGCCTCTGCATGATGCTTCATATTCCCTCTGTGCTGGAGAGGTTGGTGTCATATTCGGTTTGGGGAGGATTGTGTTGTCTGTCCTGTTCCCCAGCAGTCTCTTCTCACTTTTCTGTTGCCCCACCATTCACCCGCGATTTGTTTTGTGTTGGCAGGACAGGTCTTGGGTGTCTCATTTCTGTGTGGCAAGGACATTCTAAGTCCATTCCTTGTCTTTTCTTGATTCCATTGACCTGGCTCTGGCCTGGGTTTTCTTGGTTGCTCCTAAGCGCGTGTTTAGGAGTTGTTGTCCTGAAACAGAAAAGAGACAACACTGACGAGAAATTGCTTTGGGGGAATTGCGTGACAGAGGGTCGCATCATTGGTAGCATGCATGGCCTGTAAGGGGATAACAGGGACGGGGCCCCCAACTCCCTTTCCCACTTCTGCGAGGAGACCCTGTCCTCCCCCCCCCAACCCCCCACAGGATCATCATGCTGACACGTTACATTCAGTAACATGCTACACGTTTTACCATTTATTAACCTGTTTATATAATGTTGCACTATGAGGTGATGGCTAGATGACAAGCAGCCAACTTTAAAACTCCCCAATAGCCGAATAAACAAAAAGTTGGCAATTCACCCTTCCCTTTAATAATAAACATTAATTTTCTATTGTCCAGAGACATTTAGAATCATACCTATGAAGTTCCTTGAATTTTTTTGGTCACATAACATTTAGACTAGTTATTTTTGACAATTCTTGCTATTTTTTTTAACTGCAAACACGTAGGGGGAGTCTCCCAACACACTGCTTCACCTATTCCATGCCCCCTACCTATATCTCTAACCCAAACCCTCAATCTATCCTTTTTGCTGTAAGAAAAATGGTCAAAATGAGGGGAAATTTTATTTGGTAAAATGGTTGTTCGATGAAAGTGGCGAATGCCTAGAATCCAATCATTTTTTAATGTACCCCTTTTACATTTTTTCTGCTGAATTTCGGCGTTTCGCCTGTCCGAATTACTGTTATTCAGTACACCTCTGGTATTGTACACACCTCTGTAAATAGCACTACAATCTATGAATTTACACGTGAGAAGACGGCTCTTTTTCCTTTTCATGCGAGCTCGCTCCATAACCCTCTTTCAATTACATCCTTCCTACGCACATACGGTCTCGCGACTAGTACTGTGGTACCCCTTTGGTGGTTTAAAGCTATACAAATTCATAAAAAATATGCTTTTCTTTCTTCCCATTTGATTTTTCAGGGGTTTCTGGTGGTTCTCCTGTAATCTATACTGTCAATAAATCAATGTTGTCGATAAAAAAAATAAAATAAAAAAAATCAATGCTGTCGCCAACTATGTCGTTGACGTCATGTAAGATGTGGATACATATACAATTACATATTTGGCCAATATTTGCAATATAGTGAAGAACTCTTAAGATAGATAGTCTGCCTTATGGGTTGTTGTACCTTTGCGCTTGAACTTCTAAGTGCTAATACTATGATTATATTTGTACAACAGGGTAGAAGAGGAAACCTAAAGATACTGATTCCAGGAACTTTCCTCCCCCTATATGATCAGCACAAGGAAGCTTTGCACATTTTGCAGACAGTGCAGAACCTCTCCTTCCAGCCCCCGATGCCACATCCACATGACTTGCATCATGGTAAAGTTTGACCCTTACGAAAGGTCAGACTAATATCTTTACTCTTTTGTGTATGGGTGGATATGTGTGTTGCTACCGTTTTGAGTTGATTACCTAATGTTTACTTAGTGTTCTCTTTGAAGAGGGATACGCATACCTTTTTCTCAAAGTATGTTTCATTTTTTTCTGCCTGTAGAACACTTTACATGGCTATTTAGCTCTTTAATGCGGAATTTTCTTCAAAGATCTGCCAGGTGTAACGAGAGCCAAGCATGGGGCTGAAAGAATATACTCAGTTCGGTTAGTTCCATTACCTTTCCAGCAAATGTCATTTTATTGTCATCTTTTTATCACCACTCATACATTCTTCCCTTTCTGAACTCCAATCACTTTCTAACACAAAGCATTCCACGCCTATTGTGGAGCACTTCTGAGCTGTCAACAAGCATTTAGGCTCCCTCAACCATCGCCACCTTTTATTTGCCAATATACCAGTATATTCTCCCACCACCTGAGTCACCACCTTGCCCTCAATTTTACCCAAACTTCCATATATGAATACACTTCCAGATATACATGCACAGTGGCATAACTCAAAATGTGGGGTCCTCACTGTGAGCCATGCTGAGGGCCCACCTCCAAGCACGGGCAACAAAACACAGGCAGTGCCACACTCCGGGCTGGACTAGACCACCACGTATGCGCAATGTGCATAACGATCATGTTGCTGCGTGGGCACACCACGCACTGCACTAGGTGAAAGGTGGAAATATGTGTTTTAATGATGATGATGATATGTTATTTATATAACGCCTTAATCCAAAGCTCTTTACAGAGAACATATTTACCTACAATATCACCCAACCGAAATTGGTACTCATTTATCGACCTCGGAAGGATGAAAGGCTGAGTTGGCCTTGCTGGGATTCGAACCTGCGACCTGCAGAGCATGGTCAGATCGCAGCAGCGAGCGCTAAACCCACTGAGCTATCTTACCAGAGTTTTAATTATTTAATATACCTTTTTTATTTTTTAAATTAATGAAAAAATGAAAAGAAAAGTTCAAATTATTTAATGAAACCTTAAATCTTTTAACTAGCGTGTAAACAAGGGGATTGTGCCTGGCTCCTGGGTCCTGTCACCCAAATGTACCAGCAAACTCTGTGCGTGGCCAGTGATATTATGTACAGTAATGATACCATTAAAAAAGCAGGTTCATGCTGGCTCAACCCCATGTATGAAAATTCTCTTTTTGGCGTTGCCTCTAATGCCAGTTACATTTCTCCTGCCCCAAGTAGAAAACATGTTATTGCTGCTAAACAAATGCTTGCCAAACCCTTTCACCACCATGTAAGAATACTCATGTTGACTTTGCCCTCAATTCCAGTAATACATGCAGTGCTACAGTAACAAACCAGTTCCTTGTTTGGCTGCACATATACTTCCACCCAACATGTAAGAAGATTCATCATGTTGACTTTGCTTTTAACGCCAGTAAAACATGCAATGCCACCTTAAGAACATACATCATATTGGTCTTGCCCCTTCTGTAAGTAAAAAATGCCATGCCAAAGAAAGAAAATGTCCAGTTTGCCTGTCCCATTGTGCTATAAACCCCACCCAAAACCTACCTCCATGTAATAACGTTCGGCAAGTTGGCTTTGCCCAAAAATATCAGTAAAACATGTAAGAAAACGTCCATGCTCCAAAGCCCCTTGCCTGGGTCCCAGCCTTGCACGCACACATACTTATTCACCTACCAGCCACTCACCCATTGGCAAATGATGCATTTTTTAATTGGAGGGGTGTAAACACTTCCCACAAATATTCCAGAGCTTGCGAGTGTAGTGAGGGAGCCCAAACCAATCAAAGATAGTTCAAGGTTTTGAGGGGGTTCTCTCCCTCCCCGAGAAATATTTTTGAATGATGGCTTAAAATGGTATAATATTAAACGGTATGATGTGGCATTTATAACGCGCCCAGTACACAAGTGCTTCTAGGCGCGACAAGACAACAAAGGGAGGACAAAATAACAATCTAACTAGGCCATGTGTCATTCAGGTCGTGCAAGTGCGGGGAAGAGGGAAGGGGAGAAGTGCCAAGGGGGAGAGGAAGTGCAGTTAACTCATAAGTGCAGCCAGCGGGTGGCTCATAAGTGCAGAGAGACGGGACTGTAGGGTTGCACATACAGACCCTTAAGTGTTGGGGAGCCCGGAGGCAGTGCAAGGGCGACTGGACATGCAGGAGCCTGAGTCCAGCGGGTGACCAGGTGACCAGTGCATGGAGCAGTCAGTTGCATCAGCAGGGGAGAGGAAGAGATCAAGCGGAACCGAAAAGAAAGTTCTTCAGTTGCTTCCAGAACTGGAGGTGGTTCTGCTCAAGTTTGAGAGAGGCCGGGAGGCTGTTCCAGAGGGAGGCCCAAGCAGAGGAGATAGATCTGCCCCCAACTCTCTGCTTGGAGAAGCATCTGGCCCTCAGAGAGTTGTAGGTGGATGAGCGGAGAGCTCGAGAATGAAGATGTTTTGGAAGAGAAAGTTGGATGTAGAGCTGTCCCAGTCCCCAGAAAGCCTTCTGGACGAAACAGAGGGTCTTGAACTTGATCCTTGCAGCGACGGGGAGCCAGTGAAGAGATGTCAGAGCTGGATAGATATGAGCCCTTGGCTTGAGGCCAAGGACAAGTCTTGCAGTCCTGTTCTGGATAAGTTGTAAATGTTGAAGAATAGAGGCAGGAAGATTTAGAAAGAGGCTGTTGCAATAGTCCAGCCTATGGAGGACCAGAGCTCTGGAGACAGTGAGCTTCTGGGGGAAAGTGAGAAAAGGAAGAATACCTCTGAGAAGGTGCAGTGGATAGTTGACTTCTTAGGGACGTCGGAGATGTGAGGAGAGAAGGGGAGGGTGGAGTCGAAGATGACACCAAGGTTCTTAGCCTCACAGGAAGTAGCAGGAAGAGGGCCCACATTGGGCGGCCAGAGAGAGAGAGAGGAAAGGAGGCAGTGGGTGTTCCAATGAGGAGGATCTCATTCTTACTGGCATTATGGCAGAGATCATTGGCAGCACACCATTCCTGATTTGCTGCCAGACAGTCTGGTATGAGAGAAGAAGCAGAGGTTATGTGATATGATATTTTATTTATATCGCGCTCGTACACAAGTGTTTCAAAGTGGCTGAGTGGACCCTGAAAGAGAGAAGAGTGTAATCTGCATAATATTGAAAACTGGAGCTGAAAGTAGCGATGCGGTGGGCAAGAGGTGCAAGGTAGTGGTTGAAGATCCAGGGAGAGAGGTTAGACCCCTAGGGAACAGCAGGTAGAGAGAGGAGATGGAAGAGAGGAAAGACTCCAGTTGGGCCTGAGAGGGTTGGTCAGTGAGAACGGTGGTCAACCAGGCCAGGCTCTGATCAGCAATACCAAGGTAGTTGCGGAGGTAATTGAGCAGGATGGCATGGCTGACCGTGTCAAAAGCAGAGGATAGATCAAGGAGAATGAGGACAGAAGGGAAATTAGAGTCCAGATTGGAGAGCAAGTTTGTTTGTTTGTTTATTTATTTGTAAGGCACACCACACCCAAAGGTATCTGGGCGCCGCAGTTGCAAGCATACTTTAGGCATAAGTTACAAGTTGCATCAAGGTACTCATGACATTACACAGGTAATCTGATTTATATACAAACAAATGTATTCATAATGTGCAGGCTAAAAACAGAAATTATATACATGTGCAATTATGTACAACATAAAGTACTGCATGGTATAGGAAGGTCAAGCAACAAGATGGGTCATTGATCGTTGGCCATGAGCCAATTAATGGTGTTGTACCAACATTTTTGAAGGTTTGGTCCGCTCTTAATGATGAGGTATCCAGTCATTGCCTCGACAGCCAAACCATCGACAACCATACCCTTGAAAAAAATGCATCAAAAAAAAAACATCGAATGTATTTAAAAGCATTCAATGTTTTTTTTGCCAATGCTTTTTTGTCAAGGGTATGGTTGTCGATGGTTTGGCTGTCGAGGCAATCACTATAAACCATTGATGGAGGGAGGGCGTTCCACTGCTGTGCTGCCAAGACAGGGAAGCTGCTTCCCCTGGCTTTTTTAGTCTGAATCTGGGAACTACCAGGCAGGAGGAGTGAGCTGTCCTAATAGGGTGTTCTGAGACTTTTCTGATGATTCTCTCGGAGAGTTAGAGTGGGGCAGCTTTATTGAGGCATTTATCGGTAAGTGAGACAGTTTTGAGCAAGATTTTGTCTTTCATAGATAGCCATTTGTTCTGTCTCCTCAGCTCGGATATATGCTCTTTCCTCGGAATACCATGTGCTGTTCTAAGGGCATTGTTTTGGAGGATATGGCTCTAGTTGATGATATGCTTGCTTGCGCCCAAGTACTAGGCATTACAATAATCCAGCTTGGAGAGGATGAGGGCTCTGGCAAGGAATGTGCAGCTGATCTTGGATAAAAATGGTTCACATGCTCTAATCAGCTTGCAGGTATATGCTGTGGCAGAGGCCATAGCATTGACCCGATTGCAAAGTGTGAGGGTTGAGTCGAGGTAAAAACCTAGAGTTTTTACCTCTTTTACCACTTTGATGTGGTTACCATCTATACTGAATGACGAGTACTTGTGGTTAAGTTTGTTCAAGTTGACTGCGGTGCCAAGCAGAAGGATCTCCGTTTTATCGTCATTCAAGCATAAGCCGTGGGCAGCCATCCATGCTTGAATGATAAGATACATTTTATTTACAAGGGCAGTGTCCTCGTTATAGTCCCTGGTGAGGGGTATGAGGATCTGGGTGTCATCTGCATAATTAGTGTAGGTGACACCCAGGTGATCGAGATCATTGAACAATGGCTTTGTAAATATGTTGTACATTGTAGGCGAGACACAGGAGCCCTGAGGTACGCCACATGTAGTTGGGATTGGATCGGCTGCCGCTGATGACGAGAAGACTCGCATGGTCTTGTTGTTAAAAAAGGACTGGATCCATACAATGGATTCCTGTGAAAAGTTAGAGGCTGAGTCAAGATGGTTACAAAGCACTTATGGTCTATCAGATTGAAGGCAGCTGAAAGATCAAGGAGGAGCAGCAGAGCTATTTTCCCTTTGTCTCTCAGCTCGTCGATCTGGGTTTTGAGATCAATCAGCGCCGTTTCAGTACCATGTTGAGGCCTGAAACCAAATTGGTGTACTCGCAAGAGGTGATGGGTCTCTAGGTACTTCTGAATTTGAAGGCAAGCTACTCTGTCTAAGATCTTAAGCAGGAAAGGCACTGTGGTAATAGGCCTGTATTTGGTCGGTATGGATGGGTCTAAAGATTGTTGTTTCAGGAGGGGTAGGACCAATGATTCTTTTAGATTATTATGGACAGAACTGGATGAGAAGGAGGCATTGATTAATTTTGTGATGAAAGGTGCAAGGTCTCTTGCAGCATCTTTGATAAGCTGGGCTGGGCAGCTATCTCCCTGACAGTTTGAGGGTTTGAGGGATGATGTTATTTTTTCAACCTAGAGGATGGAAACCTGTGTGAATTTGTAGCGTTGTGGCAGATTTGTAGATTGCTTCATAGTGCTGGCATGAGAGATTGGGTTGGTTAAGTTTGCTTTTTTGTCCGCAATCTTGTTGTGGAGGAGGTTGATTTTAATAGAAAGGGCATTCTGGATGTTGATACACCAGAGTTTATCTTTTAAGCAGTTGTCTGTGGGCGGTATGGGGGCCTCCAACTCCCTTAGGATCACAAAACTTTCCTTGGTATTAGAGCTGGCTTGGTGGATCCTGTTGTTATATGTCTCTTGTTTGGTACGTATGATTTCTTTTTTGTATTGGGCAGAGATATTGACTAAACTGATTTTGTTTTCCTCAGTGGGTGAGTGTCTCCAGAGGAGTTCAGGTTTTCTTTTTTCTGTTCTCAATGCTTTGAGTTGGGGATTAAACCAGGAATACAAGTGAGCTCTGGGTTTGCTTTTCCGCATCTTTAGTGGGGCTATGAGGTCTAAGGCTTTAGACATAGTAGCATTATATTCCTCTACTAGCGTGTCCGGGTCGGCTGAAGCTGGTAGAGCATTGAGGATGGGGATAAAGAGGGGTAAAATCATATCTGTCGTAATGTTCTTTTTATTCCTGGTGAGGATAGATAGGAGGGGCTATGGGATTGGTCTTCGTGGTTGGGGTATTAGCTGCCACGGTAAATGACAGGAGGAAGTGATCAGTCCAGAGTTGAGTGGTGATCGATGTTCTATAGGCGTTGCAGTTTAAGTCAGCTACCCAGTGCAGGGTTCTACCTTTGTCATGGGTGGGCTGGGTCACTCTTTGGATAAAGCTATGTTCAGAGAGCAAGATGGGTATCGCTAGTGCGTGCTGATCCTTAGGGTTGTTGAAACCCAGGTTTAGATCTCCGAACAGTAATACATGAGAGGAGGCTTTGGTGTTGTCTGAAAGTATTATCGATATGTCCTCTTCGAATGCACCAATGGGACCTGGAGGTCTGTAAATATTGTGTACTGTAAGAGTACGGGAGTCGGAGATGGGCAGTTTAATGGTGAGTAGTTCACAGGATTTGATCGCAGGTGATGGAGCTAGTCTCATTGCTAGATTGGACTTTGCAATGATTGCTATGCCTCCCCCCCTTGCGTCAACTGTGTCAGCTCTGAGGACGGTATAATTGTCAGGTACTGCGAGTAGGAGGGCAGGGCCTGCAGCTGCATGTAACCATGACTCAGTAATTGCTAGGAAGTCGTAATTCAGGTCGGCTATCTTGGTCACATGTGCCACCAAGGACCTGGCGTTGATGCATGCACCCTTAATGTTGGCAATGTTAATATTGTTGGGAGGAATGGTAGTTAGTTTATCCTGCCTAGCTATTTCAAAGGGTATGATATGAGTAGGTTTCAACTGGAGTCGTTTTTTACTGGTGCGGTTATTGGTCTTCACTAGAGGGGGACATGGTTTATACGTTGTTCGAGATTGCGGCTCATAGAGTCTGGTTAATCTTGCGCGTAGTCTAAGGTTTCTTTCTATAGTATAGCAAGGTAGTTAGGTTGTGGTCGAGGTGGTTTTGTGGCAGGCAGCTATTATGTACCGGTTTAGGGCGTTTGGTATCTGAGTTGAAGGCAGGTACATAAAAAAGATTTGGGGGTTTTACTTGTTGCAAGGTTAGACTTCCACAGGGGCAGGAGTGGAGGGCGTTTGAAACCCACTGCTGACGCAGTTAAGTTCGCCATGGTTGGGTGATGTAGGTATATGGAAGCTGCAGCTGTGACCAGTTGATCTACTACCAGGAGGGCACACAGTAGGTATAGTGACCAGTGGGTAGAGGTGTTCATAGTGCACATATACTACTCGTGTGATTGGGCTGGAGCAAGATATTCTGACAAGGTTGTGTCGTAATGCGCGACGGCCTTTACAGGCTAATATGAGGCACAAATCAGCGAAGATATACAGGATAGGCCGTTAGAGTATGCCGGTCAGAATTCACACTAGGTGTGATACAGAGTGCATGGCACGATATCTGGCAGAATGCTGTGCACAATATAAGGCAATCGATGGTTGACGTTAGGCTAGGTATCATGAGAGGAGTAGCTTAACTTCAAAATACAATTAGGCATGACACAAAAACAGTTCTCAAATCGGAGGAATGCTGAATAGCACAGCTGGGCAGAAATAGCAGACAGCTTTATAAATGGCGGGTAACAGTATACCTGAAATTATGTTTAAAAATGCAGGAGTGGATGATGCAGATCAAACAATCACACTGAGCATGATACGATTACAGTGACAGTTGAGATTTCACGATGGCACGTATACATTTAAACGTAAGCAAGTTCAATATTCAGGATGGGTGGGAAGATTTGTAAAATCATATAAATGAGAATTCAAAAGTAGACAATGTGCGTAAAAGATGAGTAGCTACAGGCAAAGGATGCAGCTGGACATAACACAGTTCTGAGGCCGTGACAAAACGAGCTGCAAATAATAATATATACAAGTAATTGTATGTGCAGTAGGTGACAATCGACAAGGGTTGCACCCAAATACAGGATTAAAGGCGCGGAGCAAGTTTGCGGCAGTGGACACAATCATAAGCTTACGTCATCACAGCAAGATATGTGTAGGAGCAATGTAGCTGTTTCCATAGTGGTGGAACAATGTGTGGTAGCATAGATGTGGCCCACAGGCTTAGGAGCTAGCCCGTGCACTGCAACCTGGTACCTCAAGGGAATGCAGGCCAGGTAGGTATGCAGTAAGGGCGGGGATGCACATAATGTGGGTACAGCAAGGAGCAAAAACTGTATAGGTAGTGAGTATTAGATAGTAGTACTGCTAGCAACAATAGGGCGGGGCACGGTTGTAAATGGGAGAGTGCATCTTATAATCAGACCTTCCAAGATTTTGCGGCATGAAGTGGCAAATTTTGCAACATGAAATGGCAAATTTTGCGGCACAAACCTTTATTTATTGCAGCATTTTTGCAGGACATTTTGTATTAACTGGAGGGTGTAAGATTGCCACATTGCAGGAAATAGGAAGAGTGCAAGGCTGTAAGAGAGCCAGGGTATCATTATTGTGTATCGTTTGTATTAATTTAATAGGAAGAGTCCCAGATGTCTCTGGCTTGGCTGGCAGAACAGTGTTTGATTTGGCTACATTTCTGGTTTAATGTTCATGCCTATTTAATAGTATTAACTAAATTTATCATTATCAATTGTAATGCTGAAAATATTCCCCTTCTATGTTCTCCAATCCCCCAAACACCCACACACCTCTCTCACCAACACACATCTCACCAACTCTCCATCACAACTTACATTCCTTAACCTCTCACTCTGTCATACAAATACTCACGTGCTATGCCAAAGTCACAATTTGCACTGCCCAGCCCCTGCCAGACTCCAAATCATACTCCCAACTCACACCTTACACTCTACAATTCCTCCTGCAATACACAGTCCTTCATTCTTTTGTGCTGCTTCTGCATCTTGCATCGTTTCTCCCATTCTATCGCACTCTTCCCTCATCCTTTTTCCCAATCTGCAGCTCCCTGCCTCTTTCTGGCCAACCGCTTCCTTTCTGCTTTCTGGCTCACTGACCACAAGCTCCCTCTACTTTCTGTACCTCTGCTCGCTCTCAGATTTCTGGCCCACCACATCACTGCTTCCTCTGCTCTCTTGTGCAGCGCTTCCTCCTCTGACCCACTGCTCTCCCTCTGCTTTCGTGCCTATCACTTCACATCTCACCCATCACTCTCCCTCTCTCTCATAGTGTAACCATTTTTTTTTATTTTTTTAAAATGTAGATTTTGACCCAGTTCCTCAAATAATGGGGCATTTAAAAAAAAAAAAAAAACGGGGGATATGCTATTTTTAGACAACCCATTTTTGGAAATGAGCAGGTCACCTTATTCTCAAAGGTGACAAGTGCATTTCCACAGGCTTGAGCTGTAGCGCAAATTGTGCGCTGCCAAGCTGTCTTGAATGGTGTTCTGGGTTGTTTGACCGGAGTGTAATTATTTGCGGCGGAATTGACCGTAGTAAATTTTGCTGCAAATTGATTTGCACTTAAGCCAAAAAACCCAAAATGTACCTTTCACCAACGCCCCACCCCCTCACCTACTTAACTGCTTGGACGCTGCCGCTTCCCCTGCAACCCTGCGGTGCCAGATCCGTCCCTCTAAAGCGGGTCGGATCCAACTCCGCAGGGTCCCCTTTTCGTTATTTCCTTTTTTTTCTGTCCCCGCCTCCAATTTTGAGGAAAAAGGGGAAAACACTTCTGCAACCACCCTAGACCAGAAATACTGAACAAGGGGAGCGGGTGACACCCCCGCAACACATGTTCAGTATTTATAAAAATCGATTGAATAGTACTCGACGAAATTGGTCAAATTGTAACATTCGATAGATTTTTGTCATCAAAATGGGCAGTACCTTGAATAGAATCGCTCTCCCGACAGTGTTTTGCAAGCTCCCAGCGCCTTTCACAGGTACAGGCACTCCAAGTGCCTGGTGCTGTAAAATGCGACCCAAACAGAAATGCAAGCAACTCAGCAGCAGTTCATACCGTAAAAGAAATGCATGACAGGGTCAGGAAAGACCCTGTCATGCAGTGGCAGCCCCATATCACATGCGCGTATGGTTGCCTACAATTTCTGCACATTTAAAAGTGCATCTTGCTTGGAAATGAGGGATGTGCTTTTAAATTGACAGAAACGCCACCTTATTTGATCAAGGAGGTGAAAAAGGCCATCTGAATGGGCGCTCATATAAAATGTGCCCATTCATGTTTCCCTTGTGGATTGGGCTGCACTTTTTTGGGCCGCAAGTGATTTCATTTCATGTGTAAAAAAAAAGTTGAGAACCTGGCACCCTGAGGATTATTTATTTTTAAAACAGTAATTTTTGCAGATTACTTTAAAAGAAAATGTAAAAAAGAAGTTTTTTTTTTTTTAAAGATGCTGTTTTTGCACAACACAGCCGTTTTTGCGGCATTTTGCGGTCTGTATAATACCTCCAGGAGGTGGAATCACAACACGCGTTGACATAGAGCAGTTAGAAATTGGAGGAAAGTTCTGATGAGGGGCTATGCTTACCCGACAGTCATGGTGTGTCGAAAGGGAGGCAGTGAGCCAAGTTCCAATAGTTGACGGTGTCCACTTGAAAGTCTTTGGTTGGCTCCTTCATAGACGCATAACGCAAGGCCAAAAAGATTCAGCCTTGGCCTCTGGGCACTCTCTGGACAGGCTCAGGGCAGGAGATAAGCCTTTGTTGGCGGGCCGGTTTACGCCTGCCGGCGCCACCTGGTAGGCTGTTAAAGGCGGAAACACCAATTGGCTTGCAGCCCCAGGATGCAGGGAGGCATTCTTATTAAGGTGATGAACGGGCTAACACAGCGGCCATCTTTGCAGCTGTTTGACCCGCATGGCATGCAATGGTGGAGAAGAAGAAACAGTGCTGCCATCGGGATATTTGAAATTCATAGGCGGCAAAAAGCTCACATAATCAGGAAATGAGCATAAGCGATCAGGCACTGCGATCCAATGCTGTTTTTCAGGGGGTGCAATTCGGTGGCCTGTAGATTTACAATAAGCCCTATGGCTTACCTTGATGACTGCAAGTGGCCAGCAGTTGGAGAACACACTGCTTCTGCAGGGTTCGTTCGAGGAGCTACGGCTCCATGGGGGTCGTCTGTGTTCAGGAGGTGTTCAAGAGAGCAGTGTTCAGGAGAGCGGGTGTTCAGAGACCAGTTTCAATGCTTCTGGCAGCTCTGAAGCCAGACTGGTGGTCATGGAGGCAACCAACAGATTCAGTATGTAGATTAAACTGGGAGATGACCAGCTTTTCCAAGAGTTTGCCCATGAAAGGAGTGATGGAGATTGGGCGATAATTAGCCGGAGAGGAAGGATCGGCAGAGGGCTTCTTTAGAAGGGGGTGCTCAAGAGAGTACCTAAGGGGGAAGGGAAAGTTCCAGTGGCAAAGGAGTGATTGCAGAAATCAGCCAAGGCAGGAGCAGGGGTATCAATGTGGTCCTTGATGGTTCTGGATGAGCAGGGGAGAACCTGCTTCGATGAGACTTTCATCGATCGGACTTGTCTAGAAATATCATTAGGGGTGAACAGGGGAAAGGAGGAGAAAAGAGGAGGAAAGACGTCCTCAGATGGGCCAGGAGTGGTAGATGAGGAGGTAGAGGAAGAGAGGGTGAACAGGATGTCCTGAGGTTTATTTGTGAAATGAGAGGCCAAGGCAATGCAGAGGGCCTGGGAGGGAACAGGAGAAGTAGAGACTGCAGAAGGATTGGCCAGCTCCTTGCATATTTTGAAAAGTTTGGCTGAGTTGTTAGATGCCACAGAGATGCGGGCTTGGATGTAGGCTCTCTTCTTAGAGAAGAACACAGAGTTTGTACTGCCTTTGGAGCAGGCAGCAGGCCAGTTTGTCAGGGTTTGCACCGAATGTCATCCACTTCCTCTCCGCCAGCCTACGCGTTTAAGGGTGGCGAGGTCGGAATCGTACAAGAGTTGCACTTGGATTTGGGCTTCAACCAGATCCCTATGACAGGGGCAAGGACATCCAGAGTGTTAGACATTGAGAGATGAAGGTTAGAGAGGACTGTGTAAGGGTGTGAGTCAGCCAAAGGTGCAGGAGGAGGAGAGAAAGTAGCGGCGAAAGCCTCAACTGACACACGTTTGGTGGGTCCGATGACTGATAAGGTATGTGGCAGTGCTTGAGTCAGCTTTACCTGCAGGGGAGCGAGACGGGGTGGGGTGAAAAGGAGAAAGTGATCACCCCAAGAGAGAGGAGTGGTGAGAGGGTTAGAGAAGGGGGATGTCTGAGGAGATCAGAACATCCAGGGTGTGTCCTGGGGACGGAGGGAGGGAGGGAGGGAGGGAGAGCGGGAGGGAGAGAGGGAGGGAGAGAGGGAGGGAGAGAGATTCAAGTCTCTGAGGAGAAGTTTTGAGATAGAGGCAAGGAGCGAGGGGGAGAGGTCAGCCTACTCAGAGAGGAAGAGGGCAGCCTGTAGCTAGCGGCCACAGTGTGAGAGAGGCCAGGAGAGATAGAGAGCCTGCTGACCAGGCATTCAAAGGAGGAAGGGTGCTGCACTGGAATGATAGAAGCAGGGATTCACTCCGGGAAAGTCAAGGCTACACACTCACTGGGACTGTTCTTTCTGGGTTCTGAGGGGATCTTGTAGCCAGCGGGAAGGAGAGTGTTGAAACTCATGACGGAGCAGGCCGTGAACCAAGTCTTGGTCAGGCCGAGTACATCCAAGTCAAACTCTACCAGGAGACGACAGATATCAGAGAAGTATTTGACAGCTGAAGGAGAGTTGAGAGTAGCGATGTACAGCAGGTTGCCACATTTGAAGGACTTACGGGGAGGGGTACAGGCCAGAGGTACATCTTGCGGATGTGTTGGAGGTTCCCGAGGATGGGCAAAGGAGGAAGGTCGAGAAGGTAAGTTAGTCAGAGAGGGAGAAGAGAGTGCCAGAGGGTTGGCGGAGGAGGGAGGCAACAGGGTGGCCAGCGAAGCAGCACAGGGTGCCGAAGAGGTGGCAGAGGAAGGAGGTGGCATAGGAGCCAGAAGGGGTAAGAGGGGATAGCAGGAGAGGAAAGGAAGTTGATAAGGCACGGGAAGCATCTATCAAAGAGGAAGAGATTGGCCTCAGGGCCCTGGACCAAGACAGTGCCATTTAAGTAGACAATAATGATGGTCTTAGAGGAGTGGAAGGGGGCCAGGACGGCCTCCCACCGCTGCCACCATTAATAGGAGAAGAGGAAAAAGGAGAAAGAATAGAGACCATATGGGGGGTCCATAGGCCTGGAGAGGGAATGACAAAGAATATGTCAGTGAGGGTCTGTCTGGAGGAAACACTGATATAAGTATCAGTGATAGGGAGGTCTGGGTTGGAGACCAGGATGTCCATGTTGAGCTTCTTACTGCCAGACTTAGTAAGAGGGATAGGATAGTCTATAGCAAAGCATTTAGAAAAGGTAGGTGAGACAGAGAGCCCCATAGGGGTGTAGTGAGGAAAGAGGGCAGAGTAGGGAGGGTGTAGCCCAGGCAGGAGAGGGGCGATGGGAGGTCACGCGGGGGTGGGAGAGCAGAAGGAGGAAGGCACAGGGGGGACATGAAAGGTGGGGGGGCACAACAAAGAACAAGAGCAACGGACCTCCAAATCATATGCAGTATAGAACCATCAGCAAAGAAAAGAGCACAACAGGGAACCCAGATGTAGAGCATGCAGATGTAGTACATGTTGCGTAGTACATACGCATTGTGCGCATGCGCGAGCCTTGTTCTGGGCCGCGCAGGCGCATTGTTAATAAAGGAGGTCCCGGACGGCAGTTGCGGCCGGGACACCCTACCTGCAACACGCCTCCCGTGTGTGTTCCTGTATGCATGCGTGCGAGTGTGTGTGTGCATGCGGGGGGCCTGGGGGTCACACGCCACCTCTAACATTGGCGACGAGGAACTGCGACGGTGGGGAACGCGACATTGCTCCGGCTGCTGCCGAGTCAGAGAAAGTGATTTCCCTCCTCATGCGGTCGCGAACCTATGCACGTGGCCGGCGGCCATCTTGGGACACACGCGGATCACAGCGGTTCCGGCCCACATGGGTGCTTGTGCGCCGGCTGTGATCCGGATCATCCTCAGACAATTTTTGGACACTCCATAGCCCTTTTGTGATAAAGGGCCATGGCTCATAAAAAAAAAGAAGATAAAGGCTGAAGGCGCCTCCTACACCTGCTGCAGGCCCACCACGCCTCCATCCAAAGCCTTTGGTGCCTGGACAACATCCTAGACTCCGGAAAGTCAGTGCAGGCAACCCAGGGCTGACCCATCTGCAATACCCTCAACCCAGTCGCCACCATGGGTGAGAAGGAGGGAGAAGAGGGAGGCCCAGCGCCAATTCCACGCAGGTTGCACAGTACCTTGGCACCTATGCCTGAATTCGACACCACAGGCCCACCATCCAAGCTGGGGCCGAAGTGGCTATTGTGGGCGAAAAAGCTAGAAATGTTCTGCAGGGCCTCAGGAGAGACGGATGATGATGCGAAGGTGGCCACAATGGTATATTCAGCCGGCACGGAGGTCCACAGGATTTATGACTCGCTCAATCTTCAGGTGGTCACCTATGATGCGGTGAAACAGGCCCTCCAAGACCACTTCCTCCCCATGGCGAATGTCGACTTCGACACTTTGTAATGTGTGCAGAGAAGCAGCAAGGGGAGGAGTCTTTGAACCAGTTCTGTGCACGGCTGAGACACCTCGCAAGCAGGTGGGTGAATGAGGAGGAGATGGTGAGGAACCAGCTGATTCAGGGGTGCAGCTCCAGAAAGCTGAGGAGGCAGGTGCTTAGGGAGCCAGGCGTGACGCTGCCACAAATTCTTGCCACTGGGAGAGCGTATGAACTAGCAGAGTTCAGAGGTGCGAAAATGGATGCAGCAATGCACCCAGGGAAGGGTGAAGACGCCTTCGCCATCGGGCGCTCCGCCCAAGGTAGGGCACGCTGGGCCCCCAGAAGAGTAGACAGTCCCTCTGCACCCGGAAATACCCAGTCGTGTCGGTACTGTGGATATGACTTGCGACGCACGGGCGACTGCCCTGCAAAGACGAGAGTCTGCGGACGGTGTGGCACACCGGGTCACTATGCGAGAGTGTGCAGGGCCTCAACCCCAGTCGCTACGTCGAGGGGGCCAGCGAGGTCAGTCGGGGGCAATGCCTGGCGAGTGAGGGGTGTGTCGTCAATTGAGCAGGGCGTGCAAGATCTGGACATCACCGAGGAGGAGGAAGAAGAAGAGGAGGACATCTTTTTCATCTCAAGCATAGCTACCGGGTCAAGGCAGAGCAGGCAGCCGACGTGCACGGTGAACATTGGCGATGTGCCCACCCCAGTCTTGATAGACATGGGGGCATTGGTCTGTGTGCTGGCTGCTGAACACTATGAGGCCCTCCCGGGTCCTCCCAAGTTGGAAGAGTCCAAAGCCCGGATATACTTCTTCGGAGGGGACACGCCGCTGCCGATTCAGGGAGTCTTTGTAGCCCCAGTGTCACACGGGCTGAACAAGATCAAGGCGAGGTACTTTGTGACTAGTGTGAGCCCGCACTCCCTATTGAGTTGTGCCGCGTCCAAAGCCCTAGACATCGTGCACATCACTCTGGGTGTGTACCACACAGATATTGATTGCCTGCTGCAACGGTTCGAAAGCATCTTTCAAGGGGTAGGGAAGCTGAAGGGCGACCCCATCAGACTCCACATTGACGGGTCAGTAAAGCCGACGGCCCTCAAGCATCGAAGGATACCGTTCCACCTGAGGGCCCAGGTGGAGAAAGAGCTTCAGTCACTCATCGATTTGGATATTATCGAGAGGGTTGAGGGCCCAACCCTGTGGATCTCACCCATAGTAGTGGAACCAAAGCCCAAGCAACCAGGGGAAGTCCGCATCTGCGTGGACATGAGACTGCCAAATGCCACCATTAAGAGGGAGCGTCACCTGACGCCCACGCTGGACGATATAGTGGGCGAGTTGCAAGGGGCAAAAGTCTTCTCCAAGCTGGATCTGAAGTCGGGGTACCACCAGCTGGAACTCCACCCGGAGTCGCGGTACATTATCAGGGAAGGGGAAGCTGAAGGGCTACCCCATCAGACTCCACATTGACGGGTCAGTAAGGCCGACGGCCCTCAAGCATCGAAGGATCCCGTTCCACCTGAGGGCCCAGGTGGAGAAAGAGCTTCAATCGCTCATCGATTTGGATATTATCGAGAGGGTGGAGGGCCCAACCCTGTGGGTCTCACCCATAGTGGTGGCACCAAAGCCCAAGCAACCAGGGGACGACCGCATCTGCGTGCACATGAGACTGCCAAATGCCGCCATTAAGAGGGAGCGTCACCTGACGCCCACGCTGGACGATATAGTGGGCGAGTTGGAAGGGGCAAAAGTCTTCTCCAAGCTGGATCTGAGGTCGGGGTACCACCAGCTGGAACTCCACCCAGAGTCGTGGTACATTGCCACCTTTACGACCCATGAAGGGCTATATCAGTTTAAAAGACTCCGTTTTGGTGTCTCGTCATCAACAGAAGTCTTCCAGAACGTCATCCGGGGAGCCCTGGCGGGACTGAAAGGAGTCATAAACATGTCGAACGACATCCTGGTCTTTGCACAGTCTGAACACCTGAAGAGACTGGAACGTGCCTTGGAGAGACTTAAAAGTTTGCGGCTGACCCTGCACCGAAAGAAATGTGAGTTCCTCAAGGACCGGATTTTTTCGGGTTCGTATTCCATGCCGGGGGCATATCGCCCAACCCAGAGAAGGTGAGAGACATTTGTGAAGCGGCCCCGCCCCAGTCACTGGCAGAGATAAGAAGCTTCCCCGGCATGGTGAACTATTGTGGACGGTTCATCCGCGACCTGGCGTCACTGTCACAGCCTTTACAGGCCCTGACGAGGAACAATGTCATATGGGCATGGACAAAGCAAAAACAAAGAGGTGATGGCTGGAAGATTTAGACTGAATCTAAACCACTGGCGTTGCTCTGGGCAACCTTCCAGACCATCGTCTTCGCCTGCCAAGCCATTACAGAAGGGGAAAAACCATAGGCAAATCAGGCTTGGTCCCACCCCAAAAGGGGAAGTCCAGCCCGAACTGCTAGGTCACATCCCTTCTGCACGAGACTCAAGCCCAACAAGGATGAAACATGTTTGGGGATGCTTTGGGGAGCATTTCCTGATGTATTTCCATGATGCTTTTGCCCACAATATATACCAGTATAAAAACACTTTCACGCCGGCTGTACCCATACATGCTCAGGATGGCTGCAGTACCCTCACGTAAGGACATACTCCTGTAGGCTTTGCCCTTCAAAGTGCCATGCCACAGTAAGAAAATATGTCCAAAATGGCTGCATCGAAATTCCAGTCCAGCCAAGTATTTATTATAGGGCCCAATAAAACATGTTATGCCAAAGTAAGAAAGTGCTAGACTGGCTACCCAAAAATTCCAGTCTAGCCAAGTAACACCAGATACCATGCTTGGTTTATCTTTTTTTTAATTGAATTTTTTGTTTTAGTTGTATAACATTTGCAATGTAAGCATGAATCTTTATATTTTCTAGTTTTTGTTTCGCATCCTTATACATTATATCATAGCATTGAAGTGTAATTCTTATTGGTACAATGTTTAACTTACAATTTAAATAATATCGTTCAACTTCAATTAAAAGACAATTTCACAATAAAACAAGATAAAATGACCAAAAATACAGAAATGAAAAATACTTATTAATGCATTGGTATAATTAATGCTCTTAAGCATCATCAGCTAGATTAAGCGTTAATAGAAATGACTGTTGCAATATTCACTGATATTCTTGGAGTGTTAAAAATGTATGTCCACATTGTATCTAAATTCAAAAGTCTAAAATCTTTCAGGTATTTAAAATAGTAACTCTTTCTCTGTGCTAGTAATGCTGTGCATTCTGTTAAGAGATGTTGAACTGTCTCATCATGTTGAGTGAGCTTACAGAATCTACAGGTGATTGTTGTGGAAGAGCTTTTGTTATATTTAACAGTTTGTGTTTTGGTTGGCCAGAGGTTCAGTCTCATTCTTAATAAGGCTTGGGTGTACTTCATATCAGGAACGTTTTTTTTTTTATATATGCAGGGATTTCACTGAGGAATTTAGTTAAGAAGGCTCCAGCTTTGAATGAGAAGTACGAGGTGCATGTTTGCAATGTGGTCTGCCAATCCCAGTATCGCAGCTTTAGCTTTGCCTTATTGGGATTTTGAAGTAGTGAATTGACTGAAATGTCTGCCTCTTCTAGTATGTGTCTACATTGTGCTTCCCATATATGAAATGTGAGGTTCTTAAGAGGAGAGAGTATTGCTTGCATCAGAGGCATAAATGCAGGATCACCAGCCTTGGTTGATAATGATTTTGGATAGGCTGCTATCATTTGCCATGCGACCATAGCAATTCTTGAATTCCAGTCATAAAAATCCCCAAATGTCTTTTTTAATAATATTTTCTGGAGAGGCAGTGACAATCAAACACTGTGTCCATGGTTTGCAATGCATTTGGGAATAGCATTCCATCATCAGGGCTGGACGCTGTTTAAACACAAATAACATTCCAAATTCGCAAAATATATACATTCCAAATGGCAGTGTTTCAAATGCAGCAGTAGTAACAGAATAAAGAAAAACAAAAATGTAAATGAACTCTTTCATTGAAAAATAATGTCTCAGCTGTTAAACAGCATATTCAAACAAATAAGGGCACTCAGAGCCACATTACCAGCAATGTGATGCTAAATGTACACCTGTAAGGGAAGAATGTAAACCATAACGCTCTGTGATTACATGTATACCGATGATGTAACTGGGTGCTATTACAAATAAAGGGAACAACCATTATCTGGGTCGTTCTTTCGATTGTTCACAAAAGGGTGAACAAAGTTTATATCAATGGAGAATCCAAGAAGTGCCAACGTTAGTTGCTTGTGGAAGAATGACTAATGGAGGTTATAACTTGTGTATCTATATCACGTACCCCTCCGTAACTGTTATGACATGTGCTAGAGTTGCGTGGGCCAGTGTAGTGTCCCTAGCCTTCAATAAAAGACTTTGCAGTGCCGGCGGAGCACCATGACATCATGCATGCATGCACGCAATGACGTCATCGGCGTCTTGTGTCCCGCTCTTCCTGTGTAAACAGGAAGCCCGGAAAAGACACTGGCAAATGTACAAAACGGTAAGTAGTTATGACAAAGCAATAACATCCAGATGATAAAGCTCAGATATACTGTTACAAGCAGATATAGAAAGTGCTTGTGCACCAACATACAAAGGTATGAGATGAACCATTCATAATAATGGTATACAGCAATAAGTTACGCAGCACTTTACATTGACAAAATTAACATAAGTGGGGTTATACTAAATGTAACCCCACAGCGGGGAATGCTCTAATATTAAACCTAATGTTACTTTGTTGTTATGCATAGGAAAAGGGTAACCAGTGGTATAAGCATGCAACGTGCAAATAGGATCTGCTGCTTAAATCAATAACTGCTGGTTTAAACGCATTGCGTAAACAGGATACGCTGCATATCGTGTCATAACAGTGATGGGCATCATCTACATCAGTCATATCATTAAATAGGTAGGGAAACTTTGCATTTGATGGCAGTATAATGCAGGATAGTACAAAAACCTTCCGGCATACTATACCCAATGAGGGTATTAGTATATGGTCATATCACATTAAGAAATATACATGTGTAAACCAGATGTGAACATTACAACAAAATGGACCACACACAGCCTATATAGGATACTAACATTACTGATATCACAATCAAGCTTGTATAGGTGAATACAGGGTGTACACATTCGGCAGTATAAATTATACATAACACTTATAGTTGATCTCTTCATTAATGCCGCCTGGGGCCATAGCGTCAAGGGGCTCAGTCCATTCTTCTTGCCATGCTACCCCTTGCTTTTCTATCCCTGTCTGGTCTATTATATTGAACAAACCAGAAGTTCGGCCAAATTAAGATGGAATGAGCATCGATCATGCATTAGAAATAAGAATTATAATTCAGCTGTAGCAAGGCTTTGGTTTGAAAAGAAGCCCGGCACTTCACAGATCCAGTTCCAAATTGTGGAGTCGGTTGGTAATAAATATGAGAATATGTCCATACAGATTTTGAGAAAAGGTCTTCAGCATTCTTCCTAGATGAACAAGGGGAGGTGTCACAATATGTCATTAAGGTATTGGATATGGGTGGAGTATCCTCAAGAGTGGAAGGGGAATGTCATGCTTTGTCTGATGGTGCCCTGGTACTGCCCCAGAAGTTGTCTCCCCCCATGTGATCCTCCTTCATATAGCCTCCCCATGTGTCAGGATCAGGTAGCGGCTGCCATCCCCTTGCCACATGGGGAGAGGTCACCGCCAGGAGAGGAGTGATGACACCATCAGATTTATCACAGTTCAAATCCCATGATTCTGCAAGTTATTCCCAGTCTCAGAGCTAGGGAGCGCGTAGAAGATGGGGACTGGAGTTCAAATGGCAGCACTGATTCTGTGGGTGAATGGACCCAGGTCCAGAGATAGAAAAGAAATACCAAGCAAAGAAAGGGTTTTGTTAAAGACCCCGTCAGGCAGATCAAGGCCATAAAGAGTTTCATGACCACAAGAATGCAAAGTATTCAGTGTGGGAGCACCTAGAACTTTATTAACAAATGATGTCATCATTTGAAATTAAAAATGACTTCAATTCCATGGAGTTTGTAAAATTGACATTTCCTCCGGAAATACGCCAGTTTCTTTGCGGGGCTTGAAGACCAGGATCTTTGCAAATGGTCCACCTATAAGGTGGCCATTTTAAAACACTTTTCCACTCACAGGAACCCACAACAGGCATGCAAGTTTGTGTATAACTTACAAAGTGGGGAAAATCAGGCTCCTAGGGCGTTTGCACAAGAATTAAAGTGTGAAATTGCACAGACTTCCAGAAGGGTGAATATGAATAGCTGGGAATTTGCCTTCCTTACAGTACCCTCAAAATCCCAACTTCCAAAACAATACTCGTCCTTCTCCCCAGATTCAGAACAATAGATCCTTGAACCAAGGAGAATGGAGAATCAGGACGGAACATTATGGGGGACATTTCCAACACCCGAGCTGCTTCTCTAGAAACGACAGTTACCCTTTTAGGGAGCAGCAGAGGTATGAGCAAAGACCTTCCTACAACCCAGAGAAAGTTGCACAGCTGAATCAACCAGACAACAGTTTTACTGATGGCCTAGGGGTGCATGCTGAGGGCTCAGTCAAACCCTAAACCTAACCATGCTTCCCAGAACCCCCAACACATGGGTCTGATGCCCCGGTGGCAGGAGAGGAAATGACTAAAGGAAAATTCTGACACTCAACAGGTTCCTGAGGATGGGTCCTTGGTTGAAGGATTATGCGAAGCATTTGAGGAAACTTCCTTTCTTACTAAAATAGAACCAGTGGAAACCTCTCAGCCAAGTAGTGACTCTTCTATTCCCTGTAAGCTAGAAACCAAAGGACAGAGGGGGTAAGTAGGAGAGTTCAGAGAAAAGCCCACTTTGTGGAGAAGGAAAACCAGATCATCCCCTTTGAAAGAGAAGAATCCCTGGAGCATCCAGATAACAAAATCTTCTATTTCAGGAAGATCCCTCCCAAACAAAAATGGATACCATGAGACCCTTAAACCAAAAACAGTAGGTATGGTGATCAACTCTGATCAAGAGATTCCTAGACCCCAACCATGCAAGCCACATAACCCAAAGACTGTAGAGGTATCCTCTCCACAAACAGGTTCTGAGAACTGTGTTCAGTCAAATAGGGACAGCAAAGAATCTGTGGAGAAAGAGGATTACCCGACTAACAGTATTCCAAAATTCAATTAATTCCTGCAGATCCTCAAACTCCAACATGGAAAACCACCCAAGATCACCAAGTGACCGAGTTCAAAATGAGATGCCTAGCCAATAAATCTGGTTGGCATGTCATACTTAAGCATTGTTCTGTACAAAGGTAAAGCAATTTCTATTGCAATTTATGCTCCTATTCAGAGTGTCATAGAGGAAAGAAATGCATTTTGAAGATAATCACTTCACCAATGATTACTACTAACTGGTCACTGATACATGAATGAGTGCTAAATTTGCTTCAGAGTTTTCAGACATTGTCATGCACTAGTTAGTACAATATCAAGTCCTTCCTCCTTCACAGTGATACAAAGGTGTAGTTCATTGGCTATGATACATTTAGGTTTTCATATTGTGGAACAACACTGAAAACAAGTTGGTTCAATGTTTTACCTTTATGAAAACCATTCATCCCACTATCAACTTCACTTTTCAAATTTGACCATCTGGCACCAAAATCTGGATGCCATTGTGGGCTTACATTAAAGTAACTTTCTTCTTTCAGTTTGAAGAAAGAATGCAGATCACAGTTCCTTCTTGTATATCACACCAGTGCATGTGTGTAACATGAATTATGCTGTACCACTTCCTCAATATCTAAGAGCCAAAAAAATCACTACACCAGAAAGAGAACTGGAGAAAGACAACACTCAGATTACCCAGCCATTCAGTCAACGTGAATACTCTAAACAGGTCCTTTATATAAATATCTTGTATTACCAGAAGGCTAGCATTATACACCGGGATAATAAATCTTACTACATCAACCATCAATTGCATACTAACCTTTGGTGTATCAAAGTACTTCCTTTTTTAACATGTGACACCTTTCATTTGTTACATGTGAAAACAATGAACCTACAAAACACTGCAACAGAGAACAATGTTATTTTCATACCACTAAGCAGCATATTGCGGCACCTGAGTTTGTTTATATAATTATGCCAGTACTAGAATATGCTGGGAGGACTGTTTATGGGGGATAGTTTGTTTATATAATTATACCAGTATTATAATATGTTGGGAGGACTGTTTAGGGGGATACAAATAACATTGTACACGGTTCAATGTTTTATAGTGTCTATTTACTGCCGCTGCAAAAAAGCTATTGTGTTGAAGTCTTTATGAAGTCCAGGGAAAGATTCTTTCCACAACATTATTCTGATTAGATGCTCCAATCAAGAAAGAATATGATGGTTTATTTACTTTTCTTATTTCTATTTAATTTAATCTACAACACTTGAAAAGGGTCATAATCGCCCTTAAAACATGGTGTCTTCCTTCTGATTGAAGGTGATATATTTGAATATCACCATAAATGGTTAGGAGTACTAATTAAAACAACACACACAGTTGATCTGCATCAGGAGAGCACCAGATTGTTTATTGACTCCCTGACAGCAGAGTGCAAGCTCTGAGTGAAGTGTGGCGGGTCAGAAGAAGGACAGAGACAGGTTTCTTCCATTTCTGGATTTTTATTCTAAAAATAAAGAGAAGAAAAACTCCTAACTATCCCCAAGCTATGGGACTTGCCTACCTAGCACACATTAACTAGGGTACTCGTCAGTTGTCGGTGAGTCCAACAGGAAGATCTGTCCTCTGTCCAAAGCTAAAATATTCTGTCCCTACCACTATCAAAACAACTTTAGCACAGGAGACTTCCTTCTCTTGTGGTTTGCTTTTAAGCACAGTCACTTTAGTAACTTAATGGTAGATAATTCTTGGCAGTTCATGCAGTTCAGAAATAGGGCTCTTCGGTTTCTCTCTCTTGTGTCCTTAACAACTTGTCTCCCCCTTCTGAAGTTATTAGTTGCTTGCTCTTTATTTGGTCACTTGGTGCTTCTTCTAGAGACAAAATCCACTTTTTCTCCTGGCTGTGCCAGTCAAAAGGATTCTCAAATAAACGCTTGCTCCTCTCCTTCTCTTGATAGTCAGAGGCCAGTATGCACACTCCCAAAATGATTCTCTCCTCTATTTGTACTTCTTTAGTTTTACTGGGATGCGTATGAGGATACCAGTAATCATTCCCACTTCTCTTCACTTCTTTAATATTATTTGGACTAGTATGAGTGTGCCAGTAAGGATCAGGGTACCAGTAATGATTCTCATTGTTCTCCACTGTTCTTTCTTTCTTATCAATGTCCCCATATAACTTTCCAATGTACTTAGGAAATATTGGGTTGCACTTCTTACTGGGGCCAGTACGATTATTATGCTTGTTATGTTTGTTATCCCTCCCAGGTCAACTGCCTTGCCCGTCACCTCTCTGACTTGGGGCTAGCATCACCAGGCCTGCGATCAGGATGGGATGCTTTCGTTCTCTGCATCCACTCTGTGTCAGGAATGGGCCTGTGGTCTCTGCTGCATTCTTGGACTGAACATGCCACCACTTACAACTCGGAAGGCAGTGTGATGTTTCCTTCTCTCCGCTTTCCTGCCTGCACGCTTTCATCACATTGCCTTCACTCGCCAGCTTCTTTCCTTATTTGCAAGGTGCGAGTCCCGTCTGGTTCAGCCTTCCACACACAGCTGATTCGAATCTCCCAGACCTCCTCCTCTGATAGGAGTTCTCGTCTCCTCTTTTCGTCTCCTCTTTTCATGACGCTTAGCTGAGCCTTCCCTGGCGGAGAGTCCAAGTCCTTTCTCTCTGTTGCCCGAGTACTCTGCATGCCTCAGATAATCTTCTTTTTCACAGTATTGTGTTAATCTCCTTTCTCATATGATATGATAGATTATTTATAAGGCACTTAATACCCGGAGGTTTCTAAGTGCGGACCCGGGGATTGAACCTGTGGTGCTTGGTGTTGCCTTGCTTCCAAGGCGAGCACGTTGCCCCTGAGCTATCCTCCCGAGACATGAATTTAATGTTTCTGCACTATAGTAACATACATTAATTGATTCTTCGTGAGTTCTTTGGATGGAAGCTGTTGGAGGTGGTTTCTGTGTGAGTAACTTAGAGAATTCCCTTTTAAAACAGGAGTACTTGTCCTCAAGCGGAGAGTCTCTCCCACTGAGGTCCCTCATGCCTCTATCCCCAGGGAGGGTATCACGTAGCAGGCTCACCTCCCTAGCCTCACAGACAAAGGCTCCTCCCCTTGGTAGAAGTGACTGCATCCCATGATTCATCACAGAAGACATTGTTACTCTTATTGTATTTAGTGTGATAATCCTGCAATCATCTAAGGCCATTCCAACACATATGCTTCACATAAAAGTTGGTTTAAAGTATATTATTAACACCATCACGTTTTGCCCCCTTAAATTATGGGCCTTGCTATGGCTAAACAATATAACATAGCACACCTCTGCTTGTTTGGTTACCTCGTAGTGTATGACCTTGCAGGAAATGTGGGAGGTGGGTTGTTAGGGGATCCGGGAGAAGGCGCAAGCAAATCTTGTGGTGTTTCTATTTATGCCTCAATTGATAAATCCCTACACCATTGCTTGCTTCATGGCCCTACAATAATGTTCAGTGCAAGGCTTAAGCCCTAACGCCACAGAGCCTATATGTCAAGGCTGATTAAAAACTGGGTTTGCACAGCCTTCTGAAGAATTAAACATTGGGCAGAATGAGAAGTAAAATTTTAAATGAGCACTAAAAAACAGCAGACTGGACCAACAAAAAAAACACCTTCCCTACCCTTGCACACACCCCCAGCGGAGTAAAATAAAGCACATAACAAGATTAGTTGAAACAGAACTCAACGGCTCAGAAAACACTAACTTTAGATGCAAGGAGAAGTGGACGCTGGAATAGTAAGTAGGTTGTTATAAACACAGCACAAGGACATTACATGTATGCATTTATCAACTGATCGACAGTGTATTATAGCAAAAGAAGCATGAACATATGGGCTGAAGTTGGTCGATCTACTTTTTAGGAAACCCTAAAATAGTAAGTTACAGCAGTCAAGACCACTAGAGATAACGCTATTAATCACTGTAACTGTAGCTGAAAAAAAGAGGAATAGAAGAGTGCATCCTAGCCTATTGAGAAAAGGGGGTATGAATCTAAATTTTAAAGTCAGTTAACTTAAGAGGATGAAGACACATCCAAAAGTCAACTGCTTGAAGATAAGACAGAAATGTATCCGCTTTAGTTTGCCACTTCACATGTGCTAAAATCTGAGTGTCAATAGATTACACCAAGAAAGGAAACCTGAATAACTCAGCCAGCCTTGCAAAAGGAGTAACATAACTGTTAAACAAGATGGAGACAAACCTGATCCCTGTACAACTCCACCAGTTAAAGGGAGACCATCTGAACAAAAGGGAGAAAGGAAAACAGACTATGAGCTATCAAAAAGAAGCAATCTAATCCAATCCGAAGCCTGGCTAGGACTCCCCAGATGGGAGAGCCGCAAACTAGCAGGCAGCTGGTGGTCAACAGTGTCAAAAGCGGCTGAAAGATTGAGTAGGATTAAGGCACTAGCACTGCCTTCATCAGTCTCCTGTCATAAATCCTCCACGATAGACACAAGAACAGTCTCATTCCTTATACTTTGGTAGTAGCACACATCATTTTGATAGAGACGCTCGGCCACAATATGCTGTAAGATGTTATCAGGATACAGAAGCTGACAAGTTGGTTGGAAACTGTTTGATACCACCGCTGCTTCTTCAACACCAGAACAACATCAGTTTTTCTCAAATAAAAAATATTGTCACACAGAACTCAGAATCGACTAATGCAGTCAGCTTGGGGCAATAACATATAGAATGGGCTTCAACAGTTTAGCAGGGCAGATAACTAAGGTGGAGCCTGATGGTTTATTGTCAGTTATCACCACCACCACCCTGCATCCTGGTCCCTCTGGCAATGCTGGATGCGCTGCAGGCCCAATCACAGATGCTGCACATCCTGTTGCACATACATGCTAAACATGATCACGCCAAGATGGATGGTGCTGCACGCTCATTTGCACTGCAAATAAGGTTAAGCCTGCAGTGCAGGTAAGGCGATGCATCAAAACACATGTCTTCATTGCTCTAGTCCTTGTTTTGCCTTGTTCGACATCTGGTGCTCGTTTCTTACCTCCTGGCTCCTCTGTGCTTCTCCCCTTCTTGGTCCTTCTCTCCCTTCTTGGTCCTGTCTACTGATGTTCTCAGTGCTTCTGCGTGCTGGGTCTAAAGCCATCACCACAGCCTGAGGGTTTCTCCCCTTAGGGTTTTTTCTCATTTGTGGTTCTGAGCAGAGACCAAGTTGACAACTCATGGGGACCGGCCTTATCTCTCCTCTACAAAGGGCAGAGTTACTTCCCAAGTAAGGTCACTCGCTAATAGGTTACAATGCCACCTACAACAAGAAAAATTGATCAACTTCAAGATAAAGGCTGTACAAGAACTGTCTACCGAAGTTCAGGCTCTCAAGGCAGAAACCGCATATTTTATTATGACAAGCATTGGCTAGCCGCGATGTGTGGCCCCCCTCACGGCAGGGGGAACATCAGTGGAGAAATGTCAAGGTGACCCCAAAATATTAAAAGAATAGCTTGACTCCTGTACAGTATTTTTTCCTTTCGCCAGATGGCCTTTCAATCGGATCATGCTAAGGTGGGTTTTTTGATCACCCACATCTCTGGAAGCGCACTGGCTTGGCCAACTGCTGTGGTTACCAGAGATTACCCCATTCTGAATGATTACCAGGGATTTCTTTCAGCCTTAAAAGGTGATTTTGACCAACCCAAATTGATTTACATAGTCCAGGATAACCTTCTGGAAGGATACTAAAGTACAAGAAAGCCTGGATGCATTGACACATACGAGCAAGTTCAAACAAATAGCTCAAGAAATATCATGGCCGGAGGAGGCCTGCTTCACTCTGTATTGTCAATGTCTGTCAGAAGAACTTAAGGATGTATTTACAAGGGTTCCTCGTTCCTCATCCTTTGATAATCTGATTAAATTAGTGTTACAAATAGACTACCGGTTACATGAAAAAGGCATGAGAAGTAAAAGCTAGGCAGGGGCACTAGTATCTCCCTTCCATCCACGCAGTCTACTAAACTCGAAGTGGAGCTTCCCAAACCTATGCATATAAGAGCTGCCCGAGGACAACTCTCAGAAGAAGAAAGACACAGGCACCAAACGAAAGGCCCTTGTATGTGCTGTGCTTCTGCAGGACACCTGGTCAGTATGTGCCCCTTCGCCCCGCTGAGACATGGGAAACAGCAGATCCCAACTGTGAGAGGGCAATTGGAGGAGAAGGAAGGCCCCTTACCTGCATGAAGTTGTTCCAAAGAAGGTAGTGGAATATCTTTTTTGGTCATTAAAATGCAATTGTTCTCTACTACTGTATCCAGCTTAGAAGTGCTAGCCCTAGTTGATTCCGGGGCAGCCAGAATTTTTATGGATCAAGCCTGGGCATTTGAAATGGGCATTCCATGCAAAGCGAAAGCTGTGGCTCTTCCTGTTGAAGGCATGGATGGTCGACTGCTGGCTAGTAGACTCATCATTCAGAACACAGAAACATTGAGTATGAAGATAAACCAGCATACCGAAGAGGATCTCATACAGGCTGCTCACTTCCATGTGATATTGGACATATCTTGCTTGTCGTTGCAGAATCTGAATGTAAATTGGAAGGCCCAGACTCTGTTTCTAGGTTCTGAGCACTATAACGACAAAGCAACCCCCTGAAGCTTCTTTGAGGGAAGAAACAAGAACACCAGCGCTTCCACTATTGTGGATGATTCTGAACTAGCTAATTTCTTCACAGGCCAGTTTGTTCGAGGCCCATTTGTTCTTCAGTCTTTAACCACATTTCACCAAAAATGTAGATGGGGATGGGTTTCGGTATTTAGAAAGGTGGGTGGGTTCTGGGGCGAGGTGCAAGGGGTCTCCTGTTACCGGTTCATCCTGCTCCCCAACAGTAATATGCACTCAGACACCCAATAAGACACGGGAGACCAGAAGTAGAAAGGTACAGCATTTAATGCCAGCAGGAACCACAACAGGGAGGACTGCTCTGTCCAAACTTAGGCATGGCTCACCCTTGCATACAGATGGAGTGGCTGATCCATTCTCCACCAATAGTACCATTCATAACACATACATATATTTATGGTAAGGAAGGGAAAATGTTTGGGTTTCATTGCAGAATGAGTTCCAGGTCACGAGTCAGCCTGCGCTCCACCTCCTCCACCTCACTAACTATCTTCGATTCTCCAGAAAAAGAGCAGGAGGAATGAGCTTCACCGTCATCGCTCCCGCCCTGTGGAGCTCCCTCCCACCCTCTATCCAAGAAGAACCCTCCTACCTGAACTTTCCCAAAAAAGTCACAACTGCTCTATTCAACAAATATGCCTGAAACTATTATCCACAATGTATCATCTGTAACCTAGTAATACTATGTAACCATGTAACTGCTACTATGCACAGAAGGCTTCTGTACTCACTAGCAAAGTGATACCGCTGGGTTTTAGGTGCTATCAACAAATAAAATAAATAAATACATTTGACCTTGAGCACCTGCTCCAAGCAGTTGTTGATCAAGACCACCATGTACTTCTGAGGAGGAGCCGAAACCGACCCTGACTGCATGAGGCGTGTTGTGCACACATTCCACGGAACTCTCCTCCCCTGCACACTATCTCTGGCCGAAGTACAGACAAACCATTAGATCTGTAATTAGGAGTCAACTTTTAATTGTGTTACATTGATGCCGTATTAGGTCATAGATACCATTTTACATTTTAATGAAAACAGTTAATTAATAAGCAGACTTAAACAATAAATTATTTTGTTCTCCAAATTGTTATTTTCTTTTCATGTGGTACCCAACGCATTTGGAGCAGGAACGCTCTTCATCGGGGGTTCTCATATGCAAAGCACACACTGTTTCTTAAAGAAAGAAAACAAAAAAGATTTAATGGACTGTTACTATTTCGTGTTCTCATTCTTGATAATATTATATTTTTACATATATAAATTTACATTGGTTGTATTGTCTGTACGTAATGGGTTTAATTGTCCAAAGCCTGATAAACCACCTTGTATATCAGGGGATGTCGGCAACGTGCCCTAATGGTGTGTCCCAAGCTTGCATTCTGAAATGCCCGTTTTCCAGTTTGTCACCCGAACTACAAAAATGTATAAAGAATCCCATTAGGAAGCTGTTAACTGTCATCACTGGGGGGGGTAAAGTAACAATGTCTCCACCTGGGGATAGATGTCACTTTAAATTAATATTCAGGAGGTTGTGTGTCAAATGTAGTCTGCGGCTTTGCAAAACCTCAGTTCTATAAAATGTATGAATGGCTAAGTCTCAACAGTTTGAATCAGCAATAGTAAGAACTGAATGGCAAGAGAATCCAGTGGTACTTACCGCAGCATGTGCGGTCTGTCCTCTATTCTAGCTTGCAGGCGTGCTACTGTCGTCTGTCATCTGCAACATTAACATGGATGCAGGCTTAATGAGAATCACGCTTGAATATGTTGCCAGTAGAGTATGGGAAAAGTCATCAGTAACTTACAGTTGACTGTCCAGACCAGCGTGGAAACTGCAACGCAGTGAAAAGCCAAGTGCCGCGTTACTAGGAACCATGGTAACTAAGTACACACCTCGCATCTGACGTGAGCACGTCCTGATGTAAGGGATTGTCTAAATGGACACAATGCAGTGTATGTGCTCGTATATATGTCCCAGAATTCAGCAGAGCCAAAGCCGGTAGTACTAGCTTCGAAGTGCTAGCCCCAAAAGCTTAGAACGCCCTCCCACTCAGCCTAAGAAAAGAAAACTCAATACTGGCATTCAGAAAGACACTAAAAACCGAGTTATTCAACTAGACTGCTCCTAATGTTTCAAATGATGTTCCCCTGTAACCAAGGAACCCATCCACAACACTGGGCCTCATTAAGAGTATGGAGGATGGGGAGGATGCTAATAATGGGCCCGTTAATTATGGGCCCGTTGTTAGCATCCTGGTCTGCTAGCGGGTCCCGCTAAGGACGCCTGGTCTGACCAGGCGTTCCTTAGCGGGACCCACTACAGACCTCGTAATAGGGCGGGCCGGAATGAACGGTGCCGGCCCCTTACCGGCACGACTCATTCCGCGGCCGCCTAGGTTGTAATGAGGTCCACTGTCTTAGAAACTCTGCAATTCTGTTCAAGAATCTGTTTTTTAAGCTGTACCTAAGTAAATGTACTGTAACAGCGCCTCGATGCCTCAGGGCCGCTGTGTGTGCGCTATATAAATTCAAATAAATAAATATGTATAACTTGCATGACATAGTTTAAGGGCTCATGGAGTCCACCTCAGTTCCTGGTATATCTGATATGTGGGTATATGGGAATCAGTGTCCATGTGAGACACTATTCGAATTAAGTCCGTGTACTTCAACAAAAATATACCAATCTAGAAATAATCACGTGGGTATTCTCTAAAAGACTGTTTATGGGGTAGTCTCAAATGAAGGGAAAGGACTATCGCAATAAGGTGCTCCTCCAAGGGTGATCTCTCAAAAAAAAAATTATAGTCCTCCTGTCAAAATGTAGATTGATTAGGTTTAATGGTGTTAAAGGAAGGTTAACATTCTAATAGAGAGACATACATAATCACACATATACATTTATCAATTCCATCTACATATGAATTAGGGTCCAAAAAGGGTGACTGTGCCCATAAAATTGTATCTATGACCTAATACGGTATCGATGGAACACACTTGAAAAGTTGACTCCTAATTATAGATCTAATGGTTTGGCTGGACTTCTGCCATAGATAGTGTGCAGGGGACAGGAGATCCCACATCTTGGGAACTTGACCTTCTTGCTTTGCATATTCTTATGGCCCATGTGCCAGGGTCGTTACTTCTCCCCTGCACCTCTAACAATGCAATCACAGGAAATTATCCCATTACTGATAATTAATTACACAAACATCATTGAAGAAGGAGTGCTGTGTATACCCGAATACAGAGCCGGTAATATGCCCATTTTTTTCTCTCCCCGTCTACTCACTACAAGCGCTGCTTATAGCTGCGCATCTTTGCACCTTTTCGTCCCCTACGCATAATAGACTTCAACATGGTCACGAGCACAGAGATATTTAACAGTAAGGCATAAATAAACATTATAAACACTGCTATCTTATGACCCAGTTCCCCCATTGGACCTGTTAGCCACACCCACCAATCAACAGTTCTACTTCCATCTAACATGTTCTGATGACATAATTGTGCCTGTGATTTAATAACCTCAATGTCTTTTGTAATAAGGCCAACCTCCTGTATCTATTTTAAAAAATTATTTTATTGAAATGCATTGTCCGAAACTTGGGTAGAATTGAGAACATTAGCCTGCCCCATATCTAGATAGGATTGTGAATGTTAGCATCTGCCACACCTAGATGAAACTTGATTGTTAGCATATGCCACACTTAGAATTGAGAACATTAGCCTGCGCCGTATCTAGATGATATTGTTTTGTGAATGGTGGCAGGCGCTACACTTAGATGGAAGTATGATGGCTAGCCAATGAGACACTTAGATGGAATTGTCAATGTTAGCATGCGCCACACTTAGATGGAATGATGAAGACTACCAAGTGCAACACTTAAAAGGAATTAAGAATGTTAGCATGTGCCACACTTCGAATTGAGAACATTAGCCTGCGCCACATCAAGATAGGAGTGTGAATGTTATCATCTGCCACACCTAGATGAACTATAATGTTAGGATATGCCACACTTAGAATTGAGAACATTAGCCTGCGCTTAGACGGAATTATGTAGGCCAGCAAGTGCTACACTTAGACAGAACTGTGAATGTTAGCATGTTAAATGTCATATAACCCACTAACCAATATAAGATCAAACTCTCTGCATACTTATCTCACTCAAAAAACTCACACAACCATCTCTTGCACAACAAGCTGCACGCACTTCCCCACACCGCAACAACACATAAGCCGCACCAGCAGCACACACGGATTGACAGCGATCCAATACTCACACCAAAGCTCAGCACCCGGTTTCTACTGAGTTGGAGCTGCCAACAGTACACCACTCCTCTCACTATCCTACTCCCTCTTCACCTTACTAACCCATCCCACCTTCTCGTTTACAGATCCACCAGAGCGCCTGGGAACTAATTCTGTTGGTGACAGTGCGCGGTACAAATACCTTTAACATAACATAACATTTTTTGGGAACTTTGCATGTAAACAAGGACATTCACCCTTCGATTGATCAAGCAATTTACAAAACAACCCATCATCCGTACTTTGTTTACTTCTCTGACGTCATGTACGCACATTACGTAATGACGTCACACTAACAAACGCCATAAAACAGCCATTTTGTATGCATTAATTATTATCAATAAGGTGCAACAGGACTAATGCACTTAATCCTGGTTTTATAAAATATCATATACAAGGGGATATCAGACATACAAAGAGACATAGTCAGAAATGTTTGTTCTTGATGCCTATTTACTTTATCAAATTGTGTATGATTTGAACATTTGGACCTTTATCTTTTCACATGATGACAAATTTTGTCGAACTTTGATAATGTCAAAACAATGTTTCTATTCTGTTTTGCCTCTAACGACAAATGTTATAAATGTTCTAATATGATTAAGTAAGCATTATGGACCTAATTGAGAATATTGTTTATTTTTTTTACTAGATTTAATTTCATATAACCGTTAAGCATATTACAAACAATTTTTTAAAAGAAAACATGAAAACAGTCAAATTATCAATTTAAAATGACAATTCAAAACGGCCACTTACATTACGGAAAAACAATAAGTCTACGTATGTAATAAATATCTTCAATTCAATTAAAACAGTGAGCAATATATCCGCACCCCCATATTAAACTAAATAAAATGTAAATCTCATTTTATCCTAAGTGCTAGTGGCCCTATTCCAAATTTCATATGCAGCTGAAGTTATTACTACATACCGAGCAGCTATCAAAGTGGACCAAGATTGGTCTTCACAAATACTTTCTATGACACTCACAAAGTGACCATACCCTCTCATGTACATCTAAGTCATGGCTATACATGATGTTAGTATATATCTAGCAGTCTCACTCTCTAGATTGCAACATCTACATAAATCATTCCGGAGAACAGAGTTTTCCCAGTGGCTAATGTATTCATTTGTGAGAAGGATGTTAAAACACAGGTACAAAATGAAACGCTTTAACTTAATGCTACAGCATTGTGTTAATTAACTGTAAGGCATATTTCCAAGGAATCTCTGATACGAGTATTCTTTATAACCAGCATATTGATGCAGTTGCTCGATATTGGAAATCAAATTCCAATGTCGAGATTTCTACTTAACTATCCTTTCAAAATCTGGCGAATTTAGCAGTATGTTGCTGTCAAGACCGAAGATTCTAAGATGAGCCATGCTAAAACTTTGTAATTCTGCAGGAAAGGATTTGAAGCAGCAGATTGGAGTCTGTCACCAAGCAGCTGCAATAAAGCGTTTGAGCTACGATCTTGTTTGCTCAATTTTAAATATAGTAGTACTCTCCGAGTACTCCACATTGAATACAAAGAGGGTAAGCCATATTCTAATCGCAAAGCTTCCACAGGCACGGCGTGAGGTAGATTTATAATAGAATGCAGTATTTTTGCTTCAAACTTCATCAGCCACTGTACCTGTGTAACAGGCAAAAACAAGGGCGTATAGTATGGCAGGTTTTATACTCATCCTATAAATCTCGACAAAACCACTAATGCTCCATGCCCCATTATGTTCAATAACATTCTTTGTGACCAGCCATCTCTTCCATACTTTCCCTTGCAAAAGTTCTATATAAAAAGATGCTGATGCGTCAACCTTTACGGGAAACCCAAATACAAGAATTACTGTACATCATTCAACAAGATGTTATCAATATGCCATTTGGCTTTGGCCTTAGATATGTGTTTTCTCCCAAGGCACATTGTTTTAGTCTTCTGCATGTTATTTACCATGTTATTGGCCACCGCATACGTAGCAAGAGCTGCTAGTGACCACTCCAGGCCAATTGGGGTCTGGTCAAAAATTATGTCGTCAGCAAAAGAAATGCTGACTACTATGATGTTATTTATTTTTGGGGGAAATTTCATACGTTTCTTAGTACCGGGGCTAGATCGGCTTTGTATAAATTATATAATATTGATTGCAATACACATCCCTGTTTTATGCCACCATTAGTTAAACTATAGTCAGAATGGTGGCCTTCCAAACGGAGACAAACAGGTATATAGAAGTGTTAGTATGCAGGGATTGGATGAAGTACAATAGCGGTGGATCTATACCGCAGTTCTTTAATTTGTCCCAAAGTTTAGCTCGAGAGACCAGATCAAAGTCCTTGGTAATGTCGGCAAAGCAGCAATAAAGTGCATTATCTTTCTTCTTAGAACATGTGGAAATCAAATACTGCAGCGTGGAGATATTACTTGTAATGTTTTAAGGCTTCCGAAAACCAGTTTGGAAAATTCCCAGTATATATCTTTCTTCAAGCCATCAAAATAATTGTTCTAATAATATCTTTGCAAAGAGCTTTTGACTGGAGTCCATCATGGCTAATAAACGGTAGTTAGACGGCTCCAATCGGCTGCCCCTGTTAAAGATGGGGACCAGGACCGATCATTTCCAACCAATCAGGATCTTACCAGTTTGAATGATGTGTGTAAACATTGCGTTAAAGACCTTACCCCAGACCAGTGAGCTTCTTTTGAATACGACATTCGGGATGCTGTATGATCAGCTTTACCAGATTTTCTTCTCGAATATCAGGCTGGAAGGAACTCTGATAACCAACAGTAACGCACTCACTATAGTCAGACAAGGAAGGATTGGGTTCAGATGAATGTTCAGAAGGAATATAAAACAAGTCCTGAACATATTGTAGCCATTGCTCTTCTGGTATGGGATTGAGCTCTTGGGGGGGGGGGGAATGATTTTCTAAAATCATTATAAAACTGGCAGAATTTACTGGTACCATGTGTTTTAAGCCAAAAGAATAATTTCTGCCATCTGGCACTTCTAAGGGGTAGCATGTGCTGCTTTAACCAGTTTTTATATTTAGTACCCAGATTTATCTGAATACTTTGTCTCACCTCAGGGCACAGTTTGTGATTATTTCTGACAACAGCACGCTCCTTGCAGAGTAATTTCTTATGCTCAGCTATGACATGCCCAAAGGGAGACAATTTTTGGACCACATTGTTTTGTCTTGGACTCCATCTATTTGATAAAGGTGATACTATAGTAGAGATCATTATACCACGGTCCCAACCAGACCTTTTGAATGCTTCGATCGAATCTGATAATTCCAAGGAGAGCGTGATGTTGGTAAACATAATATTTTCCTCAGACCGACGAAGATAGTTACCCTGGAAATTTGAGGAGGCGGTAGCAGTACACATGAACTTCAATGGTTGGCTTTTGATGTTCATATGCCAACATAATACTCCATGGTCACTTAATCTATTATGATTAATACTGAAATTGTTAAAGTGCAAAGTCAGGCTACATAACACATAATCAATATATGAATTAAAAATACCATTTGACCAGGTATAAAGGGGCGGATTGCTACTAGTATGGGAAGAGCTTAAAAATTCCTAATCAAAAGAATCAATTACTTAATTCCAAGAAGTGTGACCGTAATGACCAGTGTCAATTCCTAAGTGCAAATCTCTTTTGTTAAAATCACCTGCCAACAAAACATAACCTGTTAGTGATTGCTCACGCCATTGAATAATGGCATTGCATATTATGTTTTGATTGTGTTTTGTAAGCAGGCCACTCGGAGGGTCGTAAATGTTAATAATTCAAATTAACATTTCAGATACGAAGTCAGAACAAATACGTAATACGCTCATTAACGCATTCATAGACTTTTGCTGTTGAATAAAGGGTGTCAAACTTAAATGTGCTGTGGCCCCTATGGCCAACCCTCCACTGGCACGCCCCTTCTTAGAGGGAATAGCATTTAGACATATAATGTGGAAACATTCTATGCATAATGACTTTGTACACCAAGTTTCTTGAATTAAAAACACATCTACAGTTTCAAACAGCTTTTGACCCTCAAGATCGTCTAAAAATGAGCGGAACCCCGCGTGTTCCAGGATATGTATTTCAAGCCAGTTCGGACAAACTCTGGTCAATTAGCCCCGCTATATGAAGACACAAGTATCCACAAATCCTTTCACTGCATGCTGTCCATCGGCTTAATTAAGTCTTTCAGTTTGTAGAGCACAAAGAGCATCTCACTCATAATTCTTAAGTGCGGATTGTTTAGAGGAGTGTAGTTCATGGTCTATTGAAGAATAAAAAGGGCTTTTGACCTTCCTACAAGCGATGAGTGAGAACCCGATTTTGAAAAGTGAGTCTGCGTAGCTTTTCAGCATAGCCACCGTAAGCGGAGAAGCAAACTCCACCAGTGCCCAATTGGTGGTACTATTCCAGTACGGTAGCTCGATTTTTAAAATATTTTTAAAATATCTCTGGACTCGGCAGAATCTGAGTCGGAGTGTGAGACAAATGCAGCCATGTTAGGAGAAACAGATAAATTGGCCATAATTAAGTCATCAGATGAATGCCCCCCTGTCAACCATTGTTCGCCACCCAATGAGGCTCTTTTCAGATTAACTACAAATTTTAGTAGTGATTTGTTACTGTCAATGGCCTCTGATAATGAATGCAGTAAAGTCTGGGGTAGAGGTGCACTCAGTCTCTTAGGGACTTGCTTTTGGTCAGTTATGTAAATCGTTAAATAAACATAATGTCTACCTCACTGGGAACAGAAAAATGCAGGTGCTTCCTGCTGAGATCTTGGCTACAAGATCAGAAATAAGTGCAATACGGAAGTTCCCCATAAACAACGGAGAATGCTAATTAGAGGAAATCAAAACCCTCCATAATGAACTGCAAAGTTGTATGCCCATGATGATATCTGACCATTCAAGATAAGAAAGAAAAGGGCAAGTACTCTGATGAGATGTGATTTGAACATATTGTTGAAATTGATTATACATGCTCTGATATGAATGATAATATATGTAAATCCTTGTTTCAAGAAATGAAATGTATGAAAACCTATGTCTGACCAAATTGTTTTTACACTTTACTAATTGAGTCACATAAATAAATATTGAGGCACAGGACCTCAGTAAATCATTGAATCAGTGTACTAAAATATGAATGGCTTAACAATTATATTGTACAAAAGTGTGCCCTGCTGTTTGTTCCCGTTGTTTATGGAGAACCTCTGATAATGGAGAACCTCTGATAATGAGTGCTCAGATTCCTCATTAATGGAAACAGAGGAGTGATGTGGAGGGGAGGGCAGTTTTGAATCAAGAAAATGCAGTAATAGCCGCCTGAGTTGGTGGAATGTGTGAGATAACATGAGCCAGACCTTCCTTAACAGCTGCCTTACTCCTATTACATTTGTTGCTTTGTAGCAGCACTACGCGATGTGGATTTGCGGGGCACTGCGAGCTGTATTGATGGTGAGAAGAGAAAGAAGCGGCCCCTTGCTTGCCTTCCAGTGAACAGCTTTGTACGAAGCTCACAAAGTACAAATAATCAATGAATTTCACGTGTGTCTATTTGACTAAACGTCCACAGCGGCTCAAAGATAGCAGATCAGCAGTCACTGCATATGCTGCAACCCTGAATTACACACGTGTCTTATGTCTAAATATCCACATTGACACAAAAACAGAAAATCGGCTGTCACCGCGTGTACAGCCCCGCACGGGACCCACAGGGCACAAGCAATCAAAACGTTTTACAATCAAGCTGAAAGGGAGGACAGTTCAAAGGATAGTTGGACGCAGTCGCAGTCACTCCCCAAATTGATCTTAAGACCGACTGCAAATACTGGTGCCTCAATAACTGATGAGGCAGCTCTATGGTAGAAATCCACTATCGAAGCAGCTGCAAAATAAAGACTGTGGATAATAGTCTGCTGTATATACATATGGGTGTGAGGACGTTTATGTTACAGCACGTAACAAGCTAACACCTCAAACTCAAGAAGAAAGTGCCGCCAGTTCAACCAGTGGTTAAGCAGGTAGGTCTTTAGATTAATCTTGTGGCTTTCCCCATGCAAAAGTTCCAAACACATATCAGTAGGTGATGGCTTACCACGTATTAGAGCAGAACAGAGCCTTAGGAATGGGTGAGCTTCTGTGTCCGTTTAACGAGTCCGGCTGACACAAAGTTATGGGAGACATGGGAACACGGAACACTCAGCATACACTCTGCAATACGCTCCGCTATGGAGCAAGCTTTTCAAGGAGGCACATCCACTGCCCAATGGAAATGGAAGGAATACTTCCTTCAAAGCCAACGAAGCACAGAAGCAAGTGCGATGTTCCCAGGCACAACGGAGTACTCTGCATACACTCCTCTACATATACACAACAGATGTTAAAAACAGCACACACACACACACCCTTTCTGGGCCAGCAGTAGATCAAGAGCCATCCTGTTTTGCATTGCAGTTGACCCTATGCTATGTATCTCTTTCTGGATACGTCCTAAGGCATCGCCTGTTCCATTTGCAAAAATCTCCAATGATGCCGATATATACACAATTGCATGTTCCAAATCGTACACCCCCAAATGGGGTAGCACCACCCTCATATTTTTGTGAAAACCTGTGTTATCTCTAATCAATCGATTTTCTCCCACACCCTTTCTATTCCTTCCTCGCCCTGCATGTTTTCCGATTACTGTTTGTTAGAATGTATTTCTAAACTCTGGCCTGGTGGACAGATGTTTAGGAGGCCACTCTTGTTAGATGAAGAGGTGACATTTCTGGGAAGATAGCCATACCAACTCATGGTAGTTTGGAGAGCAGTCAAGGCTAAATCTCAGGAGGATTGAGGGTGATCAGAGGTCTCCAATGAAACACCAAGAATTACAATTAGACAATAGTATACAAAAATACACTATTTTTATAGGCCCAATAGCAACACAATGAGTAATGAAATGCACTGGTAAAACACCACAAAAGCAACACAATATCTAATATATATACACTGATTGGAGTTGGTGCGAGAAAGTTAATAACTCTACCAATACCTGCAAAGGAAAAGGGTGAAGAACTTTTATAGCACTAACAGTCTTCAGAGATGTCAACCCTAACTTTATAAGTCCAACTCTAAGTTGAATGGAGCCTTCGGCTCAAAGTTCAATGCACAGGTAAAGTGCACAGTCGTGCGTAACGTTCCCAAGTACTTCTTAGAGAGCAGGAAAAAGTTAGGGGAAGAATTCGGAAGTGGTGAAATGGGTTCCAAGAGTCAGGTGAGGATCTGTTATGATGAACAAAGCTGTCCCCGACTTTTGGAGGGCCTTAGGCAGCGTACACTACCCAAGCCAACAGCCAGGCCAAAAATAACCTTCAGTGTATAAATGTGTTTCAATGAACAAAGGGCCACCAGTAAGTGACTTCATGACTCACCACCATTAGTTCAGTTTTGGTCCAGACTTGGCAGGTCTAGTTGTGGTCATCAGAGATACGATTTCTCGCCCTCCGTTCTGCTTCCAGATGGTGCTGCGGGTGCGGTTACAGGTCCAGTATAGGACAGGAGCTTGAGTCCTGATTCCGATGAAGAATGAAGAAAATGCCATTCAGCAGGTCACAGAGCACTAGAAGGAATGTGGGGAAACCACCTTCAGCAACCGTCATTGTCGCACAGCAACGCAAGGGGGCCCAACTCTCGTGGTATGAAGCAGCCTTCTATCTCATGGCCCAAAGGTGCTGGGACAACGAAATTTGCCAGAAGGGTGCTTTGTTCGATAATCTGGGAATCCTCAAAATGGTGAGGCTCCTGCATGGCAACCTAGAACATTTCCTCACATGAAACGACTCAAATAATTTCCCTAAAAACAGCAAAAATTGTATTTAGATCCCTCTTGTCAATTGAATCACAACCACCCCCTTGACGAGGGTTCAAGAGACCTAGTCTAAACCTGGTCTATGGTCACCATAGGGCAATGCAAATAGTGTCGCTTAACATCACTTGTCGCAGGGTTACCAGGAGACGTTGAGAGTGATTGGTCCCACCACTCCAAGGGTTTGAAGCACATTCAGAGGTCTTCTGAGATCAGGCACAAAGCAGGGTTCCACCAGGACAACAACGGGATTTGGGTGCCAGACCTCTTCAAGTGCATCTCAGGATCATCCTTTGTTCTGCTAGGATCCTCAGTTTCATTCTTCAGATCTGCTGGAATGATGCAGGACCCCTCCTCTTATCAACAGTCAGGTGAGTGCTGGTACACAGGCCACCAATGGCAAAATCTGCTCCATGTATGCACACTAGCAATGGTACAATCAAGGACCACAGGGGTCCTCATGCTCTCATACACACCAGGCACTCTGGCACTATTTCTGTGGTTTGGGACCCGACACTTTCAGCCCACTTCCTCCGTGCCTACACACATGACCTGCAGTGGCCCGCGAAAGAAGCAGCTTTCCCAAGCAACTGCATGCCTAAAAAAGCAAATCCCGGTCCTTTAAGGGCAGTGAGAAGGCTGTGGCACAACCATGTTAGACACTAGCCACATTGAGGAGCCATAAATGGTAAACGCACTGAGGCTTGGTAAAAAGTCATACAAATACAAGAAAAAGTTACGCTGCCACCAGTCTGTTCTGAGGCACATTCTACAATCACCAAAAATTCCTTAGAGGGTCTCTAGGGCCATAAAACACAAATGCCCCATTGCAAGGTACTGGGAGGTACTTTGTGCAATGACAAAATGTTAACAACAAGTGGTAACAGAGTTGAAAGACTAAGAGAAACAATGTTTCTCAGTACTGACAGCCTGAAGGACGTGCCAGTTTCCCCAAAACAATGAGTGAAAGCAAGGTGGAGTGCAGCTTAAGGGTGTGCTCCACTGTAAAAAGTCAGGTCAGGATACAAAAATAAATGCAAAATGTTTGGGGGTCCATGGACTAAGGAGGAAAAGATGCTTTTAGAGAAATCTTTTCTAACACTGTTATATCCGGGTGTATATATCCCACTGTGCAGATGCCTTCCCATTTGCTAGGTAGAGTTTTGTACGCCTGGCCACCACATAATCAGAAGCCCCCTAAAGTATATTACTGCACCTGAAAATTGTGTCCTGATTTTATGTGTATTCACACAATAAACAGGCAAACGCATCTGTGTTATGGGTTAATAGCATCCAATTTTGATCCAGAAAAAGCTCCAGCTGGCGAAGCCAAGGAAATACTGTGGTATGGACTAGGGCAAAGCTATTTCTAGCTTGCGAAGAATCAAGGCTGTGAGGGAAGACAGCAGGATAGAGCGAAACATGAACTATCCCTACCTAATGTGCACTCTCAAATAGGTTGCGGTGATACAACGCCTGTCTAATAGTGATAGAATAAGAGTCAAAATAACAACTTCTATAGTTTGTAATGCATTCCTGCGCAAAACCATTGCGAGCATTGTTGAAGAAGCAGCATGCGAGGGTCACATCAGTAGTAAAGAAGCGTCTTTCTTAACCCCGAAATTTCCCAAAATTCTGGCGTTTTATGCACTTCCCAAAGTGCATAGGGGGACCTTGCCCCCTCCCGGCAGACCCATAGTAGCCGGGATCGATTCCATTTTGGAACCGCTCTCTCAATTCATAGATTTTTTCTTGAGGCCACAGATCCCTAAAATGCGTTCTTATATCAAGGACACCATGAGCATCCTCAACATGCTCAAGAATGTGACATTTGACCCAACCACTCAATGTTTGGTGACTTTGGATATAGAAGCACTTTATACCAACATTCCCCAAGCAGCCACCCTAGAGATAGTTGCTAAAGTCCTTACAGACCTAGTGGTTCCTCCAGAGATTCCAATTGAGCTCATAATACAATTGGGTGAGCTTGCACTCACAAATAACTTCTTTCTATACAAAAAGACCTTCTATGAACAATGCTCTGGCACTGCTATGGGTGCGGCCTTCGGCCCGTCTTTGGCCAACTTATACGTGGCCGAATTTGAGGAGACTCATATATATCAGCCATCTAATCCTTTCAGGACACAGGTTACCCTTTGGACCCAGAATATTGATAACGTCCTGGCTATATTTACAGGTACAGAACCATTATTTAGAGAATGTCTGACTTGGCTCAATTAGAGAGATAGATATCTCAAATTCACACACTGCATATCAAAAGATATCATTCACTTCCTCGATGTAGAAATTACACAAAAATGTGGCAGTCTGGCCACTACGGTCTTTCGCAAACCAACTGACCGCAATTCATTACTAGAATACTCCAGTTTCCATCCAAGGAGTCTTCCTGAAAATTTACCTTTTGGCCAGTTCCTACGGTACAGGGGAACCTGCTCCACTATCCAGGTGTATGATGTACAGTCGCATGCAGTCACGGACCGCCTCTTAGAACGCGGATATCACAAGAAAACTGTGAGAACTGCAAGGAAACGCACAAAAAATATCCCGTGCAACATAACTTTACAACAGAAAGAACGTCCAGCCGGAGAAAAAACCATTACTGCAGTCTTTAGCTATTCCAACAAGATCAATCTGATTAAAAGGGAAATCGTCAAACTGTGGCCAATACTAAATGTGGGACCAGTTACCTTACCTTTAGCACGCTTTGCAATGAAAAAAAGAAAGAACCTGAGAGACACCCTGATACACACCAGCAGAAGAGGTCACCGGGCAGACAACACTATGGAACAATACATCCCCACATGGACATACACCATGCGGTCAGTGCAATGTATGCACACTCACGAAACGCACCCAAACCCTTGATTTGGGCTTGAAGAGACAGTGGAAACAAAACTCGGTGACCAATTGTAATACATCAAACGTCATGTATATGATAAAGTGTCCTTGCGATAAAAGATACATAGGTATGAACACCAGGCCAGTCAAGAAACCTATCCAGGAGCACATGTCATGCATTAGGACCCAATGGGACAATGCACCATTGGTTGATCTCTTTATTAGGCTTAAACATCAGGCCACCGAATTAGAATGGACGATCACAGAAAAAGTGAAATGCCCTAGAAGAGGAGGTGCTATGAGCCACCTCCTCCTGAAACGAGAACAAAAATGGGTGTTGCGTCTGAAAACAGACCGTGTTGGTTTGAATGAGAACATACCGTGGCACACACTGGCCATGATTACCTAATTAGTCTTTAAGATCCAACCAACACTAAATCATATACCCACTGGGGCGGTTGATGATTGTACAATAATATATGAAATCTCATCTCTCTGTGCATACATATGCCGCTAATAGCCCAGTAAATGGGTATGTCTTAAGTAACTTTACATTATTCCTGTATCTCTGCTGCCACACATTCCCACAGCCATTCGCTCAAGCAACTAATGGTATGCTAGATATGAATTTGGAACATTGGCTAATACTTTGACCACTGCTCCACCATACATATAATTTTCCACATGAAATTATGTCTGCCCGTTAAAACCGTAATACAGCAAGTAGTTTACCTTTTGGGCTTAGTACTGCTTGCGGACGTCAGCATGCGAGTATGCCTGACTTGGCCCAAACATCCTATTCACCCGCCTGACTTCCGGGTATCCCGCACGCTAGGCGCGCAAACACATGACACACGGGTGCGTGTCATGTGATGCAGAAGGCTAAATCAGTTATAACTAGCGACCGCGGAACGGACCCGCTCGCGCTCGCTCTGCTGCTTCATTTGAGATACGGAGTGCGACACAGAAGCAGCTTAAATTACTGTGTCCTTTATTGCACGAGTTGCTCTGTATATGGAATACTGCGCCCACGTCTGTTGTAGCAGACACCTTAAGGAGTGAAAGAGTACTCTCTTTAATCTTGTATAGTCTATTAGAAGTGCTGACCATACAGAACAGCAGCTTGTATTATCCTGTCCCCTGTTGCACTGGCTGCTTAATATAGGGGACACTGCACAATTGTCTGTCGGCACACACATTCTAAAGAGTGAGACAGTACTACTTTAACCGTTTGTAGCCCATCAGAAGTGCTGACCATACACCTTTTCAGCATGCTAATATCTTGATATATGTGTAAAGCTGCACAAAAAGCGATGGTATACTAATCCCCTACTACCTCTAAATTAACGTACAGGTTAGGAGCACAGGGACTGGTCAGTCACACTGTGCCTCATTTTGAGGAATACATCTGACCTTCAGACCAAAAGGGAAAAATACACAAGGTGAGTGCAACCTTGTTCCGACTAACGAAATGACTTTAATCTTTGATGAGCACTGGTTAGGTGCGCAGTACATTCAGAGCTGTGGCCCATTAATTAACAAAGTAAAATAAGGACATTACAAACTGCATAGAATGATTGAAGAAATTATTGGTGTTACGGCAGTCGTTGACTGTATATGAATGACATGGACTAATGTGTTTATTCATGACCTAGTGAATGGAATCTAGCAGCCTTTTTAGTGACTGTGGTACATTTTGTTTGTATCCAAAGGTTCCCTCCTAGACTGTTCCAGTCCTATGACACCTACGGCAAGGTGGTAAAGTACTATTCCATCTACCGTATCCTGTTTCTCACAAACTGGTCTCTAAACTTTAATTCACACCAGCTTTGAGGAACCAAAGACTGTCCTGATGAAAGTGGCTTCACCAAAGTTATGCCACTGAAAACGGTCGACGGTGCTTGCTACACTTAAAAGGCGCAAATTGCCCTATTTTTGTGAGTTTGAGCAAACCTTGTATATATTCCTACTTTACGCCATTCACAACACCTATAGACGGAAAGCAGTGATTGTATTGTTTTAGGGAAAGGAAATTCCCCCTTTCCATGTACATTGTTTGTGTCTTTTTAACCCTAGCAATCCAGGGCTAGTGTGACAATCTATGGGTCATTAAAGGCTTAACTATCCCATTAGATGCCCCACGAGTGTTCCAAGAGACAAAATAAACCTCTTTTTCCCCGGTGCGCTATTTTACTATAATCTCTTCCAAATTATATATACCCAAATGGAAGGGAGTGGTATAGGACTGACAAGGCTGAATGCATTACAAACTATAGAAGTTATTTTGACTCTTATTCTATCACTATTAGACAGGCGTTGTATCACTGCAACCTAGTTGAGAGTGCACACTAGGTAGGGATAGTTCATGTTTCGCTCTATCCTGCTGTCTTCCCTCACAGCCTTGATTCTTCGCAAGCTAGAAATAGCTTTGCCCTAGTCCATACCACAGTTTTTCCTTGGCTTCGCCAGCTGGAGCTTTTTCTGGATCAAGATTGGATGCTACTAACTCATAACACAGATGTGTTTGCCTGTTTATTGTGTGAATGTTAATTGACTAAGGGCAATACCATGTTAACTTGTTGCAATTTGCCCTCTTGGTTGATTCTGATCTTGTGTGACTGTATAATGGCATATATTGTTAAACCTACATAGTACTTTTTCTTATTGTTAGTAGAGCGCATAGTGCAGTTGCAGCTTCCAAGTGTCTGAAAGAGACCTTCAGAATCTAGGAGGTCGCCATGTATATCATAACTAGTGATGTTATGCTCCCTTTGTCCCATTCCTTGGATACAGGAACATATCACCCACCTAAAGGCCATATATACCTAGATTTGTTTTTTTCAGGTAAGCTCCTTTTTGTATATTTCTGCCCCTTTTGTTTTTCTATCATCCTGTTGTCTTTTTGCGCCCTGATGCCTGTGGACTATCGGCGCGCTCTGAGTGCAAATAACAATAACATAACAGAAATAGTAAGAGAACTCAGTTTGTACATTCCGACCAGCCTGTCCTTGCTATGTGCGGTGGTGTTTGTTGCATCCCCTGACTTTATACAGAATGGAGCTGTGAGTGACAAATGAAATATGATTTATGGCAAGTAGACCACTCCCCTTTCTCTGAACTGCTCTACCCATCTGTCCATTGTGACCGACTCCCCTATAAAAGGCGTGCCCTGTTGTGCATATGTAAATAACTGTAAACACAACCAACAATTGGAGAAACTGAAAGATTTTGCCACTGGCTGAGTTATGTTGATGAGGCCATTCATATGCCACTCCGCCGAGGTAGTCCACTGTAGTACGATTTCCAACATAATGAGTGGCCATAAATCAAGATGCATCTGAAAGATGAACATACAGTTTTATACATGCACCTCCACCCTCCCGTTGTCCTTCACTTTCCTCCCCTTTTTCAGCCAATCCCTATGGTGTTCTGTGGTGTCCTGTGTTTCTTCTTATTGCCTCCCCTTCTTGACCCATTTCAATTGACTAAGGTATCTCATAACCAAGCCCTGGATATCTCATTTGTCAATGGTATATACAACATCACTAATCCTTTCTGTCACAATGTATGTACCCCTCCATTTAGGCTCAGATTCTGACGTGCTGTCCTAATTTCTGATCATCGCTGTGTCCCAATGTGTAACAACATCTCCTTTCTGCCCCTGTTGTTTTTTTTTTTTGCATTGTGAATGTGTGACAGGGTCTGTGTGTCATGTGCTATCCTGCAAATAGCCTGCAGTCTGTTCACTAGTGAGGAGAAATAATCTGCATCTAAAACCTCATAGTCCTTAGGTGTACCCGCCTTCAGTGGCAGCAGTAATTTGTCAGTGCTCGGCATGTTCCTGCCAAACAGTATCTTGTATAGTGAGTACCCTGTTGCTGAATGCTGTCTTGATCGTAGTCCATGGAGTTCAAATGGCAACAATGTATCCCATTGTGTACCTTCCTCTTCCATCTGTTTCAACAACTCTTTCTTTAATTCTGGTTAAGTTTCTCTACCATAGACACCGATTCTGGATGGTAAGGGATATGAAACTTCTGTTCAATCCGTAACTTTTTGTAAAGTGCCCATGTGAATTGCGCAGAGAAATGGCTGTCATTGTCTGATGCCATCTTTGACGGTATCCCAAATCTTGCTATGATGTCTTTCATCAGTATGTCCACTGTTGTCTTCGCTGAACAATTTCTTGTCGGAAAAACTTAAGGCCACCTGCTAAGCGTGTATGATCACTAAAATGTATCTGTTCCCTGCTGATGTCCTAGTGAGTGGCCTCACATGTCTAAATGTATATGTTGCCATGCTTCAGTGCTGAGAGGTTCATGTTGCAACAGGCCCACCTTTTCCTTTCCTCTGTCAGTCCTCTCTGATCGTGGGCCACCATACCATAGCCGCGAGGGGTCTGTACCCATTGTCTCCTTGCTCATGTGTCCAATATCCATTCACCCAATTAAACGCATCCGTCCTCAGTGGGTTAGGCAAGATTATTTCCCACCTCCCGAATGATTTGTACCACCATGTCCCTTTCATCTGTGTGATGAAGTTATGTTGTTTTTTCAATTTAATGTATTTCATCAGATCCTCATCTTCCGTTTGCAAATCTGCCAGCAGTCTATCTCATTTGCCCTGTTCCTTAAGACTGCCTTTCCGCAAAGTGATCTTGGTATTACCTTGTTGTGGTGCATTTGCCACATGCCATTCCTCCTCTTGCATGGGTGCCACTGGATGTGTTTCTGAAGTAGTCGGTGGGGGTAAATAGTCGCTAGATGTCCACTTTGCCACAGAGTGGCCGAAGTTGTTTCTCTCACTCCATTTTCCTTTCTTTTTTTGTGCTTTTGTCTTCACAACCCAGATCCTACACTGTGTTCCTGATAGTTCACTAATATACTTCCATTCATCCACAAATTCTGTCGCTGATCAATCTGTTCCTCGAAAGTGTTGGTCTCCCCACCATTGTAATATATTGCGAGTTCCTTCCTTGAAAACGTAATACAAGTCCACTACCAGTGTGGTAGTTACTGCAGGTGGGATACCCTGCATGGCTTTGAGCCCTGCAGACAGACTGTAGTTCTCCATACTGTGTACTCCACTGTTTGAGAAAGAGGCTATAAAGATGCTTCCTCCGCACCGTTTGGAGAATTGTGACATTGACATGCTTCCCAACACAAAAGTGCCTTTCAATTGCATGTTTCTTTTGTCGTCTACAGAAAAACAAGCATTGCATGATTGCTTACAGGAGAACCTCCACAGTGGATTAATCACTGGGTCTAAATGATCAGGGAGGTCTTTGTTATTCTTCATACCGAAGAAAGATATGACCGAATTAAGACCCTGTATCGATTATTGCTGTCTGAATCGTATAACCGTCAGTGGTCGTTACCCTCTTCCCCTGATTCCATATATTTTGGAGGCCGTTTGTACAGCATGCATCTTCACCAAGTTGTATTTGAGAGGTGCTTACCACCTGATTAAGGAAAGCGACAAGTGGATAATGTCTTTTCACACTCCCATTGGCCATTAGCAGTAAAGGGTGGTGCCTTTCGATCTCACCAATGCTCTGTCTGTCTTTTAAGAGATATATGGACCACCTGTTCACAGACCTATTTTTGCACACAGTGGTAGTTTACCTTGATGATATCTTAGTATTTTTACAGGACCCCAAGGACCATATTGAAAATGTTTCAGAAGTGCTACAACATTGACAAGACAAACAGTTGAAAGCCAAAACAGAGAAATGCACATTTGATGCCACTTCAGTACCATATTTGGGGTACATCCTTTCTGATTAAGGTATCTCTATGGATCCCTGAAAGGTAAAGACAATCGTAGAATTGAGAACCCCTACCACTGTTAAGGACATAGAGATTCTTAGGGATAGCACATTTTTATAGCAAGTAGATTTCCAATTTTTCAAGACTGGTGTTACCCCTCAACCATCTGTTAAGGAAGAATGTTGTATTTGCACCATGTACAGAAGCAGACAATCATATTCAAAAAATGGATCTTGGTAGTGAGGTTGGATTAACACACTGTACTTGAAATTCTCTTACGAAAATTGAATTCGACAATTGTATCACAAAATAAAAATCAAAATCACATGAATACTGTACAAAATCAATCCTATCTAGGACATCTACTATTTTCCACCTTATATACGCACTCGTACCAACATGCATACAGTCTTTCACCAATGTTTCTGATACACAGGAAAGATCAACTCCCATTGAAGTCTTTCTTGTCACCCTATACAATATAGTATATTCTTTCTTTTGCACCCTTATTTCTTAGTGGTGTGTATATAAGTCCATTAGTGTTCCCTTATAGACTATGTCTACATATGTTTTGGTCGATTCCAGGCGAACAAATATGGCCCACAGTCTTCTTGACCTTCTTCAGGACAGCAAATGAGAGTGACCTATAAGAATGTCTTATTGGGGTGAATTCGGGATTTGGCGGTATTTTCTTACTGTAAAAATATTGGCAGTAATTTGGTGGTAAACTATCCTTACATTTAGAGTGGGTTTGGTATCACTCTATTTTAGTGACCATATCTCGTTAGCTTGTATTGTCAGTAATTTTAGTGGCATCTTACCTTGCAGTATTTTCAGAATTATCTTATTCCTGTGGGATAATGGTGAGCATGTTTTTTTTTAAATTATACTATGACCCCATCATAAAGCAAACCTTTCCTTTCTATTAGAATGCCTTCTAGTCGCCTGGAGAGAGCCCCAGACTTAAAACACTTCAGAGAACCCAATGAGTTTATTCAAGGCGCCACCTATAGTTTGTGGCTGATATTACTGGCTTATGTACATCCAGTAATCTATGTGCCGGATTAGGCACATAGATGCATGCAAGGAAGGAATCACTCATTACATTGCACACAACTTTCTACTTTGGAGTTGTCTATTACTGACTTTCTCTTGTTTGCTGTTTTAGCTACAATGACAAAATGGTAAATACACTACTGCACTGGTATGAACCTCACTTTTGCGCCTCATATACAAATGATTCACAGATGCATGAATGACACCAAAATCTCAGTTTATTTTATCTGCACTTTGTGTTACAAAACAGTTACAAACCACATAATCTTACCACATGATATTTACAGCATCACCTGCGAGATATAAGAGAACAAAACAGAAACAAGCAGGTATTTTGAAAGCATGAATTTATGTTATTACACTTTGAATATAGAAAGATAAAAATAAACATACAATTATTTCTAACCTCTCTGCACTGCCAATGGATTCTAGCAACACACGTGCACCATACTATTTTTTCGTCACTTGGCACAAATCTTACCAAGGCCAGTGATCTGAGATCCCCCCACGACCTCGCTGTCTTTTGCAGTCCCAGTCTCAGCGCGAAACTCCTCCATATATGTGTGGGGACTGCCAGCTGAAATGCCCGTAGCTGGCACTCAACCAACTTGGAGTTCCACAGATATGGCACCATCCGTCTCCTGAACCCAGAACGAACTGCCAACTCCCTCTTTTTCATTCATTAGCAAAACTCTCATTCAGCCCCCTGTTGACGTGACTTGTCTGCCTACAATCCCTACCAATCAGAGTAAAAAGAATGTGCCCTGTGCCAGCCTTCGTTTTCAATACAATGAAGACTTCATGTCCAGTGTAACTGTTTCCTCTTGCTTCCTGCATCTTACATACTTCTGTCCTCCACAAGATGAAGAAAACGCTAGTGTGCATTTCCTCATGGAAAAATGAATTTTAAACAGTGCACCCAAAACATGGACTGTACCTCATTGTGCATAGAAGACTGCATTATCATGTTAGAGAAGTTATTAGTACTTTAGTGATGTTAGTAATGTTAATCAGTTATGTATTCTAATGTAGTTTTCACACATGAAGCATCCAATATAAATTGTGCACCTCATTATTTTAACCTGGCAGCACACAAAGTTTTTTTTTTAATGTGTGCTCTGAATGCCTGCAGTTTCAAACTAGGCCTGGCTGTGTTTCTCTACTGTACATTTTATGCTGGCAAAAATGCTGTATTTTGTATGCTGGCAATAAAATCCCATACATTTTCTTACATAATCCCTCCTTTTCCTGACAATTTTTGCTACCAAACCCATAATTGGAGGAAACCTGAATTCTTCATTTCCTTTTTTCTTTTAAAATGTATGCACATTGGGATATCTCTCATTTCCCATTATTGCTAGTAGTAAAACTAACATCCTCATTTTTACAGCCAAAATAACCAACCATCCTCCCATCACTATCACCAATACTGCCAAGCACACCATAGTGTGTGCCACCCAGGTTCCCCAGTTAAACATATTCACCTCCATTACAGCCACTAACTGTAATGTTATTCTTCCTCAGATTCATCTTAATGGTTTGTTTGTTTATTTATTTATAATGCGCTCCATACCCAGAGGCATCAGGGCGCAGCAGAAAAGAGAATGCAAAGCTTACAATGTTACAGAGATGTACGGTACACAATGGTGTGCTTTTCCTTATGACTTAATAACAATTCTACATCTGGATCTATCGGAAATGTATCCCTTTGAAAAAACTCAATATTTTCCACTTGGCTTCCCCAAATATCATTTGCAAAATGGAATAGTGTTAGACCCCCAACCGAGACGATTGTATCTTTTGGAACCTGCAAGTAAAACATGTTATATTTCAACTGCTTGACAACAAATGTTCCATGATTCAAATGTGTAACAGTATAATTCTTCACAGAAGTGCTAAACAACCACCTATTTTTGACCAGTTTAGCTTGTGATAATTCCTCACCACCTGCATTGCTAATGACCACTTCACATCCCCCTGATACACCTGGGTCAGGTTTCAAACCACAGATTTCATCTGTAACATGAGGAACAAATGGTTTACCTGGACACATGTCATTTTGTTCTTTAAACCTTATACATGTGTCCAGATTTGGAATCAAGTAAACCTCAGGCTCCCATGATTGAAATGCCACCACCTCTGGAGTTTTAATTTTGATGTATTTCCCATCTTGCCAAAATCCCACGTTATGTACCCACTTACTTTAGTAAATAAGTTCAGGATCTATATATGGAATACACAGCAAAAACCCGATTTCCATTCTTTCCAAATTCACATATAGTGGCATTGCACTGCCCATTTCAAATACAATTTTAACCTGCATCACTTCTATTTCTCTGTGTGTGATTCTCTCCATCATCTGATGAACAATGTCTCGCGAAACAAAATGTAACGGTATATGTCCTTGAATCAATTGGGAAATTGCAGATTGAACCTCCCTCGTGTAATTTGTCAACAACCTATCAAGAGGATTGATTACATTCAAATTATCACTCAATATTCGGTCATGTTTAATTATCACCTTTGTACTGTGTTGTAGAATTTCAGCCTGTTCATTTAGTAAGATAACAGTCTCATTAACAAATTTCACTTGTTCATCCAATCCACCTCTAATTCCATCCAAAGCCTTTTGGATCATGTCCAGATCATAAGTTGATTGTTGTACTTTGGCACTCAATGTCCCTACTGAAATTGCATTAGCTGTTGACATCGTAGTACCTATTACAGCTCCAATAATAGACATTACCAGAGAGACAACAAGCAGTACTGTCCCTTTCTTTCCCCTCCTTTTCTTTATATTCGCTGAGTTCACAAATGTCTTTTCTAATTGCATCACCATGTCCCTTATTGTCCGCTTAGCGTCCTCTTTTCTCAATTCTAGCCAATCTCTGGTCTGATCAGTCACCATTACAGTTTTGTTAATTAATTTCTCAATCAAATTTTCAGGGTTCATGTGTATGTAAATGTTTTGATAGATCAACCTCCTGTTACCCATAATAAACCCAGGCGCTTCCTCCTCTGCAATGCCAGATGCTGGTCCAGGCTCAATGATAACTTGTGCCTCTGTGGCTTTAATACCCACTACAATCAGAATGATCATCATCCGTGTTACCAGTGCAATTATCATCGTTATTCGTCCTGCAGATTTGGTCTTCGCCCCCGCCCAGGGCTTTCTTGGGACTCCCTCCCGTATACTCCAGGAATCCATCATCTCTCGCATGCTCCGGTCCTGCAACCTCTGACCCCATTCAATGTTAGTTAATCGTTTCTAAATCAAATAGAAAAGGAACAGATTAAGTACATAGCACAATACCAGTTTCACCCCTTCTACCACTTGTATCAAAAACAAAATGTGGTCCAAAACATTTTGATTTACTCCTTTGAATATCTGCAACTAAGCACATATTAGAGAGAAAACAATAATATATACATTTCACATTATTATACATCAAAAATAATTTCTACAGAATATTTCGGCACATTTTACCATAGTAAATTAAGCTAATTCAGCACCTTCTACCAATATATATATTACTGCATTTTTCCCAACTGTGGTACTTTCATTTACATTTATCTCCACACTAAACATTGTATCCAGTTTTTTATGGCGTGCGACATCATGAAAATAGTCACTGTATCTTTCTTCCCATGAAATTAGGTCACTTAACCTGTCTCTACCTGCTCAAGCCTCCTGATTTCGTGTTTAGGGTGACAGCGCTTAATTTGGTTAACATAAACAAATTGTTCTGTCACCATTTCACCCTCTGTCTTTAATATCTTATAAACTACTAGGTACACTTTATCCACTATCGCAAATGGACCGCGCCATGCTACAAGACATGTTGAGTTTTTATTTTTACTTTTTCCAAAATGAAACTTATATACCCGATCACCTACATTATACTCTTTCACAGATGTCTTTTTATCCTAATATGACTGCACTAACAGCATCTCTTTCCAAATTTCGCTGCACAACTGCAAATGCATGTTGTAAATGCGTCCTCAGTTCTTCCACATATTCGTGAACTGTAGATGCACTCACAAAAGTCTGCTCATGTGTTCTGTATAATAAATGTTGTGGCAGTACCATTTTCCTTCCTGTTAACACCTCATGAGGACTGATACCTGTCGCTTTAGCAGGAGTCAATCTAATTGCCATCAATACCAGAGGTAATCGTAAATCCTAACTCGAACCTGCCTCCGCTACAAACTTCTTTAATATCTCCACGACAGATCTGTTCCAACATTCAACATTTCCAGAAGAGGCGGGCCGATATGCGATATGCAGTTTCCTTTTTACCCCTAATATCTGCTACGCCTTGCTCATTAAGGTGCTCGTGAAATTACTTCCTCTCTCTGACTCTATTCTTTGTGGTAATCCAAATCTTGAAAATATATGATTTACCAGCAATGTAGCGGCTGTTTGTGCACTACAATCTGGTGCAGGAATACTCTACACATTTCAACATCAAACAAACCATGGTCAAAAGATAACGGTTTCCCCTACTCGACCTCTTTACAGGCCCTACATAGTCAATTTGTAAATCTGACCATGGAAGGGTTAAACCTCTTCATCAGTGGAGCTCTATGCATTGGTGAAGCAGGTTTAAATTGAGCACATACTAGGCACCCCCTGGTATATAATTCCATCTCTTGGGACATATTTGGCCAGTAAGCATAATCTTTCAGTATTTCTAAAGTCTTTTGTGAACCTCTGTGTCCTGCAGTTATTGCATCATGTGCATGGTGTAACATTAGCCCTCTGAATGAAAGAGGTACCACCCACTGTATCTGTCCTGTTATGGATTCCCTGATCATAAGTCCATCCTGTAGTCTAATCTGTTTTTTATTCTTTAATAACACCCTCAACTCTTATTTTCCTGTACAATCATTTTCAGTTAAAGGATTTTGTTCGGGTCCATCAAATAATTATAATACCAATATTGGATCATCTTTTTGCACCTTAATCAGATCTTGATCTGGTGTATCATAACTCCATTGCACTTCTGGTTGTTCTACCTCTTTTGGAGCTTTAGAGCATGTAAATGCATCTATTTGTATTTCACCAATCAAGTGTTCAATGGGCAACAACGCTCCCATAACAGCCCCAATCTTGACTAATTGATCTGCTTTATCATTTCCCTCCTTATCCTCTCCTGGTGTTTTTAAATGTCCACGAATGTTCCTCCAGTATACCGTTAAATCATTCTCTGACACCAATTTGTCTATAGCCTGCATCCTTTTCCCATGCTTGAGGGGCTCTTTATTATATGTGAGCATGCCTCTTGCTTTCCAGCCAGGCAAATATTCTACAAAGCTATTTCGTGCATAATCAGAATCGGTCACCAGGACAATTTCACTGAATTTGTTATCAACCACAATAGTAATTGCCTTATTAATGACTGCCAACTCGGCTACCTGGTTACTCCTAGCCCCAATTCTCATCCCTATACTAGGAATATCCTCACATGTCAACCAGACATTTCCTATCCCTGACACCAACTGTTTATTGCTGTCATTTTCAATGTGAAAAGCACACCCATCAACATATACAGTTGGTAAATTCTTGCATGTATGTTCATCAAAAGCTCTATGTGGTGACTGTTCAAACTCCTGCAAACTAGATTCCACCTCCACTTCATCTGATACACATTCAGCCGCACAATCATGTAAATCTACTAACCCTTGAGCAATTGAGCTCTTTTTATTCTGGCTATACCTCACTTCTACAGGGAAGCCTTGCAATGCCAATGTCCATGTAGTAATTCTGGATTGAGCTAGATTGCCTGATCTAATCCTTTTACTCTGTAAAAACTGCAATGGTTGATGATTTGTCTCGATGATTACCTGTTCCCCTTGGACAATGGGACGAAAATGTTGCAATGGCCACACAGTGGTCAGAAGCCTTTTCACATTCACTGAATTTAATTTCCACCTGAGAAAATGCCTTACTCGCATAAGCAATAGTTTTGTGGTTCAAATCATGTTTTGGAGATAACACTGCTGACATACAATGCTCAGTGAAACCTATTTCTATAAAGAAATCTCTGTTTTTTATGGGATACGCCAAGCATGGTGCCTTTATGAAACATTCCTTCAATTTAGCAACTGCCCCAGATTACTCCTTTTCCCATTTCCAGGGCGTATTCAGCTTCAATAGTTTAGTCAATGGTTGAGTAATTTCAGCATCATTTTCAATACATTTCCTGTTATATCTCGTCATTCCTAATGAGCTTTTTAAACCTTTCACATTTCTAGGATCTTTCAATTTCTGTATGGCCTCCACCTTTTTCTTTTGTGGATTTAGCCCATGTTCAGTTACCTCATGGCCTAGGAAGTTCACATCTTTCTTGCACCATTGTGCTTTCTGTAAAGGTACTTTGGCACCTGCCTTTTGCAATTGGTCAAGTACATGTCTAATTTCATCAAAGTGACTTTTTAAGTTTTCATTTCTTATCAGGACATCATCTACATAAACTATAGCTCCTCTTTCCGCTGCATCTAGCATAGCCTTTCTCAAAAATATGCCAAATTTGCTCCCATTGTTGACATACCCAAATGGTGTTCTAGACCAAGCGTATTGGGTTTTATCAAATGAAAATACAATTAAATTCTGAATGTCCTCTGCCAATGGCACACACCAGTACCCAGATGTAAGATCTAATGTGGTAGATACCTTTGACCCATGCACTTGAGCAAGGCCTTGATCAATGAATGGCAGCAGCCATCTAAACACTGGCACTCTTTTGTTTAATTCCCTCAGGTCTGCACACAGACGACATTGTCCATTTGGCTTTAATACACCTAAACTAGGAGATTTGGAGGTACTATGAATGGGACTGATAATTCCCCTACATTCCAAGTTTTTAATTATCTCTGCCAAGGACTCTAAGCATGCCAGTGGCAATCGATATTGGCCCACGAATACTGGATTTCTACCACACCCCTCCGGTAATGTGGCAACATGTAAATTAGATAGGCCGCATTCATATGTATCTTTGGCAAAAACCTCTTTAAATTCCATTAATATTTTTCTCAATTCATTCTTATCCTCTTTGCTATCACATGCATCTGCTAACAGAATCTGCTCCTCTACCATTTTTGAAAATTCTGGGAAATCCTCCAGTGGAGGAACCTCTGTGCTTTCTTCCAACTGTGTGGCTGTATCTCTCTGTGACGCTGCCACTTTTAAATATTTTGGCATTTCAGCTTCCATTTCGATGTGCTGATTTTCTGTTTAATTTTCATTTAAGTCAAATACTATATAATTCTCCTGGTGACAGCACACTGTCTCATTAGAATCATAAGGGTATAGAGATTGTATTTTGAAGATCCCTTTTGGCTTAGAATCCAGATACTGTGGCAACACACCCTGTGCATCTACATATCTCTCAGTGATATTTCCAATGAGCATGTTATTGAAATCTGCAGTATAATGTGATTTTTGTATGGCCATTCTTAATAAGGAATTCTCTTCTAAATGAATATCCTGACATTCTTTATTATCCACCATCATTTTGACAGACCCCTCCCCAATATCTATCAATGGGGTATATTCATAATCTAGCCCTTGCTGTTTCATGGATTCATTCAAGCCCACAAATGCATCAAAATCCTTCATTTGCTGTCCATTCTTGCACTTTAGTGTTATAGCAACCTGCTTGGTGCATGCAGGGATAGTAATATCCTTCTTCACCTGTAAATCAATTGCATATGGGACCAATTGTGCACAATGATAAGCCTTTCTCTTGTCTTCAAATTCGGGCGCAGGCCCGCCTAGCCAGGACCATAATTTTGGGTTAAGGAAATCTAACACCATGCACATCGTGTGCATGATATCATTGCCCAAATAAAAATCATTTTGTGCTCCATTCACTACCCACACATTGTGGTAGATAGTTTTTTGTCCAATATTAATCTTTAGCATGCACCTTCTTGCAATTCGATTTTCAAAATCTGGATTGTCCAAACCAGAGATATATTGATTTTTAATTCAAAATTTTGGAACCTCCTCCTTTTCCATTATTCCCTGCATTAGTTTCTCATTAATAAAACTCCTTTCCTGTTCAAGCACCAGAGTGGCTTTTATCATTTTATAATGGCCATTTATACCAATGTGAATCCATGGCTGCTCATCTTCCATGTGTATTTCAGCGAGAGTGGTGATGGTATCTGCTTTAGGAATGGTGTTCTGTTTGCATTTCTTCTATTTTAAATAGAAGCGCAATGTGTATTAATCTATTTCAGTTTGACATTTCTTCCTAGGGTCCAAATAAATCTGCATAGATTGTTTTTCCCTTTCATTTTGAGTTTTGTCATGACACATCAAAATAACGGTGACACTAGGCACACAGCTATTCTGTAGGTACACCTCCACTGCATCATTCGATTTGGCAACAGTATGGCATTCATTTACACTGCTGTTTGTGACTTTATTTTCTTAGGCCTTAATGTTTTTTTGGTTAGAGACCACAGGACCCCATTTACCCCATCAATTAGAGGAGACAATCTTTTCAGGCAATCTGTTCCCATCAAGAATGGAATTTCACAAATAGATGTGATCAATACTTCCTGTTTCATTCTGTGTTTTCCTATCTTTTTATCGACCTCGGTGACACCCTCGATAGGCACCTCCTCACTGTTAAAGTTATGTACTGGGCTTTCACTCTGCCTCACTTTGATCTGATTCTGTGGAGGCCTCCCTTCATTGATACTTTTTACCAATTCTTTAGACATAATTGTGGCTTGTGTACCTGTGTCAATCAATGCAAATGTATTGCACTTCTCTTCCACAGTAACGGGAGCATAATATCTGTCTTCAACTTCTTCTAATACACACAAAAAGTGTGAATTCTTACTGACTTCAGGATTCACCTTTCTCAGACCCTTCTTACTCTTGGCTAAGCACATTGGTAAATGAAAGGACATCTTTCCCTCCTTTCTGTCCATTTCCATTTGAGAAACCTTACTCATCTCCCTATATGCAGAGGTAATTTGGATTGTGGCCACTGTTCACCCTTTCATCCGGGGATCATCAGAGTTCACACTACAATTCTCCAACTGAATATGCGTATAAACATCACCTGATAAGTTGTCATTTACTAATTTTGGACATTTGTGGGTATTTGGCATGGCACCAATCTTTTTAACCTCCTCAAAAATCTGTGGCTCAGAGAACTCTTGAGGTGAAAGTTCTGTACCCTCCTTTTTAGTACATATTTTTTTTTTTTTTATTTGATTTGATTTAGCTGAATTCAATCAACTTTTCAAATTTACATATTTATACAATTAATAAAATGAAATGTTGCAAATAAAAAATACATGGTTCATTATTTGATACAAAATTCGCATTGGTACAAAATATAAAAAAGAACATGCGAGCGATTTAAAATCACATATATACATTGAATTTCAAATAATCACATGTTTATATAAAATCTTCTCGATGCGAACCCATAATGATTTCATTCTCCCATGTTATGGCAAAATAGAATTAGATACATTGTGTAAAATTTAGTCATACCAGTTTAGAGATGTATTTCTGTTTGTAAAATGGTTTCCAGGAAATGTACCATTGATTTCATGATTGAAAATCTAGGACTGTTTACTAGGATACTCCATATCTCCTTTTCATCTCGGTCCACATACAGATTTATAAGTTCGGTAAATTGTTTTGATCGTAAAGATTTTAAGTGAGGACATGTCACTATCAGATGTTGCAGTGTTTCTATGGTGGTACTAGATTTACAATAACGACAATAAATCTGTTCAACATCTATCATTTTTCGTCTCGCCAGAACTTCTCTTGTTGGCCATAAGTTCAGTCTTACACGTAAGAACTGATTTCTAATTTTAGCCGAAGGACACCTCCGAAGATAGCTAGTCATTTGTCCCAGACAGTTAGAGCGAAAGATGTTTATATTGAAATCTTTATACCTTGCACAATTTTCGTAGTTATGAATCCACGCCCATTGGTAGTATCTTGTTTTGGCTCTAGTTGGGTTCTCTATTAGATTCTGTAGAGAGATGTTAGCTTCCAATAGAGTGTTCAAAACTAGATTACGCCATTTATCGGGGAAGTACTGATTTGATGAGATTAGATAGTTAGCAACTGTGCTTAATATGTTATTATTAGACACTCCAAGTAGGCATTTGCGAAAAAAAGCACACATGCTCCATTTGACCCTACTGTTTATTGATTTGATACCTAGTTCGAGTCGAAGGAGCGGCATAGGGACGCAATTTGGCAAATGGAGCACCTTTCTCCAAAAGGTCGCCTCCATTTTATTCCACATCTGATCATTGGTATATAACTTGGATTCAGCACCGTATGTAAGTATAGGACATACTTTTTGTTCATAAAATAACAATAAATGATTTAAAGAAAATTTACCATACTTATAAACTAAAATTTTTGCCTGAGATACAAGAGATATGAGTTTGGTTTGTAATTTTTTTGAGTGGAATTGATCATTCACGCTATTTTGAACGAAGATACCCAGGTACTTATATTCTACAACTGTGTCCATCAGTTTTTGCTGCAAGTACCATGCAAAGTTTTGTAGTTTGCGTTTTCCCAGGGACCTGCAGATCATAATTTGCGATTTCTCAGTATTTATTGATAGATGATTCTCCAGAGCATATTTGGATAGCGCAGATAGCAAATTCTGTAAACCCACAGGAGTTTGAGAAATTAGCACTAAATCATCAGCGTAAAGTAACCACGGGATGCGCTGTCCACCTATCTCGGGTGCATCTGAAAGTATTTGACGAAAGGAGTTACCCATATCAAGAATAAACAAATTAAATAGAAACGATGCCAAGATGCAACCTTGTTTTAGTCCAAGCGAAGTGGCAAAAGCTGCAGAAAGAAGACCCCCAATGGAGAGTCTTACACGCATGGAGGTGTCAGTATGTAGCTGAATGATTATTGCTAACAAGGAGGTAGGACATCCCAGAGTCTTTAATTTATGAAACAGCAATTTACGACTTATAGAATCAAACGCTGATTTAAAATCAATAAAAGCAAAATATAAGGTTTGTTTCCTAATTGCATATTTAGATTTGAGCATGTTTAGCATTATAATGTTTGGAAGTGTACCCAAACCGCTAACAAAACCCGATTGCAGGGGATCAATTTTGGAATCTCGAAATGCCCACTCCTTCAACTGCTTCAAAATAATTCGAGAAAATATCTTCCCAGGCACATCAAGGAGCGAGATAGGGCGGTAGCTTGCTGGTTTAGTCCGCTCGCCCTTTTTATAAATCGGAACAACAATTGACTGTTTCCAGGACAAGGGAATATTCTGTGTTGCATTAATGGTTTCAAATACCATGTACAGAATGTCGGCCCAGATTTCCGGGAAACATTTGAGTTGTTTATTCGAAAGGCCATCTGGGCCAGGAGCTCCCGAGTTACTCGCTTGCGATATGCATAGAAGGATATCATCTCTATCGAACATGATATGAAAAGGTGAAAGCGGACCCGGGCTAGCTATGCCCGATTGATCCGATGGAGCAGCAAAAGCAGTGGAGTAATATTGGATCCACTCATCCTCCATGACATCATTCATTTGAATGGCCACTTGGTGCCCAGATGTAGCTTGGTTTATGATGTTCCAAGTTTGCGCGGAGTTTTTAGTGGCCAAAGCTTTTAGCATGTTAAACCCATCGCTTTGGTAAAGTTTGGCTCTTTTACCTCTTATCCAATTTGTATATTTAGTTTTAATTGTAGTTAGGGCAGTACATATTCTTCCTGTCTGTATTTTATTAGCATCTTGATTGTCTAGGGAGGGCGTTTTAACATCCACACTTACACCCTGATCAATTATTTTATCGATGCATGAGTTGTCATTCTTAAATCTCTCTCTTTGTTCTTTTGGAATTTCATGTTTTTCTCGTTTTCCGTTTTCATTTGTGCAAATTTCCAACGTTTGATTTAACTCCAGGTTTAACCAAACCTCTTTTTTAGATGTATTTGCAATTTCTGCCTCATGTGCATTTGCCGGTATTTTCATTATTAAATCATTAAGAAGCTCAGAGTCATTATGCATAACCAGATCAGGGAAATCTGTATTTTTTTCATTGCAGGTGTCATGAATATTTAGTCACTTATTATCGGAAGCCACCAAGTCGCTCCTATGGCCTTCTGCCCCCTCCTTGGATGACTGTTTTTGAGCCGTACAGAGTTTTCCTATTTGTTCAGCCAACATTTTCACTTGGGTCTCGAGACATTGGAATCTTTCCATCTCTCTAGAATCTTCTCTCTGCGGCCTATGCCGATGTTGGTTATTCTCCCCCTGGTTAAATCTATTCTGGTATCTCTCGGGAGAATAATTCCTATTTGAGTTGTTTCTGAACTCTTGATTCATGTGGGGCGGGGAGCGGGGCATACCTATTCTTTGGTTATAATCCCCTGGTGCTGATGATTGATTGTATTGATGTGGAGCATAGTTCAAATTCTGCCTCATGTCCTGTTTCTCATTTTATGAGTATTGTCCCCTATGCTGATTCCCATTTTCAGTAAATCGATCCACATACCGGGTTCTATCCTGGTTGCCATATATCATGGTTTTGGGGTCAAATCTGCTCTGTGTTCCCAATGTATGGTAGGGACCATTACTTCTTTGATCCTGGTTTTGTCTCAGATTATTGCTCATACCTGACACATCAGGCCGGCATCCTGCCCGGGGTCTGTCTCCTAAATACCTAGGGCTAATGTAGCTCTCTCTATTACTAGGATCATTTGACTGAAACATTGGTGCAGAGGGCGGCAACCTCTGTGGAATACCCCTCTGTTCAGTTGTCACATCATTTTTGCCTGGACTTTGAGCGGACTCAAGTGACATTTTATCTGACCTGATCTCCATTACTGTTGCCGAGGATTCTTTAGATTTTGATCTGGTATCTTTCATTTCATCACTCTCTAACCTGACAGTATAGCACTTCATATAGTTTTGTACTTTGGTGCACAATCCACTCAAGGGACTTCTCACGATCAAATTTGCGGACTAACTGTGATATAATGTCTTTCTGCAACCTATAGAAATAGGCAGTTTTAAACTCATTGGAATTGGGATCAAAAGATACATCAAAATGAGAAAAAGCTCTTTTTAAGTCTTGCAAAAATTGGCGATGGGGCGTATTTTGGGCCAGCTGTAATCATGTATGCAACTTTTTTTGCCTCCTGTAATGACTGGAATGGAGAAAAATGACGTATAATCTCTTTTTCAAATTCTGCCCATGTCATGTTCTGCTGTTCATTTAATCCTCTGATGATGCTATCCGTGGGAGAGTCCAGAGTTAAGTGAAAGTATTGTCTATATTGTACCTTAGGTATATGGAGGGCTTTAAATATATTGTGCACCGCTTCTAAGTGGTCCTCTATAAAGCACTCCCCTCCTTTTTTGAATGGTTTGATCAGAGCCTTGATTGATTTCATTATCTTGTTAGGACTACTTGGCGCTATGTTTGGGATTGCACTACTTTGTGATTCAACCCTTGTTTCAGGCGTATGGGATTGGTGGCGGCCCCCAATGGGTGTGTCAAACCCCCCAAAGGCGTTGCAACCAAACTCAGACATCTCCCCATGTACAAATGGAATTCACCTCAATTCCATTAAATGTGGTGCCCTGTCGTTTATCCAGGGAGCTGAAAGTAATTGTTTTCATCACCCATCTTATTAATCACATTTTTCATATCGCTCATTTGCATTTGGCATTCATTAAACTCTTTGTCACTCTTGTCTCTTTCTTGAAACATTTTATCTATCTCTTGTTGAGCATTCTGAAGCTCACCTTCTTTCTCGAAATGTTTTTTTTGTAAAATTTTCATTTCCAAAATAACCTAGTCTTTATCTTGTCTAATATGACCTACCAATCCTTTCAAGTGTTTTAATTCTTGCTCACTATCCTCAAACTGCTTCTTCCTTTGAGACAATTGAGTGTCGAGTTCTTTATAATTTGATTGCATGTCCTTTTGACATACCTCCAGTTCTGCTCTTAACTTTTCCTCCTGTTCACTAGCTCCATCTAATTCAACTTTTAGTCTGCTAATCAGCTTGTTATCATTTTCTTGCATTTGCAGGCACCTATTTAAAATGAACCATGTTTTGGCACATAGTCGTATCAGACAATATTTCTCTGCATGTTTATCAGCAGCATTTAACAATCTCAGAAGACAGACCTGAATTATGCTATCTTGTTCAAAAATGTTGTCCAATGGCTCTTTCTGAACTTCCCCATAGATACGGTCATGCCACTCTGCCGTTATTTGATGACCATGTTCCATGTGCATATAATTTTGCCTCCAGATATTGCAGCAACTCTGGGAATGTAGCCTCCATTTGAGACATTCTGAGATTCACTTCCAGTGTCACACTGCTCTCATAAAATGAGTTCCCTTTAATGCACGTATGGTAGTGTTAGACACAACTGCCACGCCCAGTAGAGTCTAGTTTCCTGGCCAACGCACCATTATTTGTATAAGATTTCGTCCTATTGGGGTAAATTCAGGATTTGGCGGTATTTTCTTACCGTAAAAATATTGGCAGTAACTTGGCGGTAAACTATCCTTACATTTAGAGTGGGTTTTGTATCACTCTATTTTAGTGACCATATCTTGTTGGCTTGTATTGGCAGTAATTTTAGTGGTATCTTACCTTTTGGTATTTTCATAATTATCTTATTCCTGTGGAATAATGGTGAGCATGTTTTTTATTTATTATACTGTAACCCCATCATAAAACAAACCTTTCCTTTCTATTATAATGCCTTCTAGTCGCCCGTAGAAAGCCCCAGACTTAGAACACTTCAGAGAACCCAATGAGTTTATTCAAGGCACCACCTATAGTTTGTGGCTGATATTACTGGCTTATGTACATCCAGTAATCTTTGTGCCAGATTAGGCACCCCTTCCCATCAGCATGCAAGGAAGGAATCACTCATTACATTGCACACAACTTTCTACTTTGTAGATGTCTATTACTGACTTTCTCTTATTTTAGCTACAATGATAAATTGGTAAATACACTACTGCACTGGTATAAACATCACTTTTGCGCCTCATATACAAATGATTCACAGATGCATGAATGACACCAAAATCTCAGTTTTGTTTTATCTGCACTTTATGTTACAAAACAGTTACAAACCACAGAATCTTACCACATGCTATTTACAGCATCACCTGCAAGATATAAGAGAACAAAACAGAAACAAGTAGGTGTTTTGCAAACATGAATTTATGTTATTACACTTTGAATATAAAAAGAGAAAAATAAACATACAATTATTTCTAACCTCTCTGCACTGCCAATGGATTCTAGCAACACACGCGCACCTTACTTTTTGTTCCCTCACTTGGCACAAATCTTACCAAGGCCAGTGATCTGAGATCCCCGCACGACCTCGCTGTCTTTTGCAGTCCCAGTCTCAGCATGAAACTCCTCTGTATATGAGTGGGGGGCTGCCAGCTGAAATGCCGTAGCTGGCACTCAACCAACTTGGAGTTCCACAGATATGGCACTGTCCGTCTCCTGAACCCAGCACGAACTGCCAACTCCCTCTTTCTCATTCATTAGCAAAACTCTCATCCAGCCCCCTGTTGACGTGACTTGTCTGCCTACAATCCCTACTAATCAGAGTAAAAAGAATGTGCCCTGTATCAGCCTTCGTTTTCAATACAATGAAGACTTCACGTCCAGAGTAACTGTTTCCTTTTGCTTCCTGCATCTTACATACTTCTGTCCTCCACAAGCTGAAGAAAACGCCAGTGTGCATTTCCTCATGGAAAAATTAATTTTAAACAGTGCACCCAAAACATGAACTGTACTTCATTGTGCATAGAAGACTGCATTATCATGTTAGAGAAGTTGAAATTAGTACTTTAGTAATGTTAGTAATGTTAATCAGTTATGTATTCTAATGTAGTCTTCACACATGAAGCATTCGATATAAATTGTGCACCTCATTATTTTAACCTGGCAGCAAACTAAGTTTTTTTATGTGTGCTCTGAATGCCTGCAGTTTCAAACTGGGCCTGTCTGTGTTTCTCTACTGTACATTGTATGCTGGCAAAAACGCTGTATTTTGTATGCTGACAATAAAATCCCATACATGTTCTTACAGACTGTGTCCACACTCTCCTGATAAATATCAGTGGAAGATGTCTTCGACAACTTTACAGTTTCATTCTACCTAAAGCAAGCATATAAACAACCATTTATAATCCAACCTCATTTCTTTGCTTCGGCATATCCAAATTATGCATTACAACCGTAAAAGATTGTGAAGACTCGCACTGACCTCCAATTTATAGATGATAGTGGTGGCGCAAGTGCTAGGGATAAATCCCAAGTGTTCGAAAGAGCAGAGTTCCAAAGCTCAAAAGAGCTAGCTCCCGAGTAATCAAAGGGGCAGCATAGGAGGTCAATAAAGCCCAGAGTCAACCTACATATCCACATATATGGACAAACCACCCAGGCGTACAAATAACCTAGACGGCAGAACTCACTTTCTCCTGATGTCTGTCTGTTTCCCACTGTCATATAACATCTATCTTGTTATGCCACTGTCCAAAGGATCATCGCATTAGTCTATGTACAACTCCTAGCATAGCACCCACCTGAAAAACAGTGAGATGTGACTCAGTATAAACATAGGTTCCAGTCTAATATGCCTATCAGCACGCATAGCCAACACGCCATGCCCAATATACAATCCAATCGTATGTAATATAATTGTAAAAGACTCACACTCAATGGGGTTTCCAGTCAGCAAAAAATTGGTGGGGAATGACAGTGCGATCAACAGGGCTGTCGTCAAACCATGTGCGCACATCCAGGTCAGCACAGCATCTCTGTAATAAATTCAACCAAATCTTTAGCCACCATATTTTCACAATGTCAGCATATCACCCTTACATGCTGATGTCTTTGGCTAGCTGAACATGCGGGACACAGTTTCCACAACACAAATGTTCATGTTCACCCGGTCCACGCCGATGATTGTATACGGCAGAACCGCTATGCTCGTCCGACCATGTGTCAATAAACATGGGACTCGGGCTGCATGGTTACGGCGAAATCAGGTGTTCGTGTATGTCGGCTATTCCACACCCCTGCGTTCTCGCCTTCCTGCCTGTGATGGGTCTATACAATCTTCCTACATCTCTTAATCATTAACATACATGTCCGTATCTGTGAAAAGGCCATATTTCAACTCACATGCTAAATATTGAGTAGGACTTACTTGCATCTTGCTTCCAATGTGTGAAACTTATTACCGCCAAACAGAGCGCCACAACAGAGTGTCCAACTTATAGAGCATGTCTCCAGCAATGGACATAGAGAGGGGGCACAAAGTATAGTTGTCTAATAGTCCGGACAGCTAGATAAATCAGCCCAACAGTGGGACACCAGCCATAGTGTTGCTGTCAGAGTGTCACAACTATTGCCTGATCCAAACGGCAATGTTCAAAATGTACAAATCGCTATAGAAACATCTGCTGTAAAATACATTGCGGGCATACTAACAACTCATGTATCCCTCTCGAATGAGCCACAGTGAATATGTACAACAATCAATGTTGATAATCATGGCAAAAACATCCCGTCATCTATATTGGCCAGGAAGTCCCCATATGATATGGTGAATATCTCCACGTGGGCGCTTACCTGAACAGGCTTAGTCATCTCGTTTAATCTATCTATTCCACAGCGATGTTCATGCCGTGTTTTACTAAGTCGAGGGAATAAATCCAACATTGTTCTAATTTATGGAACATCAGACTCATGTCACCTCCACGGCACGGGCCCTGATTGTTTGCAAAACAAACCATCTGATGTCATTTTCAGTATGGTTGGCCCTCATAAAGTGCTCAACCAGTGGCTTATCCTTCACCTTGTTCCTCAGACAAGATCTGTGTTCAGAGATTCTCATGCGCATCTGCCTTATCATTTTACCCATATATATATATATATATATATATATATATATATATATATATATATATATATATATATATATATATATATATATACATGGGCATAGAAAGATATATATCGCGTTTCTTGTGTGGCAATTCATATGTCCCTTTAGATTCCATTTGATATTGCCATGTTCAGATATATGTCTCGTCTCACTATAGGGACAGATAGCACAATGGCCACACTTATAGTGGCCCGTGATTGGTGGGAAGCCCCATTGATTTATCACTGTCTGTTCGCTTTGTTTTTCCACATACGTGTGTACCAGTTTCTGCCTCAGATTATAATTTCTTTTGTAAGCAAACATCGTCTTTTTCTCTAGGCTCCCTGGTTCTTTCACTAAATGGCAGTTCTCATTAATGCTCTTTTTGATGGTATTACTGATGGGCGAAAAAGTCGAAACACATATTAGTCGATTCTTTGCAGATTTTTCTCTTCCTGTAAAACATACCTTGCGGTACGTGTTCAAAGCCTGCTTCATGTTCTGTTTTACCAACTTCTTCGGGTACCCATGATCAATGAGTCTCTCCTTTAGATTGGTGGCATGTTCTACATAGTCCACTTTTTTTGTACAATTTCTCCGTATGCTGAGAAATTGCCCATAGGGCAGATTTTGTTTTAGGCCCACAGGATGGAAACTCGAGTAGTGTAACAATGAGTTCTTATCAGTCGGTTTCCTAAATAGTGTAGTTTCCATTCTCTCCCCTGATTTAACAATAGATGAATCAAGAAAGCTCACTTTTTTGTTGTTCAACTCCATTGTGAACCTGATTTTTGGATCACATTTATTTACCCACTCAAAGAACAACATCAGTGATCCGATGTCTCCGCTCCAAATCAGAAAGACATCATCGATGTACCGCTTACAAGTTATCAGACAATGAGCAAAATGTTGTTAAGTGTACTATTGGCACCCACAATATATAGATCTTCGAAGTTGGCCATGTACAAGTTGGCAATATCAGGCGTGAAAGTCGCGCCCATACTGTCCCCTTTAAATTGTTTATAAATCTGTTTTTTAAACAGATAAAAATGTTCACACATCGCCAGGCGGGCACACTTAAGCACAAAGCCTGTAGGTGGCATCCGTGGCCCAGGTCTTTGATCGAGATACATACATAAAACAGCTAGACACTTGAGTTGAGGAATCGACGTGTGCAACGATTCAACATCCATAGTGACTAGGATGTCCCGTCTCTCAATGATAATCGGTTCCAGTATTTTTATCATCTCTGTTGTATCCTTGACGTAGAACTGCATGGCCTGTACAAAAGGTTTAAGGTAAAATTCACTATATATCGACAATGGCTCAAGAAGTGAATCAATTGCCGATACAATTGGCCGACCAGGAGGTACCTCAAGGTTTTTATAGCCCTTGGGCAGTGTATAAAACACCCCCAATTTAGGATGACTTTTCGATAAGAATATACTTTCTTCTTTGCTCAGCCAATTCCCTTCTACTGCATGTTTCATAAGGTTCACAATCTCTTCCTGCAGTCCTAGCAGACAAAGCCTTTACGGTCTTGAAGGAGAAGTTTACAACTGCACCCATTCTATGTCAGTTAGAAATGGAGAAGCCCTTCCTAATAGAAGTCGATGCCTCTGACCATGCGCTGGCCTTGGAAGCAAGCAGAGCAACATAGGTTTGACTCCTGCATTCGCGCTTAGAAACCAAACTCAGCTGCAGTATTAGGCGCGTTTATAAAAACCAATTAAATACATAAATACATAAATAAATAAATAAATAAGAAGACCAAAAGGAACAACCTCTTGCATATTACTCCTGGACACTATCACCCGCAGAACAACATTATTCAGCGTTAGACAAAGAATATCTTGCTATTAAATTGGCATGCAAGGAATGGTGACACTTGCTAATGGGAGCTCGCTGTGATATGGAAATCTGCACCAATCATCACATTTTGCAGTCTCTCCATGAGTTTGAGTGCCATAACAGCAGAAAAGCCAGATGGACCCATTTCTTTTCACATTATCGCTTTGCACTGAACTATATACCAGGCACTGAGAACACTAATGCAGATGCTCTCTTGAAGAGATGAAAATACACACCTAAAACACTTTCTAGGAGGAAGAATGTTTCCACATGCTACTTTCATTTATGTAGTGACTATCCTGCTCCAATGCATTCGGAATGCTTTGATGCAGAAGCCTCCCAAGGACTTGTTCTTGGAACAGTGGAATCTGGTCTCAAAGGAAAACCTCCCTGTATATGGACGGCAAATGTACTTTGCTATACAAGAACTGCAGGAAGAGACCATCTCCTTATGTCATGATACACATTTGCCGGTCACCGCAGTAGCCAAACCACTTGAGAAATGCTCCTTCATCACTTTTGGTGACCTACAGTAAACAAAGATGTTCAATCTTATGTCCAGACCTGTAATGTTTGTGCACAAAATAAGACACTCATGGAGCCGATCAGTTAGAGAAAGTACTCAACTTGCTCTACCCTCCTCTCCATGGCAAATGATCTCCACAGATTTTGCTGTTGAGCTTCCAATCCCTACTAGTAACACTACCATAATGGTCACAATAGACAATTTAACTAAAATGGCACATTTTACCCTAAAAAACCTGCCTACAGCCGAGAAGATGAGCCAGTTATTTCTGAAGGTGATCGTTAGACTACATGTCTCCCGAGAGGATAACCTCAGACAGGGGACATTTAGAAATTTTGGGCAACAATTTGCAAGGCGTTGAGTATCAAAATAGTGTCTCCTCCAGATTCCACCCCGAAACAATTGGGCAAACTGAGAGCAAAAATCAAACTCTGAAGCAATATCTCAGATGTTACACCACAGCCACACAAGATAACTGGGTGGCCTTGTTTACCTAGGTCATCATTTTCTTATAATAAATCACTTAATTCCGCCTTGGGCATGAGCCCTCCTTTTGCACTCATGGATTTCACCATCATTGGTTTCATTAAATGCCAATTCGTAGCTCTATTACACCTAGGGCAGAAGAATCCTTGGAACTTTGTACAAAGTACACAGAGCTATGCTAAAGAATCTACAGAAGGCCCGAGAGAACATCAAGATCTATGCAGATCAGAAACACGACAAGGCTCCATATAACACAGAGAGACATGGTTTGGCTCTCTGCGTGACCTTTACCTGCAAGGCTTACCTCTTCTAAATTCTCCCTGTTACTATGAACACTTTCAAATCCTAAAATGGATCAATCTAGTTGCTTATAAACTACAACTTCCAGCAATATAGGCACGCATTCTCCCGGTGTTCCACGTGTCTCTGTTGCAGTCCTACCTTCCCCGCTCAGGAAAAGCCAAGAAGCTTCCTCCACCTCTAGTCAAAGGAGCAAATCTCGAACACAAAGTGCAGCAAATCTGTGATTCCAGATTCTATAGAGGGAGACTTCAGCATTCTGTGTACTGGTACACTCCATGTGAAAGGTCTTGGGAACCCACTTCCAACATTCATGTCCCATGGTTGCTGAGGAAATTCCATCTGTTATTTCCATGTAAGCACAGAGCAGTCTGGTATGAAAGTGAGCATGACATCCCCTATCACTGCTGCCAGCCCACAACCTGGTCCCTCTGGCAATGCTGGGGGTGGTGTGGACCCAATCAAAGATGGTGCAGATCATGTTTCACTTACGTACACAATGTAATCACGCCAAGATGGCGCTGCACGCTCATTCCCGTAGAGAATTACGCATTTTAAGCCTGCAGTGCAAGTAAGATGATGCGTTGCAACACACTGTTGCTTTGATGCTCCTGTCTCTTTGTTTCTCCAGTCCTTGTTCCGTCTTGGTTCACTTCTGTTGTTTGTTCCTTACCTCCTGACTTCTCCCCTTCTTGGTCCTTTTTCCCCTTCCTCGCTCCTGTCGACTGCTCTTCTCAGTACTTCTGGCTCTATTCCCTCCTGGGCTTTTGCCCTTATCTTCAGTGCTCGTAAGGACTTCTGTACTGCCATTTTACCATGTGCGACTTCTGTTATTCTGCGTCCTGGTTCTACAGCCATCACCACAGCCTGATGTTTTTCCCCCTATGTTTTTTTTCTTTATTTGTGGATCTGAGCCCCTGGAGCAGCACCTACCGTCTGTTACTATCAGAGGTTGAGGTGGCTGCTCGTGGGGACCAGCCTTATCTCTCCTCTACAAGAGACTAGTTTCTTCCCAGGTAAAGCCAGTCGCTTATAGTTTACACTGTAGAATAATATTACTGAGTTCCTTAATATTTTGAGAGGGAGCAAAACCAAATAGAGGCCATCAATTGGTGTGTAGGAGGTTCTGTATTCGGAAGTTAAATGGACAAGGTTTGTTCAGAAGTAAGCATTTCCTCACCTAGAATGCAGATTTTCTCAGCAAAGAATGACACAATTGAATTGCAGAGAATCGGCCAAGGCTCAATCGACAGGGCAACAGATATCAGTGAAGATAACTTCTGGACAATCTAAAAAGCTTCTCTAGAGGAATTTGCTGCTTGCTGAATTATTTTGAAAAGAAGATTTTCTTTGCAGTGTGAATGGCTAATCTATAACCTCAAAATGCATAAATACAAGCAGTTTCGATACTTGCAACATATAAGTGCCTGAGTGTCACTGTGAGTGGTGAGTAACAGAGAAACTTGTATTGTGTTTCATCCAGTGGAGAGCCCAAGATTGATATTTGAAGTCAGCTCTGAGGGTCTGGTGATCTGCTGGTGTATGTGGTGGTAGGTGATAGGGTTAGACAAGTGAGTAGCAGCTTTTCTCTGTTCATGTGGTATGTTATTAGGGAGTTTGCTGCCATGTGTGCGTGTTGATTTGGCAAGTAGTTTAAGGTGGAGAAGGAGATGAAGATGTCAGTCACTTAGTGGAGATCGGGGAGGGGAATGTTTCTGATAACATTATTGATCAGGTGTTGTTGACATATTTTGTTGTCAATGCTGATGATAAAAGTTCCTTGATGTTGCATTTTTATTTAAGGGTGAAAGACAAACTGGGGGAATCAGGACCACGCACATGAGCTCAGTCCCAATAACACACATAAAATTATTAAGAGCCCTAAATGAGCATAAGGGATCCCCAGCTAAGCAAGGCAGAACAGCCTTAATTCAGTATTGTGTCTAGAAATGGCGGGGATCCTATTTTCAGGTTATCCCAGATGTTAATGCTCGCAAAAACAATAAACACATGTTCCAAATACTTCCTTTGGCTGTAAAAAATAGTAAGATGGGAAGGTATGGACCAAGATTTAGCCTTTTGCTAATGTGAACCTCATGAACTTGAAATTAAAACACATGTGCATCTTTTCCGTGCCAAATACTGTGAATCTTGTGGCTTTTGGTACTCTTGTTGGCAATTGTTATTCCTTGTTAGCTAATGATAGAAGAGTTTCCTGCCGTTGCGGAAATTAGAAGGATTAAAAGGAATTGAAAGCTGTCATTTTATAAATGTGGCAGCCCGAACATAGAGGCGTCTTAAATGTAAATGCAAATATATACGTCATTGGTTTATATAAATATGATTCATCTGTATTAAAGAAAATATTGTCTTTTTTATGTATGAACTTTGATTCGTTTGAATGGGTCTTTTTATTATAACGATATTATTCAATGATTGACATAAAAATGAATTGGACATTAGAATAGCAACTTGTCATTTCTAATGATGGAGATATTAAACTTTGTCATATTATTCAAGTGATGTATATACAAGCCTCTCCTGTATTGCTAATGTAGAGTTATTATTACCATCCTTACACTTGAATCTTTTCATAATGTCTAATTTTTCAGAGAAAAAAGTTCTGAATTACTCCCCTTTTCTATGTTTGTACTAGTTTCACGGTGAGCGTAACATTCTCAATATTTCACTGCAGTTTGACAAACTGAAGAAAACCAATGATGCAATATTCCAGTGGATACGACTTCTAACATAGGGTGTGTGGTTGTGTGTTGCATTTCGCATGCACACACCACTACTGCTCTGCTCTAAATGTTGATGTTATCTTCGTGCGTATATAATGTTTCTAAATTATATTTGTTTTACATTTTTTACAGCCCAATTCAAGAGGAGTGATGTACTTAGGCTCTACTGTGCCCTCCGGCTCTCCTCTACAGAAGTACTTCGCGAATTCATCCTACAATATCAGGCTACCGAGCCAGGCCTCCCTAACTCCTAGCATCTTCTCTAACATCTAATGCTAACCAAGGAATATATGTGCTTTATAATCTGAAGCAAAAGTCGACTATTTTTCTCTCATTCATATAGAAGCTATACCTTGGGTTAAGGCAACAGTCAGCTAAGAACGTCAGCATGCTCCTAATCAGTGGACATAGACAGCAGCAAAAAATACCATACAAATATAGGTAGACTGGATCCTCACTATCATAGAACTGGCATTTAGTCAGTTTCAGCTTTAGCTGCTTAATTGGACAAGAGAGTAGGCATTGCTCCACATACCCCCACCCCCTTGGTTGTTGCTCATGTTAATTGATACCAGGAATCACCAAAATCCCAGCTACAATTCAGCTTTTTGTAACTACTTATTTTTCAAAAATGAAATTACAACATGACCAGTCACATTGAAATACTATAATTCAATACATTTGGTTAAGTACATTTAAAAAATATAGTATTAAAGCACCATGAAACATTCATTTGAACATGATCTTTGAATGCCTTAAAACCGTTTTACTACACCAGAAATTGCAGGACACGGCACCATACTTGGCCCACACTATGTACTATCACTTATGAGTGCATGTGGGTTACTATGGTTTGTCTCTTTGTTGCCTGTACGTTTTCAAAGGAGTCTTTGCAAATACTGCCACAACCAGCTGCTAATTTGTTGCTTAGCTGATTAGTCCTTGGATCAAGTATGGTCAGTATGTTTATGTAGAGAGTTGAGGGCTTACCTTGGACATCCAGATGTATTATGTGGTCCCTGATTCAAATCCTAACAGGGCCAACTCTACCCTTCATACTTCTCAGGTCAATATGTTGGGGACCACTAGACTTGGTAGAAATAACACCATTGAGTTAATCAGAGAGCTAGACTAAACATATTTGTTTCAACCTCTGAATTCTACAGAAGGGGAAAATGAATAGAGAGATTTCTAACGAGCAGGAAGATGATTCCCTCTATTTCATTTCTACATGTACTATGTTACATTGATGCAAAAAATGAGAGAGATACAGTACTTCTAGCTTTTTCATCTGCTGCAAATTATTAATTTTCCTTAATTAACTAGCTAATCTTTTATAACATGCCTAAAACTGGAGATCAGTCTCTAAGCACAAGCACGGGACCATGGCGGGACCAGGATTCAAACTTGTGTTGCTCTCCATTGTCTTGCTTCCAATTCAAACGCATTTCCCCTGAGCTATCCTCCTGGCCCCTTATGTATGTAAATGCCTTTGTCAACATACCGTTCTACTTAACACTCTACCAGCTGCCTTCCTAGATACATAAGATTTCTGGTGTGAATTTGGTAATTTTCCAATGTACTGTTTGTATTTGGTTTTTATCATTCAGGCAGGACATGTGGTCTTCATAATGGGATACAATGCTCCTTGCGAGGTATCACAAATTATTTACAAAGTGCTAACACAAGTTCTTTATTTGTGCAAGTTTAACCTCTCTTCCAATCTGCCCTGCACTCAGCAATATGACTACTTATTTTGTCCTTTTCCCTACCTTCCATTCTTCCCCTGGGTTCCTGATCCTCAACTGCTTGCTTATAGCCATGACTGAATCGAGTTAGTGCTGACACTCAAAATTATCTTAAATCCTTCATGATATTTTCCATGTGGTCTCAGCCGTCAACTTTTCTACAGATCATCATTGCATATGAAATTCATCTTACCTTTTCTCCAGTCCCTCTGCAAAATCACTGATAAAGACTTTGAAAAGAATGGGTCCCTGTTCTATAGGATTTGTTTAAATTAATGCATTTTAAGAAACATGGTAAATTGATGCATGGTTAAGCCAGGCTCTGTGTAGGACACAGTTTTGGTGACTTCAGCAGCTTTGGTCTTCCGCTGGCTCTACTATTCTCATTCCTGCTCTGTCTGGACTGCACATTGCACTGGGAATATCTGAGCCCCCAGTGCATGTATAGACCCATGCCATGCACAAAGTTTAGTTTTCCCGTGGAGGTCGTATTCCGATGAGAGCCCTGACTCAGATGCTGAGGGTGTTCAAAGTTCAAAGGTGGCAAAACTCTGCACTGCACTCTCAGGGCCTGGTTGAGCCCCAGAACATTGGTAGAGGAGTTGGCATTGGTTTCTTCGAATCATGAGAAAGAGTGGTCTTGTAGGTGTTGTAGGTACAATGACTCTACCGATTTCCACCTACGTGAACACTGTTGATACCCCACCCACTGAAGGAGGTGCTCTGAGCCTGCCTTGAGTGTTGATGGGACTAAGGTGTATGCCAGGGGTTAAAGACGGACCAGTAGGGTGTTGCAACAGTGCCCCCACACCTTCTCTAAAGCTTTTGCAGGTATGCCTTGCCTGCATGCAGGCCTGTCAGAGCCCGGTACCGGGACCTGCTTCTGGTTAGAGTGATGTGGCACCTTCTTGGCCTGCCCCAGTGGATCATCCTGCTCTCCCCCAGATCATAACTCTTCACTGGGGGAAAATGTATAGCCTCTGTGTGGCCCGCAGGGAGGCGACAGACCTACTCTCTATGTATCCTATCAGTTACACAGTTGAAACAACAAAAGGCTAGAGGCTGTCAGTTGGCTGTGGTGGGTTGAAAGCAGGATGCTCTCTGACCTATCAGGTCCAAGGTTCAGCATATAATATTCTACCCATTGTCATGATTCCAGGTCCTTGATTTACCACCCACAATATCCTACGGACTAAGGTTCAAGAGTAACTAATCACCTTCTTGAAATTGGCTGCTTGAAGTGGCCAGGTGGTGATCTCCCCGGTGGTCAAGACTTCTTCTAGTTTCAATCGGCAGTATATCACTCTTACTTTGTGACAAGCATGTCCTACCTATCCTGTCATTCTGGAAATCAACACACCATGGCGGGTAAATCACAAATATCACAGAAGGGAGCGGACATTATGACACTTTTGGTGAAACAAGATCAACACAAGAATCCGGATCCCGCGACAGTTACCCATGTTTATGGATGTCCCTCCTTGACCGAATAAGCAGAGTTGCTGGCTGCTAAGAAATGTACAATTTTAAGTCTGAAATTGGACAGAAAGTTTCTTATTTGGTTAGGCCAGTGGCATACATGGAGGGGAGGATAGATGTGGAAAATTCAGTTTGTGAACTGAACTTCCTAACAGGATAGAGGTTTTAGAATCAAACTACTCCTCTCTGAAACTTAAGTTAGAGGAAGCTGAGAACAGGCATAGGTGCAATGTGATCTACAGTGTGCCTAAACACATACTATAAGTAGATTTTACCTTTGTCTAGATCCGTTTCCCCATATTTCGCACTGCATGAGTACTCACTCGTGTCGATTTTATCCAGAGGTAAACAGAACATAATTTCTAAGGCTAGGAACTCTCAGTCCATCCTGTTCAAGGATGCCCACATTAACCTCTACTCATACTTTTCTCCTTACATACTTCAGAAACATAGATCTTTTGGAAGTAACTAACTGGTTGCGGGAGAGGAACATCAAATACTGATGGGAGATTTCCCTGTGTCTTACTCTTGCAGCCTTCGGATCCACAATGGTTGACTTCTTCCCCACGGGAGACACACCCAACTATTCATCCAGAAATCCCAAGATGACTCTGCTTTTGATTACTCAGCTAATGATCATGCCACAGGCCCAAAAAGCTATGCACAAGGAAGTAGATCTCTAATAGGAAGAAGAAGGCCTGAAAGAAACACGAATGGGTCCTCATCTCATCAAACCATGATCATATGATAAGAAAGCATAGATGGTATAATATTTCACCAGCCAAAGTTTGACTTGTTTTGGCTCTATTTTCTTTATCGTTGGTCGTAAGCATGTAAAATGATGAGATTATTTATTCCTCTTTCTTTCATTGGTCACTATCCTTTTGGTTGGTTAACTCTTGACTTTGGCTATGCTCTGCTGTGTATGCATGATCCATAAGTATTTGCTATGCTTTATCTAGATGTTGCTGTTGTTTGGGAAGGTGGGGGCAGTAGAGATGTGGGGGTAGTCCTGACCAGACCAGAATCACCTCTAGCGTTCAGAAGGAGTCCCAATTTATGGGAATTTTTCTTTTGATCAGAGGGTGTAGCAGGATTTTTGTTGGGATTATTACAGGTTTGACTCCAATCATGACATAATTTGTACATACAGAGTATTGTTTGATGAGGGATGTCAGCTCTCACACAGTAGTCTCATGAATATGGCCTTAACCTAAAAACAGTCCTAATAGCTGATCTTTGCATGAACAAGCTGAATGTCGAGGGCCCCAATTACCCATTTAAGTGAAAAGGACAGGGGTACTGCGATAGAGCCGCTCCACGAGACACACCACTCTCTGCATGATGAACATAAGTTACGTCATAGGGGCTTGTCCAAGCAGTTCTTTGCCTTGTGGGGAGCAAACAAACATTGTGAAGCCATTTTGTTTGAGAGAGATGTCCCTTTTGTTGAGAATGATAATGTGGTTGATCCTGACGGCAGACTTTCACTTATGAGGGAATTCATTTTTGGGGACTTAATTGCCCTGATTTCCATCTACTGCCTGAAAGTGAAGCAGGGCACGTTCGTTCTTAGGTTTCTATCTCTGGCGACTAACTGTATAGCTGGAGAAATTGTCACATTGTTCCGGACTCGGTTGTTGATATAACTCTTCTCCCTTCACTGTAGCATTTCAGTATTCTTTGCTCTCGCAAGAAGTCTCCAGGAGTTGGGCGTAGTTGAGTTTTGGCATTTATTAAACCCTGCACGGAGGGACTACACTTCTTTTTCGTATGTCCACGGGGATTTCTCTACAAGAGATCTCTTTTAATCTTGTTGTCCTGTGTCACTTACATTTCCAATCAGAATGTGGCCTTTGAGTTTTCTTTGATCATTGTCTATTCTTGATTTTCCTCAAATTTTACCACATAACGGCCACAAGTAAACCACCCTGGAGACCGATTACCGGAACTTACAATATCAAACAGCGCAGGTTGATATTGCAGTGGCAATAATGCATTGATTTCAGGAAAACCTTTCTGCTGAAGTCAAATTAAGCATGGTCTGGGATGGGTTGAAAGCAGTTTTGAGGGACGTATTCATAAGCCAGGCCACAGCTTACATCATGTCAAGAGCATCAGGAAGGATCCAACTAGAACAAAAAGTCTGTGAGAACAAAATCCCAAAACAAAGTGCTTGTTGACATCCCAATGAGAATTTTGTCTGCCAATGTCAAAGTTAGAATTCCTGGAGGTCAATACGATCACATACAATTTCCTGAAAAGCAAAAAATATTAAAATTGGGAAACAAAGCCAATGGTTTTCTACCTCAAAGGCTTAAGCAGCTATCAATGAGAAATAATATCCCAAATCTAACTGATTCACAGAGGGCATCAACCATAGACAAGGTACAAAGTTGATATACTTACTACATTCTTTGGTTCCCTCATGAACGGCGATGGTGTTGACCCTACTTTCTGAGAATATTATTTGGAGTCTGCTCTGTTATCTTAATGTGAGGAATCTGTTTGCGCTGAATCTCGAGGCTCCTATCCCAAGTGAAGCAATTGAACATGCTGTTTCTTCTTTACAACTCTCCAAAGTACTGGGTCCAGACGGGTTTGTCCCACTTTGCTGCAAATCATTCAAGTCACCCTCTCTTGAACACCCAACGGTCCTCAACAATACCTTTCTCGGGACCAACTGTCTTTTTCCCTCAATGGCTAAGTCAGCCATGATTCTGTCTTGAAACCTCACAAAGCAGCTTCAGAATGTGAGTCTTACCGTTCTATCGCTTGGTACCGTCCCATTGCTTTACTCACTAAGGATGTTAAATTGTACTCTAAAGTTCTTGCCAACCATAGCATGGTACTCCCTTCATTTGTGGGTCCTCAGCAGACTAGGTTTATTCTACAGCAATTCCCATTTTAACATTAGATAGGTAATCAACCTGAATGCTAGGGGCGAGGCTTTGGTGAATCTCATCACCATTCATTCCATCAATTCTAATAAGGCCCTTCACAGGGTGGATTTAGGATTTATGTTTCACTCTTTTAACTTCTTTTGCTTCTGTTCAACATTTGTGGGTTTTGTTTGGGATAACTTCCATAGCACCCTTACTAGAATCCAGGATTATTATTATTTATTTGTAACATGTCGCACGGAGGCCTCAGTGCAGTTAATACATCCTACATGGATAACATTTTTAGGGATGCCCTCTTTTTTCCCTGCTCGTCACTAAGGTAATGGAGCCCTTCAATCGTAGGTTTTCACACTAGGGATAATATTCAGGGGATGATGTTCTGCTTTGCCTAAATAATTCCAGGGTAGCAATACCCGAAATTGTGGACAAACTGAAGGCTTCAAGGCTGCATAATACAATAATTCTAAGAGGCATAATATTTCAGAATTCCCTCACCTATTTCACACCAAAAGTAGTAGTATTATCGCTTCACCTGGGAGGGTGTTATCATGGATTAGCTGAATATTAAAATTCTATCCTATTTTATTAGATTGATTTAAACTCAATATCCCCCCTTGTTTGCCAGTATTATGTCGGACATGGACAGATGGAATAAGATGGAGATTTCAAGGTTGGGGTATATCTGTGTGGTAAACATTAATGTGTTTCCTTGAAATTTCTATGCATTGCTGGTTCCTACTGTTAAGATCCCAGACTCCTCCTTAGCTATGATGCAACTTACAATATTTACCTTCATCTGGACCAAAAAGATTCAGCAGATTCCAGGAAGAGTTATGATTAAGAGAACGTACCTTTGGGGCATTATTGCCTTGTAGCTCAGTTCTCACACTTGTTTGGTATGGCTCTTTCGTCCACATCATGTGGATGGAAATTGATCAAGGAGTTACAAACACTCTCCCTAGAATATTTTGTCTTTTTTGAACAAACTGAGGCCTGGACTGGGCCCCTTTTTCCTGGTTATTTGAAATCCAACATTGTGTCTCAGAATGGTACCCGGGCATCCATAAACTGGACCTGTGGGAACCTCAGTACTCTTTTAAAGCTGTTTAGATTTGGTATTCCCCTCAACTTTACAGAAGGTCAAGTGGCCTCAGTGAACTGAACACTTTAGGTATACATAACTTTGTCACTGGGCCTTGGACACTAGTTGCCACCCATCACCCCTTTTGAACATAATACAGTTTAGGGCCTTACTAACGCCCACATTTCAACATTATGTACATCTAGGATGGCGCATATCCGGCAACGAACCATACAGCTGAACTCATCTCACATTTACACATGCAGCAACATTTTCCCTAGCTCAGTGTTGGAAGAATAGTGAGGCTATGTTTTGACTGTATGGTGGGGGAAATGTGCAAGCAAGATCATTCTGATGAAATCACAGCATTATTATCTAACACTATGCCAAAGTAATTAACATTATTTCCCCCTATCATTACAAGGACAACATCCACCACACGTTAAACCCTGCTAGACTCCACCAATTGTATCCTATTTAGGCGTCCAGTACAGGTGGGTATGGAAGGAAGAAGGGGATCCATAAGAGGCAACAACATGGTGCTGATGTTACTAATGTGATGTGTCTTGGCACTTCATTTAGTGAAGCGAGCCCCACTATGTTTTGTGACTGATCCGAGTCTATAGCCCATTTGTATTGTATTTTGCTTTCATTATTGTTGAACTTTGAAAATCATTAAAATGTGAAAAAAACAAGGAAGATTAAATTGTTGTGTTATTTTACTTTTTAAGTAACTTCTATTTTACTTAGTCAAAAAAGCATTGTCAAAAGAGTTGTACATATTTTTAACAAGGTCACTTTCCTCTTTGCACATTTCTCTTGCATTTTTCCCTGTGGTTCTTTTGGTAAAGTCAAATGTTTAAATGGGGGATCTACCCCACAATCTAACGCCCCCACCAGCTCACCCTAATTATTGCAAAATAAAATTATTCTTTGACGATCTAAATACCATGAAAATCAATTCCAGTGGAATAATTGATAGTTACCTTGAAACCTAACTCAATTCACTAACCCCTTGGCTCTTTGTAGTTCATTAATTCTTAATCCAATTTTTCACTCTTAGATTCAATTTAGATGTTCTAATTCATTTACGGAAATATGTGGGTGAATATGTAAATATGTCCTCCTCCATCTTTCTCTTACTAAAATAAGACGAAAGGGCCTCATTAGGAGTTTACCAGTGCGAAATTAATATGTTGGTAATTGCATTTACCGGCACGTTTCTTCACCAATAAACTCCAGGTTTGTCGGTTGGGTGGCCGGAATTACCTCCAGCCAAGAGCTGGAAGTAATTCTGCCACCCCACCAGCATAAAGTGACGGTATTATCAGCACCGGTATTACCGGAAAATTCCCCCATAGAGTCCTATGGGACTCCATGGAATGGGCAGTAACTACCCTTACTGGCACTTATAATCTGCCTGTAATTCCTGCAGATCAAGTGCCAGTAACGGTAATTCCATTTACTTGGTTCTACCACCAAACTTGTAATGAGGCCCGTTTCGTGTAAAATACTGATTTGTTTTAGTACTTGCTCCCTTTTCAAAACATGTTTAAGATTATGTCATGTTTGCCAAGAAACACCTAGAGAAGCACCTACCCATGTAACAAAAATTCATTTTAGGAATAGCTGCAATGAATTGCCATTTGATCTCGTTATTGCACCTTATAGTCATTGTTATTGCTTACTAGGAGGATAGCTATAAAGAAAATGCAATGCAAGCTGTAAGAAATGCATGATGTGGCGTTGTGAACATTTGTGGAATCAATTTACAAAGAATGTGAGGAACTGCAGCAAGCTAATCTATGTCAAATCCTGCCATTTACCCAAGAGGTTGGTGTCTTCAGACCTGCTTACTCTCACAAAAGATCAACAGCCAACACTGGGGATGAAGATGTGAAACTTTTTAGAAGTAAACTCTCAGGTTTACGTTTTAAAAATAAATCCTTTAAATCTAAATGCTTTGCTATAATACTTCACTGTTGTTTTTACCTTTGTAACAAGCAAATGGAAGATCAGCATGTTATTTCTTTTTCACAGAAACAGGAACCAACCCTTAACACTGGTAATCTTTAAAAGAGTCTTCTGAATTAACAAAACTGCAAGGTTTTGTAAATCTATTTGTATATTTGTGAAGATTTGTTTGTATGTTCGGGGTTGGCTCCAGCCCCATGACAGTTGGTGGGCTGAAATGTTGGCCCAAGTTCAGCATACCAGTCTGGGGTGTACCGGTGATGGTGGAATTTGACCACCCCACCCATGCGCCCTGGACAGGGGTGGAGCTGGGTCCAGCCCTGTGCTATCAGTATACGCGATTTTTGGGAGATTGACAATTTTTGATTTTTCAGAAATGGGAAGTTAGGACACAATATAACATACATAAGGCTATAGCAGACACCCCACATGCATGTCAGCTGCGGACCCGGGCAACACCGGGTGGGTACTGCTAGTTGGACTATAGTTCATGGAGAAGTTTTTGCGTTCTCCTGTGTGACCTCTTTCATTTCACTTAGGTTACATTTAATGTATTTGTCCTTTAAATCAGAAAGTGGACAAATCTAAAAAGATCAATCTTATTGTGCATTTTTAGAATACGTAATAAAAGGTAAGATGGGGTCATAAATTATGGACCTGCGATTCGCAACATTTTTTGTAAACTATTCATTAATATTTCTCCTGTCTGAAATTATGTGTGACATTAGTCAGAATTCTCCAACAGAGTGCACATACTCCACAGTGGCTGCCATTTTATACATGTACAATATTCAATGAGTACATTATACATCAGTGGTGGTGAGAAATTGATGGACATGCGATTTGCAAGAAAAATGTACAAAAATTCATTAATATCACCCTGTTAGGAATTATGCGTTAAATTAGTAGGAGTTCGCCAAGACCGTGTATTTACGCCACAGTCACTAAAAAAATGTGTGTGTACAAAATTCAATAAGTACAATATGCAAAAGTGGTGTTTAAAAATTGATTATGAACATTTTGTATTATGTTTTACTTTTTTCTCTTAACTAAAAACATGTTTTAATACATTAGGTCTCTTTCATATTTTGAAAATCACAATAGTTGGAGAATGTGTGTACCAGGTAAACATGCTGTGTTAGCTTTTACCTTGTTCCCTTAACTACAATTAATTTTTGCATGTATTAGGCCACTTCCATACTTAGAAAATGACAATAGTTGCAGAGCGTTTGCCTACTTACTGTGCTACTTACATCCAAGTTTGCAGGTATCATTCCTACACTTAGGTGAATAGTCACCAACTGTACAAATGCGTGGGCATGGCCCAACACATTTGCATTGCCCAACTCTAGTCCCTAACCTGTTAACATCCACTTATGCAAATGTGGTAGTAAATTGTGCGCGCATAATCTACGCAAAAGCGTGTATTTTGACATTAAGCCCTTTATTCTTCCACATGCAAAATCCATCTTTTTTAAATCACTTTTAATTTATGCAAGCATAAATTATTAATTTGTTACCCCAATGTAAATCACACTTAATCCCGGAGAAACATTATTTTTATCCTTAGCATATTACATTGAGTAGACACCAAGCTTTTATATCCCACAGATTTTACACTTCTTTAGACCACAACTGGAGGCAACAGCTTCCCCGTCACAGCTGCCCAGTTGTGGAACTCCCTCCCACCCTCATTAAGGACGAACCAATCATACCCACATTTTAGAACAAATGTGATTAAGTGGCTTAAAGAAAATGACTGATAGCCCAGCCACACGACCCAGTTTACCTAGCAAACAAATTGGACTTTTTGACCTTCGTGCGCGACCCACACCTGCACTGCACTTGGACTACCTATTGTATTGAATATTCATTTGTAATGCATATGTATTACCTGCTGTATTCGTACTAGTCTGCATTTTTGCCTTTGTAACCTATGTAACTATAAGCAACTTGTAAGCCTAATGTATTCTTGTTCCCGTGCCCTGATACCTTTGGGTCTGGTACCCGCTACAAATAAATAAACAAACAAACTTCTCATTATGTGATAGTTCTGTGAAGCTGTCTCCTTTGGTGCTTTAAGAATGTACAGTTGTCCTGCAGAATGCAGGTCTAATCCACTGTGCCAGTGATTTTCTTGAAAAACAAGATATTTAACAGGTGAGTGGAACAATGAACATGTTACAGAAATGCATGCAAACTGAAAGTCAGAGGCTTGACTCAAGTTTTAAAGTTTTAATGTCACTAAAATGATTGCCCAACATCAGTAAAAGTAGCACTGCTACAATCTTCGTGAAGCGCGTCGACACTCTGAGGGTGAGTGCCATGGGTTACACTAATAGAACTGAAATTAGCATTGATGTTACAAAACCTTTTGACAGAAATACATCAGTGTACAATCTTGATGCACCAGCTTCAAAATCAAGGAGGTCTTTGTATTCTATTGTACTTTTGATCCCACTACTCTAATTCACGGATAATATGAGATGATTGACCACAAATGCCAGCACTATACGAACTATGACTCAGGACTAAATTATAGACTGCAAACCAGAGCATCATGTTGTGTGTGTTTGTCTCAAAGTCAGCATGATGACAAATAACATTGTATGTAGTCTACTAGATCTCTAATGCTTGAAGGAAAGAACAGATGTTGTTATATTCAGGAGGAACAATGCTCTTTTCATCACAAAAGAACATACAGTAGATAAGAAACCAGATTTGACAGGAAGCAGTGAGCTTCTTACAATGGGGGTGAGTTTGAGGGCCATTCTAACCAGATTAGGGAGGGGAGTAAATGGAACAGTCACTGGGGCCAATACATAAGTGGACATACAAAGATTAAGGCCAACCAACATTGCACATTTTTAATTGCAGGTAGACGGTATGGCCAGCTGTGCTTGAGATGTGACCATGATGGGTGAAGTGCTAGAGAGGAGGCATAGGATGTGAGGCACAGAGGGTGGTTAGAGGCAAGGGAAACATGTTAGCCAGCAGAAAGATGAGAAGGTAGGTTAAAAGGGTAATTTGGAGGCGAGGAGGTGGTAGGCTTGTAGTTTGGTTTTGAACAAATCCGTGTGAACAGTTTCTCGGATGTCCCGGAAAAGAGAACCATATCACCAGAACACTGGTCGCAATTCTCTGTTTCCCCGTGCAGGCATGCATAATTGTGAAATCCTGCTGCATCATCTACAAAGCACTGATGAAGACAACACCATAATTTCGGGCACTATAATGTATACCGGAGCACCAGGAGACAAACTACTGCCAGAATGGAATTTTGTAAACTCTTGAAAACATGGTTAGCTGGTTTGAACACTTTTTTCTTTTTGTCTCTTACCGTTAGCATTATGTTTCGTCTTCATTTTTTTGGTTTGATTTTGAGGATTTCGTATAATACTAATAATTTTGTTTGATTGTAATTAATGAAAAATCGAGGTTTATCTAACTTTATTCTGTGGTGAACCTCAGTGCCCTATTTATGCGTTATAGAAAACTACTACAAAATTGAAAGAAAGAAAATGAGAGGCAGGTTTTCTAATCTTATGCCCTAGACTATGGATCAACATCCTCCTCCAGAAAGAAGGTCGCTCCTTCTCTATTTTGATTCAGCAAGCAGTCATCAAGGCCCATCTTTTTAAAGAACCTCTACGCCTGGGCAGCTAAAAAAAGATGCTGGGCAAGCACTCACCTTGCCTGAAATACTCCAAACTATAAACCATTTTGTCTGGTGCCACTCAATTTAACTTTCTGTTTAAATAATTGTTTTCTCTTCCCACTTATTTGGTAAATGATCTCTGAATCATCTTCCTCCTTGCTGAAATACATGTAACATTGCTATTTACTATTCTGCTGCTCGTACAGTGCTGTAAAGTATTGTCACTGGCTCAAGAATCGCCTCCAAAGTTTTTAGAAGGTAGAAGAGATTGAGTTCGGACAGCAAGATTTCACCTGCACTTGTCACGCTGAGATGTCACTGTCCCTAATATCATCTCCTTTTGGGAATGTCCATCATTCCTATGTTATGCCCAAGTAAACTGTCATGACTTTCTTTCAATTTCCCATCCCTACGATTAGGGCCGTGGAAGCTGCTGATGTGCCTTCTATCAGTCGAAACATCTCTCCAACGGAGGCATACAGAGCTGCAACATTCTTTCCTTTGATGTCTGCACTGCCACCTCAAAACTTAACCTGGTCCTCCTCTCGTACTCTTCTAACATATAATGTACTGGGTGCTACGCTAACCCTACTTATTGTACGGTAAAGCATCAACCACCTTTCCTTGCACCCTTCAGCTAAACAACTTGCATTTCCATGGAAATCCAAGGTTCCGTGTTACTAGAACCGATGCACAATCTTTTCTATTAGAAATTGTAGCATACCCATTCTATCGAATCTTTTCCTGCACTATTTGGCCTGGGTGCTGAGCAGCTGGAAGTGACATATCCTTTGGCAACTGTTTACTGCATTGTTCAAATACACCCGTCTGAACTACCATATTTGTGCTTGCTCCAGGCCCATTTATTAAAAAAGCTGAGCTGTTGGAATACAGTGTAGATCTCAACGACCCATACCACCTGTGGGTATGGCGGGTATAAACCTTAATAAATCTACATTATCGATGATCTTTCGACTAATGGCGCTCAGCCACATCAGGTTGGGGCCTTGATGCCCCTGCTTACAGTTGCAACTCCTTACAGCAGGTGAGTGTGTTTCTCCATACACACACTACCTCACAAATTATTTAAATCTAGTGGCATTAGGCACTGCCTCCATATGGATGTGTGCATGCAGCAATCTCAGGCCTGACTATGATGGAATCTTGGCGGATGTAATAATTGTGCCTGCCCCGGCAATTTATTAAGTATACTAGTTTACATGTTTTACGTGCAGCCAAGACATACAAAATGTCAACGGGCACAGAAATATCACGAATTAGCCTATAAGCGATGAACAGGCAAAATCTTTATACCAAGACTTTCAAGTGGCAGCAGAATATCATCCCACCCCGTTGACAAGGCCAAACCAACCCACGCTCCAGCTCCACACCTGTTATAGTTCCCCAGTGGCTCAACCTCACACGACCCTACGAAATATCCAGCTGGTAGTTTCTCCTCCTATATGAAATAATAGGTTATTTCATAGTTTGCCCTAGCCGTGTTAGACAGAATCCTGTGCTGTTCCCTTAGGGAGCACTACAGAAGATTAAGACTACAGGTATGAGCAATACATCCACTTTGGTATCAGTCTGTACAACAAAGATTTAGTTGGTAGCTGTGGCTAAGCAGTCAGACTTAGCTCAAGAGGGAGATGAGCAGTATTCAGGGTTTACACAATAGGGATATAATACCTTGGCACAAGGAAACACTGACCAAAGCTTTGTATTAAAAAGAATATATATATTTATTTTACACACTTCTAAGTTAACACATTAATGACAGTTATTAAAGCAAGTTAAAATCAGTCAAGAAAAGTATACACAACTCCCTAATTAAATTGTAGACAAGTTTGAGCAAGAGTGAAAACTGAACAAAACGGCACAGTGAAAACCAAACACAAATGGCACTTTAGCAATTTCTCACAAGGAAGGGAAAGCACAAGTTATGCAGGAATATATTCGTAGACACCCTTCCAACACTTCCCATAAGTTTGTGAACAAGTTTAGTCAAGGCAGTACTTTAGCATGTATAATACCTAAATGAAAACCGAGCAAAATGGCACTTCACAAGTTTTAAAAGTGGGAAGGAAAAGGTGGTTATAAGAAGTAGGTGCACCAACACAGTTCTAGTTGAGAAGCACTCTAGAGAAGGCAGTTCTAACAAATTCAGCCAGAGTCAATAGGCCTGTGCCAGAGTCAGTGGTACAGGGCAAAGAGCCCAGGAGCAAAATGTTCTTGTAGCTGCAGTCAAGTCTTTGTTAAACAATTTGAAAAGGTGGATGCAGAAGGTGAAAGACAATGTTAGAGGATATGGGCGGCCAACCCAACAGGTAGGTAAAGGATTTAAAACACCTTTAGCACTACCATGCGAAAAAGGAAGCCTGGCGGAACAAAGTTCCTTAAAATGTAGAAGAGGCTCCTGCGGTGGCGGTTGTTCCTGGCAGTTCCTGCAGTTCGGGAGATCCCGCAGAGGAAGAGAGACTCACGTCATGGAGGAAGGTTCTAGGTACTGCACTACCCAGGGATGAAACCAGCCGCGGTGCTGCCCAACGAATAAAAGGTACGCTCCTTTAAATCGCGGTCCGGGTGGACGGGTGCCTGGATATCCGGTCTACGAGTGCAAGGCACTGGCGATTCGACCAAGGCAGGTCCAGGAAGGTGATTGGCAAACTGGTTGGCCCCACCAGCTCAAGGGAAGAAGGCTCTTGCAGATGAAGATCTTCTCTCGTCGTGTGGAGAAAAGTGGTGAGATGCTGCAGCAGGGCTTCACCGGTGGTTCAGTCATTGCAGATGTCTTTGGCTTCTCTCCTCTTCGGCTTCTTAGTTTCAGTGGCAACGTCTTGCTCGTCCAGTCCTCAGGACCCTGCTTTTATGCAAAAAGATCCCCATTCATACAGCCTAGCTTTCACTCACATAGTGGAGTGGTCATCCTGGTGGGAGACCCTCCAGCCTATCAGGGCAGAGTGCGACCTGGGTTGCTGAGGCAACCCTGTCCAGGGTCCTACTCCCCCTCCAACACAATGGATCCACCCCAGACTCAGTGGCGCCGAAAGGAGGGCTTCTTGGCAGAAGCCCGCCAAAAGGATGAACAAAGGATCCCCGACCTGGGTTAGAAGTTTAGAGAAAGACACGAGAAAGAATTTATATAAAGGTTCTGGCAAATAAAACCTACCGGAGTAAAGTTAATATAAAAGTAAACCGGCAGTATGTTAGAGGCTGTCAGTAAATGTGGTAGCCTCGTACAATGGGAAAAACCCATAGGGAAATATTCGCAGTCGAATATTTTTGGTAGTAACCACTGCCACCAGCCAGAAACCTCTGAGAGAGGGACTGTATAGTATCCTCTCAAAAATGAACATAAGGGAAAAGTTATTAAAGCTTGCCAGTACCTCCATAGTAAGATGGGTTGTACTGGTTTTGTTCATAAAGATTGACTAGTAAAGTCAATTGGGACTTTACATGCCCTGGGACAGTAGTCAGTCCCAGGGTATGGAGTCTGTGTTTGGGGGTCGCTACTACACCCCTCTGTCACTGCACGGAGGGTGCTGTGTAACACATGTGGATAAAGATGGTTCCTATGGAGGTGAGATAAACCCCATAGACATTAAACACACAAAAGAAAAGCCTAGAACACACATAGCAAATATGCCTAAGAGTGGGAAAAAGAGTCACACTCTTAGCAGGAGAAAGAAACAAACCCTTCAAATCCAGCAAAGCTGCTGGGGGACTCTATAGGTAAGGGAACTTAGCCATAGAATGAGAATTCTCCCTAACACTCTGTCATCAGTTTTTAGTACCCTTCAACCAAGGCCTTGGAGCATAGCTCAGTGGCAACGTGTTTGACTTGAAAACAATACAACGCACAGCAATGATGCCCATGGGCTGTTGCGCACTCTACGAATCCGAATAAATTACCACAGGTTTGAATCCCAGTCCTGTGCATAGAGACTGGTCTCCGGTATTAAGCGCATTATAAAAGATTAATTAATTAATCACATGTCCATTCGTATCCAGTTCAGCTTGTTGTCATTGATGACTTCCAGTCCCATCCTTCTCAGGTGAGGGGCGTTGGTCCATTGCCCACTGACACATGTCTGCTTTAAATAAAGGCTCAATTGTCTGATCTGGTTATGACCAGTACAATACATAGATGGCGGCTGAGTGACCTTCACCAAGGTCTGAATGCAAGGTGATGATGTAATATGTACCACTTTTCAAATCCCAGGGGCATCAGAGCCCCTTTTGTGCTTCCTGTGCAACTAATACTACACTCGTTGCCCTGGAAAATAAATTGCCTGTTTTTCTTTTGCATAGAGAAGTCTACCACTGTCCCTCACTAATGATTCCTCTGCTATGCATTTGTACAGAGTATCAGCTAAGTCTAAATATCACATTCATAACACTGGTTACTCTTAGATTTACAATAAAGGCAATTATTATAGGAAGTCCCCTTAGTTTTTATAAATTGTTTAAGTTCTGTTTCTAGTGCCTTGGTTTCTCCAGGAACTTCAAAAAGGTCAAATGAGGCATAGTGGTCAGAGGTCGAGCGAAGGAGAGATGAGCAGGAGGATGTTATACTAATCAATACAGAATCACTTTTATGACAACACCTGCGGCACAACAGAATGAAAAGAAAGCTGTTAGACGCATGGTGGCAGTAATGTAATTTTGAAAGTAGTGATGGTATCTATTGAAAGATACCCCTGACTCCGGTACAACTTAAATACTGGATATGCCAGTCAATAAATAGTCAATTCTTGAGTTTCATTAGAAGAATATTATATAATTTGTATGTAGAAAAACTGCAGTTCAATCTTAAATATGCTTTGAAGACAAACGTTGTGATTAGACAACCTTATCAAATAGTAATTAGAGTAAAAAGGCATCAATTACTATATTTCAAATAGATATAAAGCTCTATGTGTTTCAGAAGTCAAATACCTCCATCAGGAGCAGTCTCTTAAATCTCTTAATAGTACAAATACGAAATATTACTAGATTGTAATCACACATGTTGTAAGTTAATAAGGATAATCAACTGAGAGTATATTTGGTTAAGTGAGAATATAAAAAGGGATCTAATGACAATCAGATCCACTAAGCATAGCCGGCATATCAAAGTTCATTAAAAAGGTCACTACCTGCTGGAGTTAATAACAGTTCTTACACATTACCCAACAGTTGATTGCATCTGAAAAATTGGAATTACCTATCCATGCCACAAGGACAAATGTAGGAGAGAGTGGAGTAATCTGAAAGTAGCAAGATAATAAACCAAAGCGAAAAAGATGAGAGTAAAAAAATTAAACTAGAATTTATTAAGTGAAAATCAATATATTCAAATTTAGAAGCTATATTTTATCTTGTGCCAGAGGATGTTTATAATGAGGTCAGCTACTTTAGAGAATTGTGACCTGAAATGTTTTGAAAAGAATGATTGATGGATCAAATTATCCAAAAGATATATACAATGATAACTCGAAAAATATATTCATCTGAAAAAATAGCAAGGTGAGGTTTGGGGATCTTATCTAAAAATGGGCTAAAATCAGAATATGAGAAGTCAAATCATTGTGGCAAAACCAGCATTCATCAGAATGGTGTTAATTTTCACCGTAAAGGATTGTTTTGAATAAGTGCTGAATACGTGTGAAATGGGATGACGTCTAAGCGTGAAACATTCTGTTGGAAAAAAACACAATGTAATATCACCCTGATGGCTACATGAAATAATCGAAGTTTTATAATCCTAATATGAAATAGTATGAAGAACTACAATTCAACTGCCTAGGAAGAATGGTAAAGTAAAAGATTTGGCAAGAAAGTGTTCAAAAGCATTCCTTCAAAGTCTGTGCAAAAAAGTCTTGGGATGCACCATATTCAACAAGGTTTAAAAACATTAAGAATAAAAACGTAACGTAATGATGTAAAAGCATATATATTAATTGTGTGAATAATTTAAAAAATCACAGTGTATTCGTGAGTGGAAAAATAACAGTAAATAAGTATATAATAATGGAAATATGTCGGTGACAGTGATGTATGAGAGAAGCACAGACGTCCCCCAAAAAATATATAAGAAAGGATAAAGAAGTTGGGAAAACAAAATACATGAAACACTTGTATATATGCATGTTACAAATATATTATATCATAATAGTAATATAAAATAATAAAACATGATGAGAAATGCACCAGCATTATATATGGCTAAAGAGGTCAAATCAGTGGGATAGATTAAAAAAGGTATTGAAGAAGAACTATTATGAATATTTCTATTTAAAAATATATTAAAGTTTTGGTGTGCAATAGAACCAATTCTTCACTAGTAATGTAAGGTTGTTCGGACACTTCTTCGTGAACTGTACATAGAATGTCTCCCAAAATACTTAAAGTGGCCGTACAGTGTGCAACCTCAAAGGTCTGCTTTTCCTCATTATAGACTGTCTCTAATATCTGCAAACACTTACATATATCTGTCATTTTCCCAATTTATTTTTCATCATTCTCTATTTGTTCAAACCTTCGAGGCATCAGCTTTAGACAGTATTTTAAAAACTCGACATGCACCGTCACAACCTTTCGTCCTATTGCTGGCCAAAATACATTAAACTGCCTGATTTCAGTATGCACAAACAATGTATGTTGGTTTCAGGTGGTAAAACAAGTTCTACACATGTGTTCTTAACTAAGAATAATCTCCTTCCGGCTAGAATAAACCCTGAAGCTTCACCTTTCCAATATATTCTGTTTCCTACTCGCATTGATCAACCCCAATCTAATTTATTTAAATATTGTAACTGGGGTGGCTGCAAATAATAGAGAGAAGCCAGGCTTAGGGGGGGGGCATTCCCCCTGGTGTTGGTGCACTGTGCAAACATATGAGAAATGCCAAGGGAAGGGAGTCATTCCGCCTGGTATTGTGAACTGCACTGTAACGCCCGAGAAAGGCCAAGGGAAGAGTGGCATACCAAAAGGCATTGCAAACTGCCTCAGAAAGCTTGAAGAGGGCCGGGGGAAACGGAGTCGGTCTGCCAGCCTCCGTGAACTTTGTTAACGAGCCTGAGAAGAGCCTGGGGAAGGAGGCCAATCCACCAGCCTTCGTGAACTGTGGCAAAGACTCTGAAAGAGACCAGGGGAAGAAAGCCATACCCCCTGGTGTTGTGTACCTCAAAGCCAAGAGAGTTCAGGGGAAGGTAGCCATTCCCCTGATTGTGTGTATTGTGAAGCAAAGCCAAGGAAGACCCAGGGAAGGGAGTCACTCCCTTGGCACTAGGAAAGTATTGAGATCGAGCTACCTGATGAAGGGAGGGAGTGAACTATGGATAATAAGGAATGATGTTTGAGTTGGAACTTTTCTTGAACTGAGAAATATACAACACCACAAGCTGGAACTTTGTTTTGTATCTTAGAAAGGAACTGTGACTTGGGTAAGGGAATCATTCTCTCAGGCAAAATTTCTACCTGCAATTGGAACTTTTTTTTTTTTAATGTATATTGGGTAAACTTAGTCATAACAACAAACATAACACAAACAAGTTATTCTAACCATTTACATTAGTCCATTCCTTTCTTCCACATCTTTCTAAAAAAAACTTTAACAGTACAAATCGAACCTTCCTCCAACTTGCATTAATGGAAAGGGGTTAAAATTAGGAAACAAACAATGGGCCACACGATTTCTGAACCCGGGGTCCCCAGCACCTTCCCGGAAGGAACGTGAAGCAATTATATGCCTGCATAGGTTGGCGAGGCCATCCCCCAAGCACTAACACCTTGGACCCTACCAAGGAAACAATTATGGCATGGACCAAAATAACAGATATATTCACTACAAACAAATTATACCATCCAAGTATGCCAATTTGGTAAGATCCTCTAATGCCTTTCAGCCTGGAAGGGGAGGTGGCCAGGCATTGGGGCGCCAGGGGCATAACTCAATGGGGACATCTTTTCATAGATAAGCACTTTGTCTAGTGGGAGGACTTAAAGGATCTAGTGGGCAACACGAGTAAACAGAAACAACATTATGAGTATGTGTGTAACGCAGTACGTAAGGTTTACCCCACATTCCCAGATGAACCAGAGGTACATATGGGGCTCGGATACATATGTACTGGGGCAACACAGAAAATCACAGCCTCAGCACTCTACAAAATTCTAATACAGACACGCCCAGCAGATAAACACACAGCCAGGCAAAAATGGGAATTTGATTTGGGACAGCAAATTGAGGAGGAGGAATGGTCCCAAATTTGCAAGCTCACCAAACAGATTTCATGCAATTCTAGATACAAACTTATTCACTATAAAATAATAAATAGAATACATTATACCCCTGCAAAACTCAAACGGATTTATCCAGACACCCAGGGAACTTGCCCTAGATGTAATGCGGAAAATGCAAATTTATATCATATGCTATGGTCATGCATAAAGTTGAAGGACTTCTGGGATGAGGTTTCTGCAGCCTTGGACGAAATGGCGGAACAGCCGGTTCAGTGGTCCTCGTGGAATTGTTTGCTGAGGGTGGTGGGGAAAATGAATGTGATATGGAGGAAACTGTTAAATTTAAGCCTTCTGATAGCCAAGAGAGCTATATTGATGAGGTGGAAAAGTGTAACCCCGCCAACTGAAGAGGATTGGGAAAGACACATGACATGGACAAAAGATACAGAAGAACTATATATTGCCACGGTGCCATCCCATTCCAAGCCTAGAAATATATGGGCAAGGTTCAAACAATACCTATCAGACAAAGCTGATGATGTGGATGTGGGCTCTGAGGGAAATGTTTGTGTATAATGTACGCCAATGTAATGATGTGAAGTATGCATATGTGTGTGCTGTACCTGTGTGCAATAATAAATAAAGTTTAAAAAAATAAATAAATTAGGAAACAATATAATCAGGTTCAGAACTTGAAAGCCCATGATGTCCTCAGGCTCCTTGATGTGATTCTGTGAGGACATGTCCCCCGATATCGTTAAAAGAAAACAGTTAGCTAGGCTTCAATTCCTTTGACTTGGATAGAATAGCTTCAATGAACCTAAGGACTTCACAACAGAGGCCAACACTCTCCCCCATCAACATCGACTCCCACCAGTTCTGGTCTAATTCGATGTTACGGTTCATTTGATGTTTCTTGAGGTATTTAGTTTGTAGGCTTGACAAGGTTTGGCAGGAGATTATCCAATGACTGAGATATTCTACTATTCTGTGCAACCCACAATATCTACAGTGTGCTTCTTCGGGAAGTATTAACTTCCTCTCTAGTTCCACCTCTCTTGTGTCAAGGATGTTTAATCTCACTCTCAGCAGCAGATCTCTGTAGAATGGTGAGGGGAACTTCTGTAGATAGAAAGGGAGTTGGTTCATCCCTTTTCTTTCTCTCTCACAACATGGTCTTCAGGGCTCTAGTTCCTTAAATGCACAGTTAAGAACCAATCCTGCTCCTGCAGTTTATTTTTGATTTTCATGGGGTTGGTGAGTAGTTATTTTTTGTCTAGTTCCCGGTCTTCCATTATTCCCTCAATCTTGTCACACCATTTCTGCAGAACCTGATCACTGCTTTTTTCCTTGCATTCAAAGATTTCCAAAGGTGATCCTTCTTCTGCCAATCTACTTTTTCTATACAGGGTTATAGGCTTCCATAGTACGATACTCTCCAGCGACTGTAAACTGAGTTCTTGGCGTATAACCCCAATTGAGAGGGCATTAGGCAGCCATAGACACTTACGCCAAAATAAGCCTTCTAAAAGGTCCCACATTTTCCAGGCCATGGTCAACATTCCCTCCGAGCCATATGACAAAATGGGAACCACCTTCTGGCGGTAGAATGATAGAAGCGGTATGAGGGAAATGTTACCATATTTTTGGAGAATTCTAATGCCCTGTGCTGCTAGGCAGTTGGTCTTTAGTCTAAGGGCGAGATAGTGGGCGTTGTCATCGCAGTTCTTATTTATAAAGACCCCCAGATAAATCATTGTGTCCACAACTTCAAGCCTCGCGTCGCCTATCGACCAGAATTTATCTGATTGCTGGGATCTACGAGCGAATGTCATATTTAGGATTTTGGATTTACAGACATTGATTTTCATATCGCTAGTTTCTAGAAATTGGAGAAAGCAATTAATTCTGCTCTGTAAACCGACTGGAGTTAAGTCCATAAATACAATATAATCTGCTGGGGCCTCCCTCTGGAACAGCCTCCCTGCCACTCTAAAACTTGCGGAAAACCATCTCCGGTTCCGGAAGCACCTTAAAACCTTCCTGTTTGCTTCTGCCTTCTCCTCCCCTCTCCCCTGTTGATTCTGCTCTCCCTCGGCACCATGCACCTGGCCACCCTCTGTCCTCTGGGCCCAGGTACCTGCTCATCTTGCCACCCTCACGCACTGCCTCCGGGCCACCCCCTGCACTGGGGTCTGTATCTGTACCCATACAGCCCTCCCCTTTTCTTCCTGCACTTTCAGACCTACACGGCCTGCTGCCATAAACCCAGCACTTGCCACTTGCTGGCTGCACTCCCATTGTTTGTTGCCTTTTTTATTTTATTATTATTTTTGTTTTTTTTCCTTCTCGCTCTGCACTCTCCTTTTGTTCCCCCTTCCATGCACTTCTCTCCCTTCTCCCTCTACCCTGCACGTGCACGTTCTCAATGTCACTGGGCCTAGTAAGATCGTTGTTTTTGTTCTCCCCTGTTCCCTTTCCCTGCCTGGTCGCGCTCTGAAACACTTGTGTATGAGTGCGGTAGAAATAAAATATCAATATAGGATCCACGGCGTGTATTTTCCATTTATTTTTGGCGAAAAGCCCTCATCTTTTTCTGCTATTCCCCCAGATCAGCTATTTTTTTTATTTTTATTGTGATCTTTAGTTTATACAAACTTTTATCACAAGGTCTCCATATGATCACATTCATCTGCAAGTCACAAGTAATCAAAATCAGATTAATTGTTAATTGTCTATCTGTTGTGTTCTAGTCCTTCTATGATTCTTTTAAAATTACGTCTAAATAGTCAATGATAGCACAAGTTATTTTGATTTTCTGGCCTGTCGTCACACGCGACCACCATTCTTCGCTGTTTCTGTTTAGTGGAAAACAAAATCCCAAATGAAAGTTCCTTTGAGTTGATATTGCATCACAATTTATAATCAGATGATAAATCGATTCCGTGTCTTTTTTACAATGTCTACATAAATTGTTTTTTATATCGGGGTCTTTTCTTAGCCATCTCATCTCATTTGTTTGTAGCACATTTAGCCGCAGCCGCAAAATGTGGTCTCGGTGATGGCGGGATGGACATTTTAATAGGTATTTCGGTTGTACATTTAGTCTATTCATCGTCAGTCCGGACGGAAGTGCACTTTTGAAGGATGCTCTTTTTTCACTATTCAAGATCCACGCCCACCATTGGAGACGTTTTTTAACCAATTGCGGGTGACACTGAAGAGAGTATTTATCAATATCTGCTGCCGCCATAATTTGATCTACTTTATGGGTCCACTCTTTTATGATGTTTGAGGATGAATCAGATATTTTCGATTGAAATATTTTATATGCTGGTTCGCCCGGCTCTTCTCTTATTTTGCGTAGCAATGCACATGCTTTCCAGACTGTTGAGTTGTACAAAGAGTTGATCGCCAGTTCGTGGCGCAATGTCGTCATTGAAACATATTGAGGTAATCTTAATACTTTGCGCCAAAATAACCCTTTGAGTATGTCCCATACTTTGAAGTCGAGGTTCCATGCACATTCAGCCCCAAATGATATTGCAGGTATTACTTTGTGTAAATAGAATGTTAGTAGTGGTCGAAAGAAAAATGTTCCATATTCATTGTGTAAATTCAACCCTTGTAAAGCGTATGTTATCATTCTATTTCTCATGTCTTGATAGCATGGCCATTCTCGGATTGAGGTGCTATAGATGACTCCTAGGAAACGTATTGACATCGTTGTTTCAATTTCCTCATTTGCAACATGCCATTTAAAGTTCTTAAGTTTCTGGCCTTTCATTGTCGTCATCTTAATTATTTTGGTCTTTACTGTGTTGATCTCGAGCATGTTCTTTGTTAGGTATATATTTAGTTTATTCAACAACCGCTGTAGACCTATTGCTGTTTGGTCAGCCAAGACTATGTCGTCTGCATATATAATGCAGTATATCGCTTGGCCGTTTAATCTCCACGGAAAGCATCTTACTTCTTTTAAATCATCAGGTAAGTCGGAGATAAATAGCTTAAATATCAGTGCGGCCAACGGGCATCCTTGTTTGACTCCTTTTGATGTAGGAATTGAGTTTGTCAAATCACTGTTCTGATTGGTTCGAATACGAACCGATGTTTCTTCATGAAGAGCTCTAATCGGATCCAATATGGGCAATGGACATTTCCACTTTATTAGTTTTTGCCAGAGGAGATTTTGATTTATTTTGTCGAAGGCTTGCTTCATATCCACAAACGCTAGGAATAGAGTTTTGCGTCCTTTTAGCGAGGCTAATTTTAGAATATTTAAAAGTAATAAATTTACTTCAGTGCCTACACCTTTTGTAAAGCCTGTTTGGCGACAATCGCCAATCTCGACGTGTTTACCCCATGCTGACAGTTTTTTTTGTAGAAATGAGGCAAATAGTTTACCAATTGTATCCAACAAGGCTATAGGACGGTAGTTTGCTGGGTCCGCCCTCGAACCCTTTTTGTGAATTGGCACTATCACAGCTGTTCGCCAAGATGAGGGTATTTTTTGTTTGATTGCTATTTTTCCAAAAAGTATTGCAATAAACTGCCCACCCTTCTGCTTCCGTTTTGAACATCATGTTTGAGATGTTATCAGGGCCTGCAGCTCTCGAATTTTTCAACTGCTTGATTGCGTTCAAGATGTCGGAACTAGATTCTATTACGTTCCATCGTTCAGTTGGTGTCCTTTGGATTGTTTCTTGCTCATTTTCTTCATCGTTGAATAACTTGAAAAAGTAAGCTTCCCATGAAAGGGGAGCTATTTCGTTGATCAATAGTTGGTTACTTTTCGTGTTGCCAGTATTTAAAATAGCCCAAATTTCTCGAATTGTGTTTTTGAAATAGATTTAGCATTGTTTCTGCTCGTTCTTGATCTCTTTGAGTGGTGAATGCTTTAACCCAATTTCTATAACGTTGTCGGCGATGTTGTAACTGTTCATCTCGCGTGATGTTATTTAATTTCTGAATTTTCCTTATGTCTCGCAGAAAGAGTTTTTTTTCATTCGCAAGCTGACTGCTAAATTTGTGTTTGTGTTGGTGACCAACTATCTCTTTTATGTTCTTCTTTACTAGAAATGTACTTAATAATGGCACGTAATTAGCATCTTGTGGCACTGTGGGTTCTCCGAATGTGTCGGTCAACTGGCAAATCTGCTTCCGATTCATTCGGAGGCGAGTTCCGCTTGCATTTGAGCAGACAGCGTTGGCATATTTTATCGGAGTGCTCTGTTCGGTCTCCTGCCAGGTCAACTTCAGCGGAAAATAAATGATTGCTATTAGCAGCTGGTATCATGTTTAGATTTGTGACCTTTTTTAATAAGTTATGTGAGATCCAGATGTAATCTAACATTTTCTTGGTTTGTTTTTGGTGCCAGGTTATATTGGCTGGAATGTCACCTAGAACCTGTCCGTTCAACATGATGCAATTTCGGTTACTCATTGCTGCGTGCCACATTTTGGCCTCCAGTGACAATTTTTCAAACGTGGTGGCCCTTTGTTTGGTCGTGATATTATCTATCACAAACCAAGTGTTGTTTAAATCTCCACATATCATGATTTGGAGATTTATTCCAATGGTTAGGTAGGTGTCTATCATTGTCGTTACGGATTTAACAAATTTAGCAGGGCTGATCATTGCAGAGTTCCAGTAAGTATTTATCAGCAACAACCAAGATTTTTCGGAGTTTGGAACACTTTGTTGTTCAATTAGCGCTCTTTGAACAAATAGGTTTGGGTTAAGTACTTCTTTCACCTGCCAGTGTTTTGAATGTTTTATCATCATCAATAAGCCTGAGAAGGGTCTTCCATTTTGATTTTTCCCAGCTGGATTTAGTAAGATTGTGTAACCATCTCTTGTGGGAGGGTCTCGCAGCCATGTTTCTTGTAAACATAAGGGGACATTTTCATCTAAGTTTACCGGAAAGTTATTTAGCAGGTGTACGAATCCTCTTGTGTTCCAAGAAATTAGGTTCTGAGCCTGGCCTTGGAATTCGATCCGTAGCTAGTTCCGGGCGATGGTGTGCTGTCTTCGTCGTGTTTCTTGTTGCTGTGATGCCGTATTCGGTTTCTCTTGCCTTGTCCTAGAAAAATGGTGCCTCAATTGTTCTCTTCTTTGTTCCATTCGTATCACTGGAGCAAACTTTTCTTTAGAGACGTAATCGACATTAGTTGTGTCCTGTGGTTCAAGGGAGGGATCGAATTCATATAATAAGAGGTCATCTTTTGCATCAATGAGCCTTCTCCTTATGGCCTGTGAATTAATATGTAGCAGCACTTGGTCTGAGGTTCTTTCCGTTGCATATTCTACAATCAGTATGTCCTCAGAGGTTACTGTACGCAGCGCTGGTATACATTTGAATAGTTTCATGATGTTACTGCGGTTTAAATTTACATCTACATTGTCTGAATGAATGTTTTGTAATCTTAGTTTTATTTGTGCACAGTTTTTTGGTAAGCTCTCGCCTCTGTGGCTGATTTGAGCTTTGGGTAAATTCTTTCTGTTGCTGTAATAGTGTAAATTTGGGATTTAATTTACAGCGTGACTTAAAGTTGCCTTTATTCTGTTGTAAAATTTGCCTAGATCTTTTATCGTCTGGCGAAGGGGGCAATTTTAAAGACTTGTCTTTTGTTTGAAGTTTTTCTTCTATGACCATCCTTTTTCTTGTTTCTTTTTGTGTCGAAAAGATTTTTATCTCGGGCAGGCTTATTGCTTCGGTGATCTTCTCATCTGAATATGTTGATAAATCACATAAATCGATTGATGAGGCAGAAGACGAACTTACTTGGTCTTCAGACTCTATTCTCCGGCGTTTATTTGGATTTGTGTTTTTTGTTAACGATAAGCCACCAAGAGTCTTTGCTGTTACGGAAAACACTTCTTGAGGGTCAATTACTTTTTCTTGGGTCTTCGCGCGGTCAAACAGCGCTAGCTTGCTCGGAGTGGTGAGATTGCAAATAAAGGTTTTTGCTGCCTGGCGTGGTGGTTTCTTTGAGTTAGTTTTGTGCTGCAGTGGCAATGGCTTCTTTTTTGAATTTGAAGTCGTATTTGTTTTACCTTTCACGTTCCAGGTTCCCACTTTAGCCGACCCTGAAAAAATTCAGAAAGAGGAAAAAGGGTTTGTTTTGTCATTGTCCGTTGAGACAACAGTGTCGTAGTTTTTGTCTTTCACCAGAGTCGATAGGCCTTCATTAGTGCCACTTACGTTTTCTTCTGTTAGCCTTTTTGAAGATCTTTCTTGTGGAAGATCACTTGGTAATTTTGGAGGATTTTGGTTGTCAACTGAATCCGTTGTGCCAGGATTGTGCCTAGGTTCAATTTTTAGGCCACCATTGATTGCGCACTGTCCAATGTTATTTGTAGTTTTCATTGCAATGGTGACAGTAGGATATAGACCTGCCATAGGTCTATGTACTGCTTCGATGTTTGCATCCGAGTCTCCATGTCCTTTTGCCAGAGAAGATGGTTCTCTGCTGACTCGGCTCGAGCTTGGGCAAGAAGCATGGGAGTCCTTTCTAATTTCATTTTGATGCATCCATTTGATGGATTCAAGTAACGCTGCCATTAGATCATTTTTAGAGGATTGATCTTTTGTCATATGCTCTTTTTGTATTGACTGCCATCGCATCGATTGTTCTGCTTTGTGGGCAATCTTAGACTGAAGAAACTTTGTGAACTCCTCAATTGCTGTTATTTTTTAAAGTAAATTTGTCATCATTAATCTTTGATTATTTATGGTCTCTTGTAGAGACTGGTAAAGGTTGATAAACGGGCATAGCGCTGTAGCTGTCGCCGCCAAAATGTTATTGTGAATTTGAATTGCCGCTGCCGTTGACAGATTAGGTTTGATTCCTGAGTCACGATTGATGTTGCTTTCATCTTCATCCTCGTTTTTTTCGTGCTGCGCTTTAATAGCCACTGTAGATAAATTTAGCGTAGAATCCCATTGGTTAGTTGACTTTAGTTCAAAGTTTTTTTTGTCAGGTAGTTTTGTTATTGGGGTGCTGGTACTGGCTTGACGCCTGGCCTCCGAGCTATATGACTGTTTTGCCATGTCGTGCGTACTTTTTTCTTCATTTTTTTTGTATAACTCCGTTTGAAAACTTGCTGTTAGTTTAGCTTCGACGGCAAGATAGTCCGCCTTTAATTTTTCAGTCAGGCGGCTATCTCGGGCTTCTTGAGCTGTCTGACTCTGGGGTTTGATTTTGCTTGTAATTTCACGCTTATTAGCTAATCCAGAGGGAGAGATGAATGTTGTAGGAACATTTCTCGTTGGAGCTCTGATCTGATTTAACTGACCCTCGCGCTCTTTGTGTCACTTATGTTGTTGATGCCAGACTCTGCTTTATTTTTCATCTGGGTCTCCACTTGGGGGATTGTAGGCATTATGCTCGTTTTACTGCTATTGACTTTGATGCACGGAACGTTAATCTCAGATGGCGCATTGTCAATGGTGAGATTGTTTTCAGACAATTTGCTAGTTTGGCTTGTTGCGTTCAAAAGTTCAAGATCGGTTACTTCGAATGGAGAGTGAAACAGTTCCAAGTTTATTTCTACTGAGTCGACATTGAGCGGAGAATGTGTTAATTGACAACAGTCAGTCATTGGTTTTCCAATTTGCGCAGGTAATGTCAGTAGTTTAAATACTTGTTTTGAGTCGACTCTACCTGGACGTTTCACTATTTCTTCGCGTAACCCAGATGCTTTAACCGCTAAAGTATAAAGAGAGGGTATCTGAATGTTCCGTTTTGTAGTCGGGCAGTTAAAAGTGGTGTCTCCTGTTAGATGCGATGCATTGGGTGTGTCATTAATTTCATTACTGACATTTCCCCCCTCAATTAGCTGGCTTACCTTTACTTTACGTCCAGAAGGTTTTGCCATCGTCCAAGGATTCAATATGCGACGTTGTTGTAGGGTCTTTCCCCTTGTTTGTGGGCCGGCATCCAACATTTCCAGCGCATGTAGACAGGCAGGCGTTTGTGTCTTCATTGTAGATGTAGAGTTCACTGGCTTACAGCGCACAGCGAACAGCCAACAGTCGTAAACTCGTGCCCTTTACTGACGCGGGCTTCACGCCACAAGGGCGTCGGGGAGCGAGTTTTGTTGTGTGCCCTGCAAGGGGGCGTGTCCACCTTCAGCGCCGACTTCCAGCAGGCAAGGCGAGTGTTCAGCTGTGTTCAGCTGTGATCAGCTGTAGCAACGCTGGCGTGTGATTTCTTCAAAACGCGCAGGGGTGTCACAGCGCTCGCTTTCACAATATAAAGCTGTCACAGAGAGAAACGAACAGACTTTTAGCGTTTCGACGGCAAGGGAATACTGCGATACTGCGATAGATCAGCTATGCATAGACTGAACAGGAATGCAGCAAGGGCGCAACCCTGCTTCCAGCTCCTATGCGTCAGGATTTTCCTCGAAACCACCCCTGTGCCTGCCAATCTTACTTGTATTGAGGTGTTCGTATAGAGCACACGGATTGCTGCTAGCAAATCTGTTGGGCAATTCCATGTTTTTAATTTTGCCCACAGTTTTGCTTTATTCACAAAGTCAAATGCTTGAAGAAGGCCAGATGGATGCAGGTCCTTGACTCCAGCGCTCTCAACTTTAGAATCCCAATAAATAAAATATTTAGTGATGTTCCCACGCCTTTTACAAATCCTGTTTGATGGGGATCCAATCTTCCAGACTTGGTGGCCCAGTTTGTCAGACCACTCAGTAATATAGAGGCAAACAGCTTTCCCATGGAGTCCAACAGGGCGAGTGGGCGATAGTTACGTGGGTTCGCTGATCGCCCTTTTTGTAAATGAGGACAACTATCACCTCACACCAAGTAGCCAGCACTTGTCTTGTGCGCTGGACCTGTTCGAAAATCTCCATCAGGAGCTCACTCCATTCTTCTGGATTCTCTTTTAAGAGGTAGTTCGAGATCCCATCGGGTCCAGCTGCTCTCAAAAAGTACTGAGACCTTTAATCCTTGCCAACACATCTTCTCTTTCTATATCAAGAACCCACCTAGCTTGAAGATTGGGGGGTTTGGTTGGTGGTACATCTCCAGGGTCAGACAAGAGACTTGAATAGTGGGCCAACCAGCTTGCTTCCCTGACTTGTCCAAGCATTTTATAAGCTCTAAAGGAACCCTAATTATTTAAAAGTTACCAGAGGTCTCAGGTGTTTTTCTGACATATGATATTTAGCCCTTGTTCTGCCTCTGTCTGCAGTCTCTGTGACCTGGTGGAAATAAGCCAGTTTTGGAACCTCTGTTTACGTTGCCGGATTAATTCTGCCCACTCTGGCAAATCTTGAGTTTTACTTGTTCTCAGATCTGCACAAAGATCTTTTTTGCTCTGCAGACTAAGGGGTCATAGGCATTCCTGAGGGCTAGACATGGTTGGTTTCTCACTTTTCTGCCTTGGTTTGGAAAAGTCTCTCAGGATCCAGGTGTATTCCACCTGCTTATTATCCGCTTGTACTGCTTTTACTTGTTCTCAGATCTGCACAAAGATCTTTTTTGCTCTGCAGACTAAGGGGTCATAGGCATTCCATAGGGCTAGACATGGTTGGTTTCTCACTTTTCTGCCTTGGTTTGGAAAAGTCTCTCAGGATCCAGGTGTATTCCACCTGCTTATTATCCGCTTGTACTGCTTCCTTGAATTGACCACCAATCTTCAAGATTTCTTTCTTTCCTACCTTCAGCCTGTTTTTCGCCCACGATAATTCTACTGGGTTCATAACATCTCGTCTCATCCATACACCCCTTATTTCTAATGCCATTGAAACCAAGTCATGATCGCTCGTAGTCTGATCTTTCACTTCCAATTTCTTAATTCTGTCCTTCAGGTTCCCTGAGACAAAATAATAGCAGAATCTTTTAGTTCCTCTTCCCCAGGTACATTTCCCTGGAGTGTCACCTAACGTCTGCCCATTTAACATGTGGAGGTCTCTCAAGTTTGTTTCTTGACAACAATCAGCGCTCTTCCTTGTAAATCGTTTTCTTTTTTTGGAAATCCTTCCTCATCTAATAGGTGTATGTTAAGATCTCCACAAATAATTGTCAGGGTTTCCTTCCAGTTTGCCAGGACTCTATCTACCTCCTTGCATACTAGTTGGACGAAATTGATTTCTTGATCTGAATTCATTCGCCATTATGCTTTTATTAGTAGCAGATTTTCCTGTTTACTTTGGGCTTTCTTTATCAACTTTAGGACTTGCATATATGGAATTGGAGAAGAGTGAGCTACTACTTCATATTCTGAGTCCACCTTCACCAATGTTAATAACCCCGAATATGGTATTCCCATGAGACCCTTGCTAGCTGGATTTAGGAAAGCTTCATAGCCGTCACAAGATGGCACCTTCCTGAACCAAGTTTCTTGCACATAAATAAGATCATATTTGTTTAGGGCCTTCATATCATCCGTAAACAGGGGCTTAAAGCCCCTGGTATTCCATGAGACAAACCAGGTCAGCGGGGTCACTTCCTTATGGTTGATCTATTTCTTACTTCTTGATGCCAATGCATCCGCCAACCACCCCCAGTTATCAATTTCCTCCAGTCGACCTCTATTCTCTTTATGCTGGCTATTGCTCACAATAAAGCAAACTTTATTCAGGTTGATCTTACTTGCTGCCAGAGGCTTTCTAGATTTTCAATTTGGGCAGCAGGCATTAACCAATTTTCTTTCCATGCCTTGTAGCAGTGTAGTATCACTGCTTTCAATTTTTCCCTCTAATTTTCCATTGGAACGGGGATGACTTGGGAATGTGCTGAGCTCTTTCTAACCGGTTATCATGATGTAACTTATTTGAGTTTGTTGCTATTTTATTTGAGGACTTTCTTCTTTGATGATCTCTAGGGTTGTTGCTTTTTACTGGAGAGTTAGATAGAAGGCAAGGTCTTTGATAGTCTCTGAAATCATAGCCCAGGGGCAACATTTTCTCACTTTATTCCAAGTTTGCCACTTTTATCTCCAACAATATCAGATGTAGAACCACCCAATCAGTAGACTATTCAGATTCAAATTCCACTATCTTAATATCATCGGCGGAGACGAATCGCAAGCTTGGTATGTGTTGGAACAGCTTCATGACATTCTTTCTATTTAAGATGGGAGCATTACGACCACTCATGATTCGTTCTAGATATCTTTTCAGAACTTCCTTTTTATGCTCTTCACTATGGGCATGAGATCTTTTCTTTATTAACCCACTGGAGGGGGCCTGTTGAAGTTGTATCGGTGGTTCAGCTTCAATCTTTTCTGTTCCATAGTAAGGAATTGTTTCTCCTCCACAGTTAATAGAGTCTAGACTGGGTTCATCCGTGATCTGAGCGGCTAAGCGCTCGATTTCCACCCATTCTGAATTAGAAAGATTGTTCCAATTTGCATCTTCTTTGTCTTGCTCAATGATTTATACTAAGTCACTGAGACTTGTAGCATTCCTCAATTCACAGAGGCCTTCTCTTGAGGGACTGTGTTCTTCTGGGAACATGGGTATTATTCCCCTCCCCCCAGGGGAAGCCTCATCCACCATTATTGGCAGTTCTCTTCTAGCTCTCTTGGGGGATTTGTTCGCCAACAGAGGTGGTGGTGTCCTTAAGTTACAAAGGAATGCCCTCGAGCTATTGGATTTTTTATCGGTAAGGTTTGCTTTTTTTTGTTTTCTTTTTTTCCTTTGTGGGTAGTTTCTCTCAGTCCCCTTTCAGGCCAAACAGGTCTTTCTCCATAGAAATTGTGAAGATATTTGGCAAATTTTCTTTCCTTGCTCTTCATGGACTAGATCTACTATTGTTGCTGTCACCTGCGGCCTTTCCACATTGATCTCGTCCACCTACAATCTTCCAATATTGCTTCCATTAAGATAGACTTGTCAGAGGATTCTCTATGTGCTAAGTCGCACAAGCGATTCTTCCATTGGGCAGAGGTTTCTGCTTCTTTGTCCGGACGAGATTCGACTTTCATGGCTAAGTTCTACACTGCTACTAGCTTGGACTGCAACATAACAATCAAGGTACCCTAGTCGCTCGTGGTATCGTAAATTGCCTCATATAGTTTTGTGAATGGGGACAAAGAGATTGATAGGGAAGCCAGGGTGGTTCTTTGTAATTCTGATGACTCCCTATTTGTTATTGGAGGGGCTTCCTCCCCTCTATGTGTTCCCCAGTCTGACTCTTCTTGGCTCGAGGCTGAGGAGTTAATCGAGTCGTTCATCTCAGGGTTATTAGATGCTATATTCTCAGAGTATTCAAGACTCAAATTAGGGAATTTGCTCATTGTTGAATCAAGTCAATGTTCTCCTTTTGTGCGACTTCATCCCTCTTCTTATTATGTTCACCATTGAGCCCACTTTTCTCTGACTCTGGGGAAAAATGTATAGGCCTCTCTTCTAATGACATATTAGCCTCAATTTCTGAAAGCCTATTTTGAATGGAGGCTAGGCTCCTCCTCTTTTGCATAGAGATTCTTTCGGTTAGGACAGAGAGCTCTTTAACTAGTTGAGCAGCGAAATCAGACTTCTTATAGGGATGTAGTAATTCTGAGTGCTCACTAGCACTTTCTCTCGTCTTAGTGTCAGGCTCAATTGTCTGTTTGCACGAGGATAGTCTACCTCGTGGAGCATCTGGTTCACCTACCTCCATTTGGGGGATTACCTCTTTGGTAGTTACGGCAGCTCTAGGGGATCCATTTCGTTCAGGCTCAGTGAAAACATCATCAGATATTCTCTCGCCCACTTCCTGGTTCGTTTCAACCACCTTAGGGTTTTCTTTCGGTAACATATTTGAAACTGTCTAAGTTATTTCTCCCGGACCCTGTCAGGGAGAGTCATGTGTTGCATCACAGCAGGGCTTTAATTTGCCCGGACTTATTCCCTAGTATTTATTTCCATATTTCTTTCGAGGCATGTCTCATTTCCCTTCTCCATTTGCATTGATTTCAGTCTCGGCATTAGTGATTTTCTACTTAGGTTTGTCTGAATGCTTGGAGAGCTCCTGGAGGGGCCTGGAGCTATCTCTCCATTAATTTCGCCTTCTCTATCCACCCAGACACCGGTCGCCTTTGTTAGTTGGCGAGTTTTCATTTCCCGTATTTCTGCGTGATAACTGTGGAGTTTGAGTCAATTAGTAGTCATGCTGTTGTTAGGGATGCCGTTGTTAGGGAGATGTTGCACACCTATCAGCGAGCTGCGTGTAGCCGCTTCCAGCGATATAACTTAATTACAGTTTAGAAGCCTATGGTCTGCTGCGGCTGAGGGAGGTTTGTCAGCAGCCCAGTAATCGTTCTGTAATGTTACCGTTAACAGCCTTGTCACTTTAAAACCTGCTTAGCTACAGGGATGAAAGGCCCGCGCCCCGCAGTCTCCCAGAAGCTTTGCGGTTTTGATGACAGACGAGATACCTAGGAATAGTGGGCTCCCACGATGCTCCAGAGCAGGTGAGTTAAACGTTACTTATAGTTTGTTGCAGATGCTAGCAGATCGCAGATATTGCTCCGGTAGGCGTTGTAATTCCGAAATCAGATGACAGTCGCCGTCAGCCGGTGCTGCAGCCGCTCCCCTCTAACTGCCAATGCCACTTAATCCCACTTCGCTCCGCATCACGGTCAGAACAGGTTTGAACTCCTTGTTGAAGGGGGGGTGGAGCACTTCCGCCCACACAGTGTCCCCAGCAAAATTAAAGTGAAAGCGTCACTTTTAGGTTTTCACTTGCCGTATTCTGATGTTATTCAAATATATCCAAGGTAACAATGCCTCGAGCACACAACAAGCAGCAGACGCTAACAGTATCTTATGCTGCCAGCTTCCACTTAACCCCACTTTGCAATTGAAACTATAGACCATTGTCCAGAAGAAGGAGCCACTCCTTTGGACAAAGAAGATCCATTACCTTTTTGGTATTAGTAACAAGAATGAGAGACAGAAGTAGGCATTTTGGCACATCGTGGGGAACTCTTTTTCATTTACTTTGACATTCTGACAGCACCCTTATTTCCTTAGTTGAGGCAGGAAAACCCCTCTTAGAGTTAGGGAAAGATAGTTTTCCTCTTTATTTTGACCTAATAGAGGTGTATGCCAAGAATCATGCCACCTGTGTGTCAGTCTCCTCAGGGGGTATAGGGGCCGCAACGTTGATCTTGCTGAAAGATGGATCATTTTGCACAGGACTGCAGGAGCAGGCCAACCATGCCATTCAACTATAACGTCCCAGCCTACCGTCCCACCTTTGATCCTCAGCACCAATTTGCCCTGTATACCCCAGGTCCCATACGACAACAACAAATGCAGTCGTAGGCACTACATTTTACACAGCCACCTGCCCAACCGTGGGATAAGAATTCCCTGCCACAGGGCACAGTCACCCACTACGGGAGCAAGCTTGTTGGGGGGACAATCTGTTCCCACTCCCCAGAACTAATACTTACTCTCAATAGGACAGCCCACAGGGGGCTTGGGCGTGCCCAGTAGTATTAGTAACAGGAAAAGGAACCCCAAGTAGGAGAGAAGATAGTGGATCGAACATTTTCTTGACGGCTATCAAATCCTGTGTTAAGGAGGAACATAACCCATGTTGGACAAAATAATGGGCACACATGGGTTTTCTGGGACTGTCAAATTGGTTCCTTTTACTGAAGACTTCCCTGTCACCATAGGCACACATGATTTGGCAGGCGCTTTATTTTATTCACAGACACATCAGTTAGTCTCCTGGGTAGGAACATCATGAGCAAGTTAAACATGACCATTTTGTTCTCAGCGGTGGGTATGGTGTGTTCTACCCCAGGCACATACCACGTCAGGGCTGTCACAGTAATCGAAGCACTCTGTGGCCACAGTACCCTACGAGGCATCGCACTCCATCTGGATGTGTTTCTCTATGGGCTGACAGTTGTGTTAGGTTGAGTGCCAGGGTTTTAGGACAAGATTATGTGTGTACCGGCAGAGTTACTATTTCGACCAGCTGGGCGCCAAGCACCACTATCAAGATATATTTACAAGCAGTAATCACCAAGGCAGACATGGTAATCCTGTTTAGTTTAGGCAAGGAGGATCTTGAATGGTGCACAGCTTTATGCATTGACCCAACACAGCGATTGAAATATGTGTCAGACGAACGGCTGTTCAAAGACACAGAAGATGAGTGGGAGATGATATTTGAAATCTCCATACCCTGCCAGGTAGTAGTGGAACACAGAGAAGTACTGCACATCCTGCTTCTTGTCAACACAGTATTGCCACACTTACAGGCAGATTTAGACAAAGTGCCCAGTCATCTATGAACCAGTAGTCCACAATGTAGCTATACTTTGCATTAAACTGAAAACCAGGAGCAGTTTTGCCCTGAGAAAAACAGTACCCCATATCACAGGAGGCAGAGGAAGGCATGTACGCCACCATAGAGGCCTTATGGTAGCAGGGCATAATACAGCCATCAGAATCCACATGTTAGATGGCTACTTAGCCTGTGTAAAATGTGAAACTGTAACCTTAGAGGATGGTATTGGACTTATGCCCATTGAACAATACTGTAGAAGCAGAATTCCCAGTGGTTCCTAATCCTGCCACCATCATGTGTAATGTACTCACAGAAGCGACCTATTTTACCGTGATTGATTACAAGAATGCATTTTTCTTTGTCCCATTACATCCTGAGTCCCAGCCCCTTACAGCATTTACTTAGAGGCAAGAGGTTCCAACCCAAGGGTATTGTGAGTCTCCCAGTATTTTTAATATGGTATTGCAAATAGATCTAGCGAACCTACAAACACAGAACACAGTGATTCAGTATGTAGAAAACCTCCTGGCCGGCAGCATGACAGAAGATCTATGCAGGAATGTCTCAGTAAACCTTTTGACTTTATTGGCAGTGAAGGGTTACAAAGTAGACAAGAATAACTGCAGTATTGTCAGCAAGAGGTTGTGTACCTCACACAGATAATATCATCAGCAGGCAGAAAGATGAAAGGGCCACAGCTGTACAGAACACACCACAGTTTAACACTGTCAAACATATGCAACCGTTGTTGGGGTTAAGTAACTATTGTCGAGCATGGATATTTGACTATTTAATGCATACCAAACCCCTACTGCATGGACTAAAGGAAGCACAGAAAGCAAAAGGGCCCATTGTCTGGTCAAAGCAGATGATTAAATAATTTCAGGAGTTTAAGCAAGAGATCAGCAGTACCCCAGTTCTGGCCACACCATATTATAAAAAGAAATGATTTTCTTCTGCCATTCAACTGGTCAGGTGATGACAGCTGTCCTCACACAAAGGTTATCACTGGGACATATACCTCTGTCTTATTACGGTGGACCCTTATACCGGGTCATGCAAGGACATTTCCCATGAAAGCAGGCTCTAGCAGCCGCTGCGTTTGCCATACGGAAACCATCCACCATCACCATGGGATGCCCTTCACCCTTTACATGGAGCATGCAATTTTCGCAATCCCAGAGAAGTCAAAATCAACTCTCACCATCTGTAATGGAACCACTCACCAGATAAGATACCAGTGACACCTAACTTTGGAATCCAATCTGGAAGTAGAATATCCCCTACCTGATCTCAGGGAGACCTTTTTCCCCTAAAAACCCTTCTGTCCGTTTAGATTAACAGACAGATTTGTGGTTAGAGCAAAAGAGTGAGTTATACCAACATAGTATGCACCAAGCTGTAAAGAAGAATAAAAATACTTTAGAATCTAAATAAAAATGCAGGCACAACAGGATTGAAAAGGCAGTAGGAAGGTAAGTGGGGACCTATCCGGGCTACACTCTAAATAAAAATGTAGGCACAACAGGATTGAAAAAGCAGTAGGAAGGTAAGTGGGGACCTATCCGGGCGGCACTAGGACGCTCGAACGACCCTGTCAAAGGCACCTGAAATATAGCAAAGCGTCTTGCAAAGGTGTCCGCCAAAAGTTCCAAATCACAAAAGTACAAACAAGGATAATCCACAGCAGTCTGATAGGCAGTCTGAAGTCAGTTGAGGGAGCGAGGACAACGTTGAGCCAAGGGTTTTAAAACAGTCTGTTAACAAGCCGAGGTCAATATGGAAGAAGGACGTAGATAAGTAGAGCTGAGGAAGTTGGCAACCTTTGTGCGGTGTGACGTCACAGCAAGTAGCAGTGTAGAGCTGCGGTAGCCAAACAACCCACTGTGCGGTCCGATGTTGCAGCAGGTAGCACGGGCCCAGGTAACGCGAGCAAAGCCCGTAATGGAGCGGGAGCCAAGGTAGTTAGCAACTCGCAGCAGTCCGATGCACTGCAGCTGGTAAGTACGGGAACAGCCAGTAAGCTGGTTGAGTTGCGGAAGCAGGAAGCCCGTAGTGGACAGGCGTCACAAAGTGAGGGACAGAACTGGTGTGGAGACTGAGTCCACTCACTGCAATGGCTCCAAGGGAAAGAAGGAGAGGAAGCGAAGAATCTTCTTGAATCAGCAAACAAGCTATCCAAGGAATATTAGATGTAGAGTAGGGCAGTGAGAAAGTTTACCCAAACAAACTATAATCAGAAGCACGGGATGTCGGAAGGGGAAAACCTTTATGGAAAGGAAGGTAAATCCCCTTCTGGCTTTCCCTCGCGTCGGGGTAACCATGGCAAACTAACGGGTTGCCAGACGCAACCTCAGCTGTCTGCTTGCATAAGCTGATGCAAGCGCCAGGGAAGATGCCAATCTCGTAGCCACAGGATAGAGCGTAAGAACCCTCGTCCATGCCTCTTCCTTCTGCCATGGCAAACAGGAACAGTAACCTCACCCAAAGAACCAGAAACACTTCAGGAGGAGCGGAATCGAGCCAAAAGTAGAGGAGCATGTACATCGTCCACCCATACCCACAATCTGTCTTCCGGGCCATAACCCTTCCAATCGACGTAGTAGTACAGCCTACCCCAAGAAACCTTAGTGTCGAGTACAGCCGCACCTCAAATTCATCAGAACCGTCCACCGTAAGAGGCACCGGAGGATCTCATACTCTGGTGTTGGAGAGATAAGGCTTCAAAAGGGAAACATGGAAGACAGGGTGAATACGCCAATGATCAGGGAGAACCAAGCAGACCACAACAGGGTTCAGAACCTGAGAAACAACATAAGGACCAACAAAACTGGGCAGCAGTTTCTTCTTAGCTGACAAACTCAGTTTTTTTGTAGACAGCCATACCCTGGAACCAACCGCATACAAGGAAGCTGCAACTCGATAGGCAGCCGCATTTATCTTCGAGAGGTTCTGTGTGATTACCAACTGTTCCCTCGCTTCGGCATGCAACTAAGTCAGATCACGGATACAAGCAGCAGCTGCTGGATTATCAGTCGAGCGAGATGGATCCAGAGGGATAGTTCTGGGATGCTGACCATATAAAGCATAGAATTGTGAAGTCTGAGTGGCGGAATGCATTGAGTTGTTATAGGCAAATTCTGCTCTGGATAGGACGGAAAGCCAATTGTACTAGTGCTGAAAACAAAGGCAACAGAAGTATTGCTTGATGGTGGCATTCAACCGCTCTGTCCGTCTGTTTGTGGACGGTAAGCGCTAGAATGCCGGTCATCGTTATCAAGTGATGGCGTTAATGCTGACCAAAAATGAGAAGTAAACTGGGGGCCCCTATCCGACACAATGATAGAGGGTAACCCAAAATACCAAAACACGCATCATGGAGGGCCACTAGCACCACCTCTTTAGAGGTTCCACATTTTCCGGCTTGCCTGGGTGTACAGCGATGACACCACTGGAGCGCAGCTCTCCTAGTCTGTTCAGTAAGAATATAGATTTTCTCTTGTATATATGGGAGTCCTTTGATGATGTCGGCATTAGGCTCAGCGAGTTCTTTAAACAAATCTAAGACCCATTTTTGTAGTTGATCCCTTAGTAAAGACTGTGGTGTGCAGCCGCAGGCCACCTAGTGAGGCAGCAGATATTGTTGGCTTTTAGTCGACATGGAACAAGGATCCCCACTGCAATAGAGAGCATCTGCCTTGGAATGCTGGGCAGCTGGATGTTAGGTGATAATGAAATCAAACCGGGAAGAAAAAGAATGCCAACAAGCAGTCGGGCAGACAAGCATTTCAAAGTCTTAAGTGCCAACAAATTGCGATGGTCAGTGTACACTATGATAGTATGCTGTGCCCCAAGCAAATGGTGCCACCATTCTACAAAGGCAGCTTTAATGGCCAATAGTTCCCGCTCCGTGATGGTATAGTTCCTCTCAGCGGCTGACAGTTTCCGAGAGTAAAGGGCACTTGTGAGAAAGGACCGCACCAACAGCAACACCGAAGCGTCAGCCTCGACCATAAACGGCTGCAGAGGATCCGGATGCTGCAACACCAGAGCAGTCATAAAATCAGATTTGAGCGTAACGAAAGCCTGCTGGGCAGCCGGAGTCCAATGAAAGAGTGACTTGGAGCTAGTAAGAGAGGTCAACGGAGAAGCAATGGCGGAAAAGTAATGAACAAACTGCCTGTAAAAATTAGCAAAACCTAAAAAGGATTGTAATGACTTGATAGATGTTGGAACAGGCCAGTCCAACACCGCCATGACCTTAGAGTCAGTCGTTTTCATGCCCTGGTCCGTCAGATCATACCCCAGGAATTCAACCTTGTTAGTATTGAATACGCATTTCTCTTGCTTTGCGTATAGGTTGTAGCCTCTCAGTCTCTGAAGGACTGACCGTACATGACCGACATGTTGGTCATAGGACAGAAAATAAATCAAAATATCGTCCAGATAAATGATGACAAACTGATCTAAAATGTCTCGAAATACATTAAACATGGAGAACTGAAATGTGGCAGGAGCGTTACAAAGCCCAAAGGGCATTAACATATATTCGAATAGACCATAGCGTGTTTTGAATGCCGTCTTCTATTCGTAGCCCTCTCGTATACGGACCAGATTGTAAGCTCCCCTAAGGTCATGTTTTAAAAAATGGCAGAATAACCCAGTTCATCCAGCAGAACAGAGATTCTCGGCAGGTGGTCCTGATTTTTCACGGTAATGCTTTTGAGCGCTCTATAGTGAATACAGGCCCTGAGGGCACCCCCTTTTTTGGACACAAAAAATTATGGAGAAGCAGTAGGTGACTTAGATGGTCGAATGTAGCTGTGGTCCAAAGAGTCCTGGATGTAGTCTTTGAGCACCTTGGCCTCCCTACAGGTAAGGGAATACACCCTACCAGAAGGGACCTTAGACCCAGGAATCAGATCAATGGGGCAGTCATACTGACGATGTGGAGGCAACTGTTCAGCCTTCTTCTTATTAAAGACGTCAGAGAACGCAAGATACTCAACAGGAAACCCGGTACAGGTACTCAAAGTAACTCCTCCAGCTCAGGAGCGGGAATCAAGCATGGCTGCGCTGGCATAACATGGAATCAAAAGAGTGGCAGCATGAAGAGAACTACAGGAAGAAGAAGGTAAAACTCGGCAGTGGGACTCCATCTACTGCCGAGCTTTGGAGTTTCCCGACCTCCTGACTGGTTTTTTGGGACAGTTGCACACTAAGTGGCCTGCAGAACCACAATACATAAATAGGTTCACGTTGCAGTGGCATTCACGTTTGGCACTGGACAGCGAGCCACGTACTGAGCCAATCTGCATTGGTTCGGTGTCCGCATGGCTAACCACAGGATCCAGGGGCTTGACTACAGATGGAACGTTGGTTCTGCGTTCACCTGATCCCTCTGCTCGTCTGGCATCGATCTGTAGTAGCTCTGGGAAACAAGTTGGCACAACCAAACAGTAGCAAGGTTATCCTTAAGTCCCTCTGACAGGCCTCTGTAATGTACAGCAGCCTTCTTCCCCTCGTTTCTGCCACTAACTGGTTGAACTTAAATAAGTAAATAAAGATGTGTTTCCTTGGCTAAAATTGAGCAACTCCAAATCGGTAGCTTGTGTTTTATATCTAGTGTCGAAGACATGGTTCAAGGCCGTGATGAGGGCGTCACAATCATATAGCATGTGGCCATTGGTCTCCAACAAGGGGTTGCGTAAGGTTAGTGGGGACCTACCCGGACTGCACAAGAACGCTCTAACAACCTTATCAAATCCCCCTGAAATACAGCAAAGTGTCTTGCAAAGGTGTCCACCAAAAGTTCCAAATCACTGCAGTACAAACAAGGATAATCCACAGCAGTCCGATAGGCAGTCCGATAGGCAGTCCGAGGTCAGTTGAGGGAGCGAGGACAGTGTTGAGGGTATTCAAACAGTCCTTTAACAAGCCACGGTCATTGTGGAAGGAGGATGTAGATAAGTAGAGCTGAGGTAACTAGCAACTGTTGTGTGTTCTGACGTTACAGCAAGTAGCAGTGTAGAGCTGCAATAGCCAGACAAACCGCCGTGAAGTCGGATGGTCCGACGTTACAGCAAGTAGCAGTGTAGAGCTGTTAGCCAGACAATCCGCCGTGCGTTCCGATGTTGCAGCAGGTAGAACGGGCATAGGTAACGCAAGCACAGCCCGTAATGGAGCAGGAGCCAAGGTAGTTAGTAACCTGCCGTGGTCCGATGCACCGCAGCTGCTAAGAACGGGGAACAGCCCTTAAGTTGGTTGAGAGTTGCGGAAGCAGGAAGCCTGTAGTGGACAGGCATCACAAAGTGAGGGACATAACTGGTATGGAGACAGTCACCTCACCGCAGTGGCTCGAAGGGAAAGAAGGAGAGGAGGCGAAGAATCCTCTCGAATTAGCAAACAAGATATGCAAGGAATGTTGGATATAGAGTAGGGCAGCAAGAACGTTTACCCAAACCAACTCTAATCAGAAGCACGGGATGCCGGAAGGGGAAAACCTTTATGGAAAGGACGTTACATCCCTTTCCGGCATTCCCTCGTGTCGGGGTAACCATGGCAACCTAACGGGATTCCTTGACGCAAACTCAGCCATCTGCCTGCATGAAGCTGATGCAAGCGCCAGGGAACATGCCAATCTCGTAGCCGCGGGATAAAGCGTAAGAACCCTCGTCCATGCCTCTTCCGGCTGCCATGGCGAACCAGAACACCACCCACTGAGCATCCGCATATGAAGTAATTCTGTCGAACTCCTCCATTCACATTGTCAGGTTCCATAGTGTTAGTCCAGCAACATTTCTCTCAAAACCAGTACAGCCAATTGACGCAGTACACAATTGCACTACATGTGAGGACACTACTGGAAACACTACCCACATTAAAGAAGATGCTCTGGAAGCGGGGAAGGGGCTTTTCATTGACGGTTCATCGATTGATTAGAACACAGGAATAAAGCAAAAAGGAGCAGCAGTAGTTACTCTCAAGGAAGGGGAGTGCCATCTATTAGCAAAGGTGCCACTGTCCTCACATTACTCTGCACAAGCAGCAGAGCTTGTGGCCCTCATAACTGCATTAGAATTGTCCCAAGGATACTCCACTACCACTACCATTTCAGCTTATGTCACATTACTGTAGATTCAGGCCTGTCCAGATGGCAAAAATCAGACAGTACACCCGTGCAACATGGCGCATTACTCTCCAGGTTAATAGATGCATTGGCGCTCCGTACAGCGGTTGTGGTAATAAATGCACAACTCACGCTAACAATATAGATCCATTTGCTTATGGTAACAGCGCAGCCGATTTTCCAGCAAAAAAAGAAGCGTATTTAGAAGACCCCAATGCCACAGTGTTTTCTGAACTATCCTTACAACACGTAGAAATCACGGTCTCTTTTAATACACTTTTCCTGACCCAGAATATTGAACTACAAGCACAACCTCCCCAGCAAGAAAAATAATTATGGACAAAAAGGCGATGTTCTGTGTATCCTACAGAGCCTATATGGAGCCAAAACATTTCAGGAAAAACAGTTATGCCCCAAGAGCTGCTCACCGTCGACCACAAACATTTGCATTTTCCCTCACAAACATCGAAGGAATACATTGCAGCAAATTTGCAGCAGGAGTGGTATAGTCCAAACTTCCAAGAGCTCATTAGTGATTTAATTTAAAATTCTATTACGTGCCAAACATACACTACTGGTCGTACTTTAGGACAGACAAAGTGACATTGCCCCGCACCTCAGGGCCTTTTGGACACCTGCACATCAACTACGTGGACATAGGGGGGGCGTGGCTACGAGAGCCATGTGAGGATTTGCATTCTGGACGAGCTCCCGAGATCCTGATATTGATCCTCACCAAAAGTGCACATACAGAGGCACATACGCTCTGTAAAACTTTGTACCGGCCCATGAATATGGCACACGTGTGTGCAGAAACTTTGGAGTTCGCTGGACGCGTGGGGACCGCGATGAGAACTTTGCCGAAGTCGCACATCTGAGAATGATGGCACAAAATGGCGGACGGGAGGCTCAGACAAAGGAAACAGTCGTCTGGGCAAAGATAGATTAAGGACGACGGAGAATACGCCTGCCTGCAAGGCATATTGTATGGGCACCCCTGCACTGTATGCATGAGCCTGACCGTGCCGGGATCTGGGAAGCAGTGGAACGATCCACACCTGGCACGGAGTGGACAAGAGTCTCACTGAACTGCCCCCGGGGCCCGCCTTTGGCGAAGCACGGTGGCCCTCCAGGACCCTGTGGGCTGCGCAAGACCGAGCTGCTGAGTGATAGGAACGGCCCAAACGAGCAGGTCCCCCGCATTAGCGACGCGCAACAACGCGTGACAATGAGGCTGGCTGGGAAGCAGCCCAAGGGAGCGGCGAACCCCTCAAGGGGAAACGGGGAGCCCAGGACAGCGTCGGGATGCCCGTGGAGCGAGTAACGGAGCGGCCTGAGGCACTCCGGTCAGGAGGACCTGCAGCGAACCCAGCAGGGAGAAGATACCAGTGGCGAAGTATCGCCAGGCAGTGTAGGGGGGCCGGAGAGTGAGCCGAGGGAGCAGCGGCCTGGAGTGGCGCAATTCCCAACGGAGGTCCGCATTGAGCCCGTGACCGTGCACCGGGGGCTACCAAGGCAGGCCGCGGGGCGGGCACTTCTTGTGCCGGCCCCAACTTCACGCAGGCGTCCCCACCCAGAGGACTATGACTGCAAGTTCATGGTCGGCCTGGGCGCCTAGCAGATGGCGCGGAGCCCGAAAAAAGCATACAATCAAGCAGCGCAAGCACATTCGGGACAGCCACGGGGGGCCCCGACAGACCCAGATGGCAGGACTACAACAGGCGCACTAAGGGCATACTCCCTAACCGAGGCTCGCATAGGGAACGAAGCAACCCCTCTGAAGCGGCCAGGGTGGGCCGCGGGACAGGCACGCCTGCAACGCCCGCTACCTGAAGCACAGGCGGCCCGCCTGAAGGAGCCCTGTCGTGGGCTCACAGCTGGGCCGCGCACACAGCACAGTACCCGAGGAGCAGTAAAACCAGGCAGCACAAATACATCCGTGACTGCCACGGGGAGGCTCTGACAGTGTTGCAGGGCAGGACAATCAGTGGCTGACTGAAGGCCACAGGATTGCATGCAAGATAAGGCCCCAACGACGACCTCGGGGCCCAATAATACAAGGAAGCCGGCAGCAGCCCATGAAGCTGCACGGCATACGGGAGATGAGCTGAGAGTGCAGCCAGCACATAGCATGTGAGGACGGGCTGGAGCGCGTCCCCAACAAAAAGCTCAGAGAGTGATACCATGGGAGCCAGATGCAGTGCGCATCCTTGAGCCCAACAAAGGGGGGATAAGGACAAGGCCTGAAGCGCACCTATAGAAAGCACACTGCACAAATGGGCAGGCAGCAACAGCGCCCACTCACGGAGAGTGACAGACCCACGGCATCGCCCAGATGCACGCACACACAAGCCCGGAAACACCAAGATGGCCAACAAACTGCCTAGAACTAAGGGCAAGCAACCCACGCTCGATAAATATGCTAGAACATCACTGGGGGCGGAGGGAGCCAGGATCAAGGAAAGAACCCCCACCAGGGTTACAGACACCATCAGCAAAGACCAGGAGATCCTTGCAGCAATTGCAGACCTGAAAGTGGTTTGGAAAACCAAATTGGGACTGGCCATGGAGGAACTGAAAGAAGCACTAGAGCTCAAAGTCGGGGCAGTACAAGAGGAGGTGAATCTCCTCCGGCAAGACGTCAGGGCGTTGGTAGAACGTACAGGCGACCTAGAGAAGGAAAAGGCCCCGAACACAGCTGCATGTGCAGCCCACAATTCTGAGCTCCATGCCCTAGAACAACGCGTGGGCAACCTGGAAGGCAGGGGGAGGGGGCGGAAGTACGCGCCCGGAGGAACAATATACGTATCGTAGGATTGCCTGAAGGAGCTGAGGGACCCAACCCCACGGAATATATTGAGTAAATGCTGCTGCAAGACATAACTGGAGGAGTGCTGACCCAGGGGTTCGCGGTGGAACGGGCGCACAGGGCCCTGACGAGGAAGCCACTACCGGGAACGCCCCCCCAGGCCAGTGATTGCCAAGAACCTGAACTACCGAGACCGGGAAAAAATCCTAGAGCACTTCCGGAAGGGTGGAACGATACAAAGGGCATCGGCAAACATAACAGCATACCCGGATTACACCCTGCAGGTGCAACGCCGACGCATGAACTTTGGAGCAGTGAAGAGAAGAATGCAGGAAGCAGGCTACAAGTATATGCTGATCTACCCTGCAAAGCTGAAAGTGTTCCACAAAAATAGAACGCTGTTTTTTGATACCCCGGAGGAAACTACAGAATGGCTGGACACGCAGAGCTGCGCCCAGGAATCTGGTATCCAGAAGGAAGATGGCGCAGATAAGTAGCATGGGGACCGTGGCACCCAGGGTGTCGCAGTCTCAGACATTGGGACTAGAATATAGGACAGGATACAGCCTGTCGGAGCAGAGCGACTAGGGCTATATACGTATGATCCTTGAGCACAGAAACTTAGTGAAAGGTGTAGGAGCCTAACGGAACCAGGCCTCACACCCCCACAAATCGATTAGTTAGTTCACCGGTAGACCTGTGACAACCTGCCGGGTTCCTGATCCCGGCATTCCGAGGCAGGACCAAGCGCGAGGGAGCCTGAGATCCAGGGATAGAGCTGGGCACCAGTTGGGGTTGGGTAGAGTGGGAGGAGGGGAGAGGCGGCGTGCAGTGTTTTATAGTTGATCAAGGTGGGGAGGGGATTAGTTGAAAGAGGGAGGGGTACGAGCCCAATTTCATGTCAAACTAGACTGGAGAGGAAACTTGGGAGGGGGGGAGGAGGGACAAACCATGCATGGCAATGGGTAGCCTTAGAGTGGTAACCTGGAACGTGAGAGGCCTCAACAGCTATTTGAAGAGGAATAAAGTAATGATGTATCTGAGGAGGCTGAAAATGGACATAGCATTACTGCAGGAAACCCACCTTACTAGGGAGAAACTGGAGGTGGTTAAGAGAAAGTGGGGAGGGACCACCACAGGAGCCACATGCTTATGCAAGGGGGTGGTCACGTGGGTGGCACCTCATGTACCATCCAGCTGCTTCAGTCCACAGCAGACCCAGATGGAAGAATGATTGTGGTGCGGGGGATGCTGGAAAACAGGGAAGTGGGCATTATAAACTCATACGCCCCTAACCAAGACACAGCAACCTATTTCAGGGCCCTATATGGTAAAATTAGCCCCCTATTGGGTGGCGCGATTATATGGGGAGGGGATTTCAACTGTACATTAAACCCAATAGTGGATAGGTCAGACGGTAAACTAGACAGACCCACCCCGGCTGCAAGAGCATTACAGGCCCTGCTAAGAGACTTCGGACTAGAAGACATCTGGAGACAGCTACACCCGGAAGATAGGCAGTACTCACATTATGCAGCCCCACATAACCTGCACACGAGACTGGACTACATGTTTGCCGCCTCGGAGTTGGCAGGAGAAATGATGGGCTCGGAATATAAGGCCAGAGTGCTTTTGGATCACTCCCCCTTGGTCTTGGAGTGGTGGTATCAGCCCCCAGGAGCGAGAATCCTGACAAGGAAGCTCAGAGCCGAGGCCCTGCAGGACTCGGGATTCCGTGAGTACTTAAGGGAGGCGATTATTGAGTACTTTGACATTAACACAGGGAGTGTACAGTCAGAAGGAACCTTATGGGAGGTGTTCAAAGTAGTAATACAGGGCGCAGCCATATCTAAATCCAGAGGGCTCCAACTACAGGAGACATAGAAGGAGCTGGAAGGAATAATGCAGAGGGGGGAGGGCACCTCACAGGAGGATGATGAAAGGGTGAAGCTGTTACAACAAACTAGCAGGGAGCACTGGGTCAGATTATGTAAATTGAACTACAAAAAATATATCAAAAGGCAACATGCGGGGGAGACAAACCGGGTAGGCTGCTGGCATGGTTATATCAAAATTAAACACCATGCCCAGTGGTCAGGGAGATAAAGGGGGCAGAAGGCCAGACCTGGGACACCCAGGAGGGAGTCAACGAGGGGTTCCTCAGATTCTATGAACGCCTGTATGGGGACATGGGGGAAGAGAAGGGTCGAGATGCAGGAAACATTGGTAGACATAGGATTGCCCAAATTAAACGATCAGGAACGGGAGGACCTGGATGCCCCAATCACAATAGAAGAATTGGAGACAGTGATTCAGCACCTACCCACGTGTAAGGCCCCTTAGACGGGCTCCCTAGTGAATTTTATAAGACATATAAGCAGGAAGTGCTCCCCCTGCTGCTGGCCATGCTGAATGAGGCGTTCGAATGAGGGAGGCTGCCAGAGTCCATGAGGGAGGCGGTGGTCATCCTGCTCCTAAAACCGGGTAAGCCAAGCACGGATTGTGGGTCATATAGACCCCTATCGATGCTCAACCAAGATAGCAAAATCCTCACAGCCGCGCTGGCAAACAGGCTCAACGAGTCATTGAGTCAGGCTACGTTCCAGGCAGGAATATAACCGACAATCACAGGAGACTCCACCACATCATTGAACAAACAGAGATGTAACTCGCCGAACTGGCAATAGTCTCGTTGGATGCCATTAAGGACTTCGACTCTGTGAGGTGGCCGTGGTTACTAGCGGCTCTGAAAGAATATGGGATGGGGCCGGGGTACCTGAGGTGGGTCAAAATGGTATATAGTTCCCCAATCGCCAGGGTCAAAACTGGCACAGTAATTTCAGACAAATGGCAATTTAGTAGGGGCACTAGACAGGGCTGCCCCTGGTCACCCATGCTGTATATTCTTGCGCTGGAACCACTGGCGATCTGCCTTAGACAACAGTATGGGGAGATAGGGATCCACACGATGGGAGGATCGCACCTCATATCATTGTACGGCGATTATATATTACTATACCTGCGCTTCCCAGAAGAAAACCTACAATACGTCCTGGCGGTGATGGAATGTTACACCGCCCTCTCGGGCATAGCAGTAAACTCCAAGAAATCAAGCATGTTCCCTCTGGGGAGATAAATGTGGGCCCCGAATAGGAACCTACCGGTCTTGCCGATACCCTGGCAGACCAAGACATTCCGATACTTGGGAATCGACATATACCACACGGTCGAGGAGGAACACAAATACAACATAGAAAGGGCAGTGGAGGGCATCAAGAATAGCATGGGGTTTTGGTCCAGGTTACCCCTGGCCATGCTGGGTAGGGTGGCTTTGATCAAGATGGTGGTCCTGCCCAGATTGCTAAAACAATTTACGAACATCCCGTATATGCTCCCCAAACGTTTTTTTGTGAAATTCCACAGTTTATGCAGGAGCTTTATATGGCATAACTCCAGTATTAGGGTGGCCCTTTGGAAGCTACAAAACTCGTGCGACAGGGGGGGTATAAACCTACCGAATTTCGAGTTATACTACCTGGCGGGACAGTCCAGTATGTGGCCAGGTGGCTGTCCGAAGAAGAGATGGACGAAGCCAGGCTATTGTACAAGGACACCACCCCCTTCTTCCTTAGAGAGGTGGTGTGGTTGCCTAAATCAACGTTGCAAGGAAGGGGGGTACTGGGCTGGGAAATATGGAACAAAGCATGGCAAATAGTGGGAAACCCGACCCCATGCTCCCTGCAGGTGCCGCTAGTGACGGTATGTGGGGAGAAGTTGCAAATGATAAAAGAGATCCGCAAATACTGGGAACCGATGGGCCTTGTGACCGTAGGAGATGTATGGCAGGAGGGGGAGGCACTAGATTTCCAGAGATTGACGGAGGACACCGAGGTGCACAAAGGCCAATATATTACTCATACAAGAATCATCAGACGGGTGCGAGAAAGGTGGCCTGAGGAAGTACTAGCGGAGCAACCTGATGCAGTTATCGAGACTATGTACGATATTTCAGAGGGTGGGCATGAAATATCCCACATATACACACTACTAATGACCAGGGTGGGCAAGGAGGTGCTCCAACTGAGGCGGGAGTGGAAGGAGGAGGTGGGAGAACCCATGCTGGATGGACAATAGTATAGGGCTCAAAGGTACCGCAAGAAGGTGTCCCGAAACCCGAGGCTACAGCAGATCTGGCTATATGTCACTCATAGGGCATATATGACCCCTAGTAAAATCACCAAGTTTGGAAGCCCAGTGACACAGAAATGCCCAAGGTGCGGGGAGGTGGAAGCTGGGATGATACACATGTTTTGGGCATGCCCGGAGGTGGGTAGATTCTGGACGGAGGTTAAGCTACGCCTAGCCGAAAAAGGGATCATACTGGAGGTGGAGTAAGTTTGGGCATGCATTCTTGGGGGTTTTGTCAGACCACGCAACCTGAAGCACATCAGTAAGATGAAAGACCTGGCCTACATATTGGCCAAACGGAGAATCGCAATGGGATGGAAGGCAGCCCAACGACCCAGAATAGAGATGTGGTGGGCTGACCTCTTGAAGTGGGCAGATGCAGAAACGGCAGCTTGGTATGAAGCAATCAGTAGGGGAGGGCAGGAGGAAGCGGGACCCTTGATAGATAGCATGGAGACAACTGGTGGCCACAATGGTGGAACCCTCCCAGGCTGATAATAGTGAAGATGATATGAGAGAGATTAATGAGGCAGACATGCCCGGAGATACGCAAGAAGGGGGCATTGAAGCAAACGCTCGAGTTAAGGGAGTGGGTGTGGGGAGGACTGTGACGCTCAACATGGGAATACAATGATGTGAAGCTTAAATGCAAGTGTTCTCAATGTTTGTAATGTTTGGAGTGTTGTTAATAAAAATAATACAAATTGTTAAAAAAAAAGAAAAACCTACGTGGACATAGTTAACAGGTGCAGTGACCTTTGTTACCTAATTGTTGTGTTTTGGCCCTTTTTTTTTAATATAACATTTTATTGGTTTTTGAAAAACATAAAACATACAGCCCCGTACAGCGGGGTAAACAAAACAAAACTTCCCAATCCCTGCCCAACAACAACCTCCCACCATAGCTCATCCCCAACGTTCTTCAAAGCACTTCTCGACATTTTACACTCTTATGTGACACCCATCAGGCCATATGCAAGTCTCTGGGTTGCGCTACGGTACAATATTATGCTTACTGTTAGTGCATTTCTTCCCACTTTTGCCATATTTTCTGCGCTTTCTCAGGGCACCCCTGGCAGTATAAACCCTCTTTTCCATGGCGATGCAGATGTCCACATCCGTGATCCATTGCTCAAAGCTCGGTGGTCTATCCGAGCCCCATAGTTGCGCTATGTTCCTTTTAAGTATTGCAGTGGTGGTAGCTAAGAACGCTTTCTCATACCTTGATAGGTCAATGTCTCCTTCTATCCCCAGCAGTAATTGTTTTGGATTTACAGGTATTCTCTTCCCCATTACCCTTGATAGTTCATCACAGCACTGCTGCCAATATCGTTGAATGTTGAGACATTCCCACAGGATGTGATAATACGAGCCTTCCTCCCTCTTACATCTCAAACAGTATGGATTCGCAATCTTACCCCATTTGAACAGCGCCACCCTTGGGTAATATACCCTATGTAGTATCTTCAATTGGATTAGTCTCAGCCTGGAGGAGATGGTCGATTCTCTGGGGTACATTAAAGCATTTATCCATTCCTCTGGAAGTATATACCCTACCTCCCTCTCCCACTTGGCTTTCAGACCCGACATCTCTTTTTTGGCAAAGGAGTTAATAGCACTATACATAGTCGATGTAACTTTCTGTTCAAGCAGCTCTGGAAACACATTACGTTCTACTGGAGAATAGTCAGGTATATCACACAATTCTGGGAGGTGAGCCTGCACCGCGTTTGAGCTGGATATAGTGATATTGTTCCTTGGGTGGGAGTGCGAAGATGGCAGCTAGATCCTCAAACGTTAATATTACATTATCCTTCATTACTTCACCAATTTTCGTGATACCTAGTTGGGCCCATGTTTGCCATTTAGGGAGTTTATTCACCTCTGGGAGATGTCTGTTGTTCCAGAGAGGTTGTGCTAATGTTAGTTTTTTATCCCAGCCCAGGTATCTATGTCTGTCAGTCCAAATTAGGGTTATATGGGACAACATGGATGGGCCTGCGGATCGATCTTTTTTTTGGTACAGGAGGCTCATGATGGGCCTCTCCTGTGCGTCAGTGATCTGTATTTTGTTGTGCGGTAGGGTGGTATCGCCATGCAGTTTGTCATTCACTATTGCCATTTGACTGGCCCAATAATAGGTTTGTAGTCGGGGGAGTCCAATCCCGCGCTCCCATATGGATCTCTGTAACGTGGTAAGTGCCATTCGCGGGTGTCCCCCCTTCCACAACAGCCTTCTAAGTGTTTGGTCTATCTTATGGAATTCACTGGTTGCTATGGGTAGTGGTGCGTTTTGTACTATATAAAGAAAACGGGAAAGGGCCATCATTTTAAAGAGTGCCGTGCGTCCCAGTAGTGTGAGTGGCAGGGACATCCAGTGGCGAACATCTTCCTTGAATCTAGCCATTATTGGATGTAAGTTCTCCCCTACATAATCAGATAATTTATGTGTGACTTGGATACCGAGGTATCTAAACTGTTCCCTTTCAATGCGATAGGGGCATACGTCCGGTATTGCTTATCTATGTGCTTCACCGGGAACAGTGTAGCTTTGGACCAGTTGATGCGGAGTCCACTGAACGCGCCATATCTCTCTAATAGGCGCGACACAACGGGACAGGAAACTCGCGAATCCGCCAGATAGATTAACAAATCGTCCGCATACAAGGACACTCTGTCCTTCCAGCCGTCCGCCCACCTGAAGCCGTTCCATGTTTGAGTGGTCCTTAACAGGATTGCCAAAGGTTCGATTGCTAACGCAAAAATCAGCGCTGATAGGGGACAGCCATATCGTGTACCTTTACCCATTTCGAAGGGTTTGGAGGTATGCTTGTTTACTCTTGTTACTGCTACAGAAAGGTGATATAACAGCTTGATCTAACTCATGAAGTAAGGGCCTATTCCCATTTGTCGCATAATTTCCCAAAGTGCCTCCCAGTGTACGGAGTCGAAGGCCTTTTCGAAGTCTATGGATAGAAGGGCTAGGGGGTTGTTTAACTTGGGTATGTTTTCTAGTGCTGTGTGTAGTCTATATATGTTTTGCCTGGTGCACCTTTGTTGCATAAACCCACACTGATCTGGGTGTACCAGTGTGTGTATGACTTGTTGCAGCCGATTGGCTAACACCTTCGCGAGTATTTTTGCCTCGCAATTTATAAGAGAAATGGGCCTATAGGAATTGCACTTGTCAGGTGGTTTATCAGCTTTTGGCAAAACTATTATTATAGCTTTTCTGAGGTCTGGGGGGAGGCAACCCTGCAAGCGTGAGTGGTGAAATAGGCGCAGCAGTTGTGGGGAGATTATGTTTGCACCAATCTTTTTCCATATTTCAACCGGAAAACCGTTGGGGCCTGGGGTTTTCCCTGACTGGAGTTCTGACATTTCCCAGGTTACTTCTTCCTCTGTAATTTCTTGTTCTAATAGGGCCGCCTGTTGCTCATCTAGAGTAGGGAGGGTAATTTCTCCTAGTATATCAGTCGGTGTCGGTGCAGGTGATGCACTGTACAATTCCGCGTAGTATTTAGCAAATCTTTCCGCTATATCTTGGTCTGTCACTAGTGGGTCTGATTCTTCTTTTGTTAGTTTCCTAACTTGGGTGAGACCTAATTCCCTGCGCTCTAGCCATGCCAGTATTTTCCCCGCCTTGTCCCCAGTTTCATATATTTTCGCACGCATTGCTGCGTGGGCTTGTTTTGCGTTGTCTAAGGCAATGTGCTGTAGTTTTTTCTGTGCCAATTGGAGTGCAGGTTGTGTCTCGGGTAGATCATTGGCCACATGGGCAGATTCAGCGTCCCGTACTTTGGCCTCAGCTGCACGTATCACCTCAAGGTGTTTTTTTTATAGGCTGTGGTCCAGGCTATGATTTCACCCCTTAATACTGCTTTTAATGCCTCCCATATCGTTGTTGGGTTATCCACCGAGCCAGTGTTTGTTTCAAGGTATGTTTCTGTAACTTTTTGTATGTGTTCCACCAATTCCGGAAAGCCCAGGTAATAACCATTCAGTCTCCAGCTGGGTGGGGGGAGTGGTCTATTAGTCCTAATCGTTAGCATAAGCGGGGAGTGGTCTGAGATACCTCTGGGGAGCAGTTGTGCCTCACATGCCTCATGTATGTTAACCAATGGTAGGAAGAAATAATCCAACCTGGATAGCGAAGCGTGTGCACCAGAGTGGTGCGAATATTCTCTTGTGTTGGGATGTAGGGATCTCCATGCGTCATGTAACCCCAATGCATTGGTAAATGTGGCAAGCTTAGTGCGTATGTTTAGATTTCTGGATCGTACATGTGTCCTGTCTAACTCTATATCCATGACTTTGTTAAAGTCTCCTCCAATCAACGTGAGACCTTTAGTGTTGTTAACGATTAAGGGCGTAATGTCAGTAGTCAGAGGGGTTAGTAAGTTAGGTGGTGCATATACAGCGATCATGGAAATAGTGCGTTCCCAAAGGGTTCCTACTGTGTTTACATATCTACCTCCCTGGTCCTGGGTGACCGAAGTAGGGCTGTAGGGGAGTCTTTTATGTACTTGGATCAATACCCCACGTGACCCCATGGTAAATCCTGCATGAAAGGCTTGCCGGTAATTTGTATGTTTAAACAGCATGCATCTTGTACTCGCCAGATGTGTCTCTGTTAAGAAGGCTACATCCGGCGAATGTCGGTTCAGTGCTTGTAGGACCAATCGCATTTTAATGCTATTACCGAGCCCATTAACGTTCCATGTCATCACACGGATGGTTCTACCTTTATCTACGTTGGTGCTCTGGGCCATAAAACCTGTGTATATGTGATGTCAGTATACCGTATATCTAAGGGCGTTCCATGGTCCACCAATCCGGGCAGGGAGTGAACTAGACCATACATCTGACGATTTATTGTCGAGACTCGTTTGTTCCTTTGTTCAATGCAAACCTTATGTGGGGAAGCTATTGTTGTGCACCCCTTAAACTTGGTGCGGTTTTTAACATAACAGTTCTGACCCACCCATCCCCACCCTATACTCCACCCAACCTGAAGCATCTGTCGCCCAATATAACAACCAAACACCCTGTCAAAGGATAGGTAACCCATTAACTAGTAACCATTACCCAAGTCTCTTTGTTACTGCTGTAACCAGCCTCCAATTATCTTGCTTCTGGTCGTTTCGCTTCCAAACTGACTGTTCGTATTCACAGTCTAAATCCCTGAGAGGTGGCCTCGGGCAGCCGCCATCACTATATTAGTTTCGAGCTGTTGCATGTGGCTCGGAAAGAGAGTTCTTCTCGTGCGACGTTTGGCCATATTCTCAATGCGTCAGATCTGTTGGTGCAGCAAGGAGAACGACAATTAGATGACCTGACGGGTCCCAAATGTATCCTGGCCATGCAGCAGCCCAAGATCTTTCTGAAAACCGCTGTGTGGCATGATTACGGCGTCCGAGGGGCAGGATGAGGTTGTATCCAGGGTGCTGTGTTTCTTATTTCCAAGCTTTTGGTTCTGTCGTGTTCCAGGAGATGGTAGCCCACAGCTCTTGTAGCAATATTCCTTTGCCTCATCCTGGTTGTTGCTCTGCGGGCTCCACCGCCTGTTTCAGCTCTACTGGTGCCATGTCTGCCAGGGGTCTCCCTCGGGGGGCACGTTCCGGGTGGGGCCGGGGTCTACCCTCCCTTCTCCCCGGTCGCGCCGACCAGTCACCCTCGATATGGGTTTCTGCCCAGTTCCACGCCTCTTGAGGGTCAGTGAAGTGCCTCGTTGTCCCTTTATGATAAATCTTAAACTGAGCTGGAAATTGCAATCCGAATTTTACCTTCATGAGGGATAGCTGTCGCTTCAGTGGTTCAAAAGATTGTCTTGCCCGTTGCACTTCTCTCGTATAGTCGGGGAAGAATGCTATCCGAGAGCCGTTGTAGGTGAACGTTCCCTTCGCACAGCCATCTGGAGCAGCGCGTCCCAATCTCGATAATTGAGGAGCTTAGCGATTACAGTTCTGGGCGCCATTCCTGGAATAGGTTTGCCAGAAGGTATCCTGTGGGCACGTTCCACCGAAAAAAAATTGGAAAAAGAATGTGGATCATAAATGTCCGCTAACCATTGCTCCAGGAACAATTCCATGCTCGGTCCCTCCGTCCCCTCTGGGATTCCCAGGATGCGTACGTTATTGCGGCGAGACCTGCCCTCACCCTCATCCACTCTGGCTTCCAGGGTCTTCAACCGGCGCAATGTTTGTGACAATTGTTGGTTGATATTGCCAGTGCTGTCTTCCGTACCCGGGATGCGCTGTTCCGCTTCCCCCATGCGAGAAGTGAGTTTCTGCAGGTCATGTCGCAGGAAGGACACATCCGCCGCTATGCCATCCATTTTTATTTCCATGGAGGTGCGGGAACTCGTGATGGCCGCCATTACATCTTTCAGAGAAAGGGGATCCTCCATGTCTGGAGAGTTTGGTGGTGGTGTTTGATCCGTTGGTTGAGGTGTTGTGGCGAAAGCATATTGATCCATTTTGCTTTGTATGGCCGACTTCCGCGGTCTGTCCTTCCCCATTCCGTAGCGTGGGATGCGGCGGAATATACTGTGAAGGCCTGCTCTGTTGTGCTCCTTGATGGACTTCACAAGCGTCCCCTAGGCTTGTGGTTAGTATAATAACAGCAATGTGTCGTCGCGCCCCAGTAAAAGGACCCGCGTGAGCCCCCTCCAGGCAGTGTCTGGCAGGGTGTCTCTATACCCCAATGTTGCACCTCGGATCCGTTCCAGCACTGTTGTTGCACTGCAACTCTTTGATGTGTCGCCGCGTGCCCCTTCGCCCCGTTTGTGGGTTACGGGTGTCTTACAGTCCTCTCCACGGGGTGGAGGCCGAGGGCAGAGCCAGTCGTAGGTCGCAGGGCTAGCTCTACCGGGGGAGGGCGGAGGCCGTTTCACCCGATCGTGCCACTCCGGTGCTGGTCTCCCGCTTCGTTCCCAGAGCGAAGGGGGGGAGGGGGAAGGAGAGGCAGAAAGGATGTTGACTGGCCCAGGGGACCCTGTGCTACCTTTCTTCAGGGGGGCACATGCAGTGCCATGCCGTCTGCTCCGGGGCCGACTGGGCCGCAGCACGGGCTGATGCCCTGCCTCGTATCGCCCGTCACTCCCACTGCTCCCAGCGTTTCTCCTGCCGTCTCACTCCACAGTAGTCCGCGTACGCTGTCCGCCTCTAGGCGCCGGGCTCATCCACAGCATGAGGGCACCTCCACACTTCCAGTCTCTGCGTGGGCACCGCAGCTCCGCTAAATCACGGCGGCCATCTTGGTGTCGTGCTTACGCGCCCGATCGGGTTTCAGCATCGGCAGATTCCTCGGCGGATTTCTCAGCGATAAGTTGGTTTCCTGCTTTCCAACTTCGTGTGTTTGTGCCGCATCTCGTCCCCTTTGCCACAAATGTTTTGAAAACAAGTTGTGTTCCGCCGAAAAGGATGTTTAATACAGGATTTCTTCGGCGGCCGCAGGAGCTCCACGGACTCACGTCCTCTCCGCTCGCATGCTCTTTTGGCCCTTTTTTTGATGGCTTCAAGCACGTCCCTGTGTCCATCCTTATGCTAAACCAGTAGCCGTATTTCTAGGGTATGACATGTTTCCCCCATGGGGGATTTGTGATGCTATCAGATCAGATAATGGGGAATTTCACTGAGATGTTCAATTACATCTGTTTATTAGGTCTAAAACACAAATTGTGCTCCATTTATCACCACATGCCACCGGGATAGTGGAGAGCCTCAATGGGTTGTTGAAACAAATGCTTGCAAAACTGTGTGGCACGCTGCATAAGAACTGGATCCACTGTTTGCCACTTGCTCTTTTTGCACTGTGAATTTAGCCAGGTTCTGAGTATCATCTCAGCCCACAAGAAATAATTACGGGCAGGAGGCTGCACACTCCACTCACATCCGCAAGCACAGCCTCCGATGCACACTCCTCTGATGAAATTATTGGCGAAGAATTCCATGTGTACCATAGGGAACTAAGAAAATCTGCCAGATTTCTATCTTGCAAGGTTGGTGTCACAGTCCCGAAATCCGTTTCACCCTCTGCATCCCTGCCTGCATGCAGGGCTTCCCGTGCATGCATCTGGGCTCGGTTCCGCTGCACGGCATGCCCCTTGTTCCCGGCCTGGAAGGCCTCATCACAGTTACCAAGGACGCCGTTGGCTTCCCGGTGATTCAGGAGGAGGCGCGTTTACGTGCCTTTGCAGTTGCCATAGTCACGCTTTGCATTCCGGCATTGCGCATTACCGCATTATCACGTGACGCCGGGACTTCCCTGCATTTGCACTGCTCATTGGAGCTTTGGCATCAACACCCATCCCCAGGGAATCAATATGCAACAACACCCACCTTATCAGCACTTCTGATTGTTTCCCTTGCACTGTCTAAGCTCTCACATATTGGAGAAACTTGCTCTTGGATATCCTGTGCTTTGACCCTGCCCTGTTTTTGGACGTCGTCTCTGCCTGCCATTTGTAAACTCCTGCCTCGCGCATTTCCAACCTAGCCTGTTACTTGGATTCCTCTGCTCACGTTTTTGCATAGTTTACAGTCTGTACAACTTCCCGACCCCAGACTGCTATCTGGATTGCTTGCTCTAGTCTAGCCCGTACTCCAAGTGTGCAATACAATTTTCCCTTCCTGTCCTTCCACCCCCCACCCTCCCTTTTCTTACCCCCTCTACTCCCCACGGATCAATCAGCACATGGACTATGGCCGCTATCCTGCTGAGTGCTGCACCTCGACCCTAGCACGACCCTTGTGCCTCCCGGGTTAGTTACCCCTACTAACATCCCTTTCTTCATTTCATTTGGACTCCTGGCCTTACTTCTGTTTTCTTCCTGATCGACACCCTCCATGTGAACACACCTTGAGTCAGTATCTCGTCTTCTTCAGGTTAGTATCCTTTGTTTACCTCCCACATCCATGCTATCCTGTTCTGGGCACCTTTCTAATTGGGGCCTTTTGTTTACTTCTCCAGAATGTTGTGGGGTCGAGTGAAAGAAGGGTCTGACGCCCTTTCAAGCAATAGACCCATCTGTCCTGTGTATCATACAGGCAGTCTGGTACATTACCAGGAAGGTCCCTCGAGTAGAGGGAGCCCAGGTGGTCTGGGAAGAACCGGTGAGGGGATCTCCAATCTTGGGCATCCATCCTTGAGGTCTTCAGGTGAGCCATTTATGGTTGTGGGCTGACTGTGGATCTGACAGTTGGGCCCCTTCACACCGGTCATGGCCCAGCGGTAGAAGATTCACTGGCAGCACCACAGGAGTCATCACAGTTCCAACAACTACAGTTCTTTGCAGGAGATCGTGTTTTAATTCGGAACTTTGTGCGCAATTGGATAGACCCTAAATTAATTCACCCTTACACAGTGATCTACGCTGCTCCCACAGCCATCAAAGTCTCCGGACGAAGACATGGATAAACCTCAGTGATGTCAGGAAGGACAGAAGTTCCATCACCCCCTTCCAATAGCAGAAGGAATAAGAGGTGGGAATGACAAGGGGAGTAACGTTTTAACTTCTATATGTCCATTTGGGTGACTAGACATTTCAACCTGAGATCGGGAGAAGCACGGATGAATTTAGGCAGTACAAGCCTTATTTTGTTCTTATTTTTTGCATCTTTTGTTTTCTCATACTATATTTGACATGCTTTGTCCTTCGCAAGGGTGGGTCTTATAATGTTACTAATAGTGCAGATGCATCAACAAATATGAATGTTTCTATGATAAGAATTAAGAGGGATATTTCTAACCCAAGATAAATCTGATGATGTGCACCACCATGCTGAAAATAACATGTGGTTTCACCACATGCAGGCAGTGGGGAGAGAGACATTTAGTGACCCTTATTTTGTTTGTTCATTGATTCTTTATGCATCAGCCACACCTAGGTTGTTTTTGCCTCAAGAGATGCCACCTGAGATAGCAAGTTGTTTAGTTCACTTAGCTTTATGTAGGGTATGGGGAACAATGCAGGGACAAGAGGTCAAATTTCAGAGGTTGGAAATGAAAGCAACTGTGTATGATGACAATTATGTAGAACTTACATCAAAAGACAAATGGCCTCCTCAGTAGTTGGTTGGTAGCCCTGAAATTCAGCAGTAACGCTATCACTGCCGCATTTAAGGGCTGGCCCAAACATAATTCGGGCGGTAAGTGGGAATTTTACCTCCAGCTTTTTACCGGAGGTAAAAATGTCCCCTTACCGGCCATTTTGTGCCGTTTCTGGTGCTATTACTGCCGGTGCAATTACCGCTAGTGGGAATAGCACTCCGCCAACCCCATTGGGCCCAATGTACTCAGTGGGGAATGGACAATAACCGCACAACCGCTACTTGTGATCGGGCGCTAATACCGCCTGACCGAGTAGCGGTAGCGATATTTGCGCTTGCGGTATCCAGCGGTAATGCCACGGGATACCACCAGACTCGTGATGAGGCCCAAAGGGTTGAGTGGTCTTATACATAAGTATCAAAAAAGAGCACAGCACCAAATGACTGGCTTTCAAGAGAAGCCAATTAGGAAAAATGCATTGATTTTACACTGTCTCAATAGTGCAGGAGATAGCCAGTCACCTTGTGAGGGGAAACCTAGGTTACAGATCAAAGGTGCTGTTTTTTATAAACACAAATGTGTCCCAGGGCTGATTGAGTGCAGGGCAGGAGGAGTGTTTGCGCTACATGGTCATAAAAATAAATGAAACATGCACTACAATATGGGCCAAGTACATGAACGTGTACGTGGAGAAATCACCATGAACCTGCGATATGAATTATGAAACGTACACAGCAAACATTGTGTTTCAGAAGCAATGGCAGTATTTTTGTGGGCGCGAACATCAACTGCAATACCACGGCCCACCTTCCTGACATTCGAGGGGGTACCGCTGCTATCATGGACCTATAGTGACAGTGTGGAGGACTGGTTATATACAACTGCCACTGTCCTGGGGAGGTGTCTGCTCAATGGCTAGGCTGCAAGCTCCAGTACTGGTGGTACCTGATGTCAACACTACTGCCATTTGTGGTATAGACCCAAAACATCAATCCAAGGAAACAGTAATGAGAGGCACGGGTTGCAAGGAAATCATCTTTAATGCATGCAATCAATGCATTTTTGGAGTCCAGCAATTACCCAGTTTCCTGGTTGTCAGCTATTATTTTTACAGATTTTTAAAAGGGGGGATCCTGCTAGCCCACTGCCATATCGACCTATCTCCCTGCTCAATACTTCCTTCAAAATGTTTGGGAGAATGTTACTTGGGCATATTGAAACATGGCTCATGGAACACTGCATTCTCTCTGACATTCAGCTTGGGTTTAGACCAGGGATGGGCACAATGGAACAGGCTCTTACTTTGTATTTACTGGTCACAAATTATGTTTTTGCCGAGGTGAGGTCATATATCGTGCATTCATGGACCTGAGCAGGGCATTCGACAAGGTGAACAGGTTAAAGCTTTGGGATGTGCTCATTGTCCATGAAATGCACAGAGGAGATCTTGACTGTGTTGCGGGAGTTACACAGTGGAAATCGAGCTAGTGTTCGTACTGGGCCGGTGTGGTGTGTGAGGAGAGAAGGAGGTGTGGCCTACTCCTGTGATGCACGGCGTGTCACAGGAGACACAAAGAAAACACCAGACGCTGCGTGTGTGGCTAGAGCGGGAACTGCCGTTCGTAGGCTCCACACTCAACTTTATTGACTTGTCGGCGTGACCGCGGTCACGTGGACATCACAACGTGGACATCACATCCCTCATCAACTTTCAGATAACTGATCAAACATACAGAGTGGCTAATATTCAAACTTTGAACAGTCTGTTCAAACAAAAACATCTGCATCAATGATGGACATTCATAACATAAGAACGTGTTCTTTTGATCTTTGTTGTCTACTATAAGTTCTCCTTCAATTACCACTGTGACTTTATGTAAACACTATTAAGAACATAGTCTTTCAGTCTCGTCGACGGTAGTGGTTGTCTCCTTAGGGTATACCGCTCACTGCTCTCACGTGGAGGGGTGTGAGGCGGGCTTTCATGCTCCTCTTCTTTTTTTGGACAGGCTGGGGACCTTGAGTTTATCTCTTCACTTTGCTCTTCTTGAGAGTTGTTGGTCCATGTTAGGTGATTCTCTCTGACACTGTTTTCTCTTTTACCCTGCTCCCATAATATTTGTGAGATCTTTTGGAAATGGGAGGCATTTCTTGGCACTGACTCTCGCCGTCGTGTGGCTGTCACAAAGCCGTGCTTTCGTTGGGTTACTGTCCAGGGTTCTGATTCATATGGTAAGGACATTTTCCCCTTCCGATTTTGTGTTTTCACTAGTACTATGTCACCAACTTGTATTTTACTAGTCACTGCTCTTCTGCTTATGTCCTCTCTTGCGTTGTGTATTCACCTCCATGACTCACTGTAGTCCCAGTCAAGTGCGGTCGGTTTCCACGAGTGGTGCAGGGGCAAACCTCCTTGGATCGGGATTTGGAACATCAAATCCGCCGTGCTGACGCCTGTGGAAGTATGTGGCGTGAGACGATATGTGCGTAGAAATCTGTAGAGTTCGGGGAGCCACTTGCGACCTTTGTCCTTTGCAATTCTGATTGTTTTGTTGATAGACGCCATGAATCGCTCCACATCTCCATTTACTTGAGGCCAGTATGGCGTAATGTGATGATGAGGTATCCCCATTTCTTTCATAAAGCGGTGAAATTCCTTACTTGTAAATGGTGTGCCATTATCACTTTTAATGACTGAGGAGATGCCATGTGTAGCAAACATTTTTTCTAGTGCTGTAGTGACTTCGTCTGCTTCTGTAGAGTAGACCAGTTATATTTCGGGATACCTAGTGTGCTCATCAATTGCCACTAACAGGTAGGCTTCATTGGCGACAGTGCAAAAGTCAATGCTGCTTGACTTCCACCTACGAGTACTTCTTGGCAGGTATTCCATGGGTTCTGGCGGTCCTGGGCGATGAGAAGACCGACAAGCACTGCAGGTTTCTACAAGGGCTAAAACTTTTTGTTGCATGTGAGGCAGCCAAATGCCTGTTTTCAAATATGCCAGACTTTTGACAACGCCTTGGTGTCCTTCATGTGACAGCTGAACTGCTCTCTCATGTAGTGACAGCGGTAGTACAATTCTATGTCCTTTTAGGATTAGCCCTTCTGCTGGTACAGATAGTTCATGGTGTATCCCAAATAGTGCCTGTAAGAATTCTTGGGCTGATTGTGTTCTTCCAGTAACTGCCGAAAGGAAGGTTTTCCATTCCCCTGTCAAAGTAGCAGTTTTCACAAGTCGCAGGCATGTATCAACTTCCGTTTCAGACTGAATTTCCTCTAGCGTCATGGTTTTTGGTCTGGCAAGTTAAATGATGTGGCAGACATGTTCTTCTGTAATTTTTGCAGCCTCCTGTTCAGATGCTGTGGCTGCTCGGGGGTGGCATGATAAATAATCTGCCGGGTTGTCTGCTCCTGCATTCAAGTCGAACTGTTGCACTTGCAGTAGCCATCGTTCAATTCTTGCCGGTGGGTGTGGGGTTGTACCTCCGAAAATAGGAATGAGTGGTTTATGATCAGTGAGTATGGTTATCGGGTGTCCTAGGATATACACTTGAAAATGTTTACATCCCCAAATAATGGCTAGTGCCTCTTTTTCTATTTGAGCATAGTTTTTATCTGCTGGTGTAAGTGCTCTGCTTGTGTAAGCAATAGTGTAGACTGTTCCATCCTTGTCTTTTTGCGTCAGTACTGCTCCTAAACCAACTGGACTAGCATCAATAAGCAGTTCTGTGGAGCGTTTAATGTCAAAAAATGCCATGGTGGTATCACTGGAAAGTGACTCTTTTATTTTCATGAATGTTTATTCTTCTCTAGTGCTCCATCTCCAGGTAATGTTAGTTTTTGTGAGTTCTCGTAGTGGGGCAGCAACTGTGACAAGATCTGGGATGAAACGGCCACAGTATGTAGCCATTCCTAAGAAGCTTCTTACTTCTGACACAGTCAACAGTGTTTTTGTACTTTTGATGTCACTTACTTTACTAGGATCTGGGGAGACGCCATTTTCGTTAAATACATATCCAAAAAAACTCAGTGACTTCTGTGCAAACTCACATTTTTCAGCATGAAGTGTGAGTCCTAATTCTTCTAATCGTTGCAAAGTCGCTGCTAGTCTAGCTCTATGCTCTTTTCTGTTTTTCCATAGACTAGAATATCATCACTCACGTTAGTGACACCTGGTAGATCCTGGAGCACTCGTTGTATCTCATTTTGGAAAATCTCCGCTGCTGAGGATATCCCAAAGTTGAGGCGAGGATATCGTCCAAGCCCTAGATGTGATGAGAAAGTGGTAATATAGCGTGATTGCTTGGCCAAGCGAATCTGATGGTAGCCAGATCGAAGATCAAGTTTGCTAAAAACAGTTGCGCCAGTGAGGTCTACAATCAGTTCATCAATTGTTGGCATAATGTGTCGTTCCCGACCAATAGCTGTATTTGGAAGGCGCATATCGATACAAATGCGCACAGCATTTGGTTGTTTTGGTTTTGCTGTGACTACCATGGGAGAGACCGAGGGGGTTGCTCCAGTCATCTTCTCGATTATTTTCTGCTCTTCTAATTTCTTCAGCTCGGCTTCTACAGCAACTCGCATTTGAAACGGGACTCTCCTGTGCCTCACCGCTTGGGGTTCAACTGTTGGGTCGATGTGTAGCTTCACTGACCGTTTTTTTAGACAACCAATGCTGTTGAAAAGTTTTTCATGTTTCCTTAGAAGGGTCTCAATATTTTCAGGATGAATTGCAAGATTGAATTGTATTACTTCTAGACGTTCAGACATGGTGCAGCTGAGCAGAGTTTCAATGCCAGCATCTACAACATGGATACGAGTTTTGCAGCTGACACCGCGATGTGAGAATGTTGTTTTAAAGTATCCTGTTACTGGTAGAGGCTTCTTACACCCATACGCATATAATAAGACTGAGCGCCGTCTGAGCCTCGGTTGTGGTTTCAGTCTGTCAAATCTGGAGACAGGCATAACATTTACAGTGGCTCCAGTGTCTATCATCATGGTAACTGGAATGTCTTCTACTAGCACAGTACATCTTCTTGATTTGGCACCACTTTGGTTGTTATTGTTTCCCGGTTTCACAGCTGATATCATATGTGCTTTTTCTTTTCTCCGATTGTAGTTCCATCTGGTGCTGCCTGGTGATGTTTCCCTGCTGGTTTGACTTTCTTCACTACTGCTAGCACTCTCAGGCTCTTCACCCCCGATGGCACGTGCGCGCCCACTTCTGCTTTTTCCGGGGCTTTTCTTTTGGTCTTTCATAACAGTGCTGCTGCTTTTCTCGACGCATGGCGGATCCTTGGGGTCTCACACTATCTCTGTTTCGTATGGCCTTTTCCTGGCCAGTGTTATTCCTAGTTGACTTTGAACTTAAACATACTGATGCGTAATGGTTCTCTTTCCCACATTTATGGCACGTGGTGCCGTATGCAGGGCATGGTTTGTTTCTGCTATGTTGTCCTCCACACCATATGCAGTCTTTTGACTTCTTGTTGGATGGTTTTTCTTGTGCCTTCTGGTGCCTCAGGGCATTGACAGTTGAGGGACTGCTCTTTGACAGATCAGCGTCTAGTGGTAAACGACTTATAATCTGCTCCATCTCTGCCGCGTATTCTTCTGTCCTTTCATGTAGTCATCCCATTGTCAGAATAGTGTCAAGTGGAAGGTCTTCTTCCGCCAGGACTGCACGCCTTAACTTCTCTGAAGCCAGCCCATGTATGACTTATTGCCGGACTGCAAATTCCTCATCTGGAAAATCACATGACAGTGCCATCTCTCTCAGCCGACTGTGAAAGTCATCTATGTTTTCTTGTGGGCGCTGTCGGGCTTGACTCATTTTGAATCTTTCAAAGTCATGACTCGCTTTTGGTTTAAATTTCTTCGTGAGGACGTCTATGGCGGTAGCGTAGTCATCATCTGTACTTCTGTTTGGTAGGGCGTTGAAAATGCGAAGAGCCATTGTGCCTAGGTTAAGCATGAGAAAGGCCCTTTTCATCTCTGCATCTTTAATCTTGCGGGTGTGGAGAGAGAATTCGAATTGTTGTAACCACAATTCCCACCTGAGACCAGTGCGGCTACCAAATGGTTGAAAAGGTTGCATGAATGTCCCTTACGTGGTGTCTAACCACGTATTTGTTTTGGGGTGCCAGCTTTGGCTTTGTACCCTCTGTGGTGTCGGGATGTCATCAGTCATCTTCACACTCAACCTGTGCTACCTTCTTTGTCAATTACAGCTTATTTGTGAAATAAGTCAAATGCGGTCACCACATGTATGGTTTCTTTGGTGTGCTTTCCTCACCGATTAAATTTCTCTTAATACTGTGTTTACCCTTCCAGTCTGCACCACCATAGATTTCTCATGTAGACTAAAACTGCTGAACAGTTTACATATGCTGCCTTTTGACTAGAGCTGTGTTGGTGATTTTTGTGCCTTCTCTTTTTTTTTTCTCTCTCACATACTGTTCATATGTGATTTTGTGAAGTTGGTCTTTCAGTTTTTTTTTCCCTCTGGCCCCTCCTTCTTTTATGGTGTTATGTGGGCATTCTGGGAAACAAATTGAGGCTTGAATTTGTGGCCGTTAATTAATGCGCAGGAAGCTAGACGCACAGCACTTACAAGTCCACGACGGCAAGCTTTTATTGTCGTTTTTTTTCATACACGCTTCCCCGGCTTTCTGCCTGGTGCGAGTAACTCAGCGAGCCTGGGCTGCCGGGGAAATGTTATCGCCTGATGCTTCCGACGGGGTTCGTAGGAGATCCCGTCCTCCGTCGCCAATGTGGTGTGTGAGGAGAGGAGGAGGCGCGGCCTACTCCTGTGACGCACGGCATGTCACAGGAGACAAAAAGAAAACACCAGACGCTGCGTATGTGGCTAGAGCAGGAATTGCCGTTCGTGGGCTCCGCGCTTAACTTTATTGACTTGTTCACGTGACCGCGGTCACGTGGACATCACAACGTGGACATCACAGCCGAATGGGCAATGCAGGGTGTGTTTTGAAGTTGGTCTGGGGGTCCACCAGGGTTGTGTTTTAGCACCAATATTTTTCACTTAGTATATTAATGCTGTACACGAAGCCCTGGTGGACTGCCAGGCAGATTTCCTGAGGTTGGGTGGTAGGGTTTCCTGACTGTAGCTTACACAGATGACAGTTTTGATTGCTAGAACTCCAGTGGCACTCTAGAAACTGCTCGACGCCTACACTGAGTTCATGAATGATTTGGAATTGAAAATTAATTCCTCAAAATTGGCTGTGATTGCATGTGTTAGCGGGAGGAGGAGAGTGAAAATTAATCCTATGGTCTGCAATGGGGCCGTTAACGCAATAGTCAAGGAGTTTGATTATGTGGGTGTTTTTTTTTCAGTGGCAGTATAGGGTAAAGCCGATATAGGTAAGCAACAATTGAAGATGGCCCAATACCTTGGTTGGCTCTTCCGTTTTACGGCCCGATGCCCGATGCCATGGTCAACCCTTAGATTTGATACTGAAAATGTATGGTACCCAGACAAAGGCTGCTGTCCTTTATGGTCCCTATCTTTGAGGTTGTACGAAAATGTCGGTCCTCCAGATATCGGAAAACAAATTCCTTAAGGGCCTTGTAGGACTGCGGGGGTCCGCTCCCATGTATGCTGTTCATTAGGAATTGGTAGTTGGATTCATAGAGGACCAGTGGTCACCAAAACCAATCCTCTCCTGGTTACGTCTGTGGCCAAATGAGAAGGCAAGTCTAACACATTTTATAATTCAGTCCTCTTTGGCCAGGGATAATTGGCAGAAAATTCCAGGCCCCTCTTTTATAAGTCATTTTTTAATGAAAAACAATGCCTCCACACCTTTCCCCCAGCACGCTGCTACCTCGTACGTACATACGACATTACAAATGCCTGTTTAGAGCAGCAGTTAATGAGAAAAGGGAATGCAAGGAGTTATCCATTCCATCGAATAGAGCCATAGCAGCTGTTATCCAGGTGGGCTTTATTCAGCTATATTTCCATTTGAGTTTGAAAAGGAGGGATCGATGATTGATTACCCAAGCCTGGTTTAATAGTTTCCTGCTGAGGGGGAATACCGCCAACTGGAAGGGCTTTTCAGATTTACAGTGTTGTCCAATGTGCAGAGATGCAGTAGAAACTTTGTATCATTTTATTTTGTTTTGTCCTGCTGATATAGACCTTAGAAAGGCCACTATTCTTCCTGTTTTTAGACATTTTAAATTGAGACAGTTTTGATCTGCATTGTCCTTCCTTTTATCTGCTGATTCATCTTATGTTGCCTGGGCACTGCTATCTTTTTTAAGAGCTATGTATATCAGAAAGGGGATCACAGCTGTTTTATAAATTGTATTTTTTGTACTTTGCTTATTTGCTTTAGAAAAATTCTTTTTGTAACATGTTTTTATAATGGTATTTTCGCTATGGACCAATGTGGACATTTTTAATTGTTATGAACTTGTATTTTTGTGTTGTTTAATGGATGTGTTCATCCGAGTAAACTTTTTTGAACGAATGAATGCAATCAAAAAACAGCCGTAAGAGTTAGTCAGCTCCATGAACTCAAAAGCGGAAAACTCGACCCGCCCAAATTGGGTTACAGAATTTAAAGACAAAAAACACAAGATTAACATACAATACAAAATACTAGGTGTATTACAATCTCTTTGTCCGGGTTCCCACCTATATGAGTACCTAAACACAACATGCTTTATCGCAAACTTTAGGACACGCAAAGCGATACTGCCCCGCACCTCAGGGCCTTTTAACACCTTCATATCAACTACGTGGACATGGTTAATAGGAGCAGTAACATTTGTTACCTAATCTCATCATTGGATGCTGGGGGGAAAATCTTCGCAAGGGCCCTGCTGGCACAATTGGACTCTTGGGCTAACAGCAGGATGATTATTAATCATCGCCAAGCGGGGTTTTGCGAAGGATTGAGCACAGTCAACCAAAGTCTTCGACGGCGGTTGGTGTGCGATAAGTACGCAATCCTCAGGAAGTTCAGCGTGTACAAAGTCTTTGTGTACTTGCGTAACGCTCTTGACACTGTACCTAGGCTCCATCTTTGGGAGGTTCTTAGGAAACAGGGCATCCCGTGCTCAATTCTGACCGCAATACAGAGCTTATTGTGGTTTTTAGATGGGATATTGAGGTGAGATCCTCCGGCATTATTAAAATTTAAAAATGTGTTTGCCAGCGATGTGTCCTGGCCCCTAAGATTTTTTGTATGTTTATTAATGCCATGATTGAGGAGTTGCTGGCCGCCCAGACACATGCATCACCCTTGGCGGGTGACAAGATGCCAGTTCTGCTATTCGCGGATGACACACTTTTTATATCTCTGACCCACGCTGGCACCCGCCAACAACTGGATATATTTGTTGTATTTTGCAAAACAAATGGTCTTGTGCTAAATGTTGATAAGACAAAATCAATTATCTTTAATACTAATACAAGGAGGAAACCCAAAGGACTCGGACAGGGCTTGGATGATGGGGAGATCGAGCAAGTGGCCTCATACGATTACCCTGGGGCTAACCATAGACTAGAAGGGCTAACTATAAAGTAATGGCTACCTGTGGCTGGTCTATGTAGCTGGAGAAAGCAAGGCTAACATTGGCCATGTACAGTGGAGCCCTCGCTAGGTTCACTGCAGAGCATGGTAACGGGGCTTTGCGCGTTTCACTGAAAGTGTATAAGGCTCAGGCATGGAAAGCTGCAATTTATGGGGCAAAGCTTTGGGGGCAGATGAATACACATCCCTAGGCACATATAGAGAATAGCTACTTGAAAAATATATTGGGGTTGCCCACCTGCACCCCAAATATGCCAGTACGCTTAGAGACAGGGATGCAGGGAATAGAATCTATTTGCCAGTTGTGCCCGGTCCTTTATTGGGTCTGGCTGTGGACCAATGTAAATCTCCTCAATTACAGAGAAGCACTGCTGGATGTTTATCTCAGCAAGGGGGCACCGACTTGAAGTGGGCATCCCATATAAGAAGGTGCCTGGGGGATATGGATCTTGGTGACTACTGGTTTAATCCGTGTGTAATTACTACTCGTTGTAAAATAGCAGTCAAACCGTTGCCTTAGCTAAGACACAGTGAGACATACTGGTAAAATACACATCCCTGCCTCGTTACATAGCCATTAAGCCAGAGGTGGGGTACAAGAATTAGTTGCACTGTTAGCCCCAAATTTGGATGGTCGCGGTATGCGAAATTTCAATTTGGGATTCTGCCTACGGAGTTGGTGTACACATAGGATAATGGTGCATCACCTGTATGTTATGTCAAAACGCAATTGAGGATTTTAAACATTTAATAATGCTGTGTCCAGTTACAATGTCTTTAAGAAGATGCTTTTTAAAACCGTTGTCCAGGGTCGTGGGTGCAGATCAATTGAAGCAGCAATGGCAATCTGCCTAAATTCAGCTGATACCCTGTCACTGTTTGCCATCAGTCAATACTTGAAGTTGGTGTGGAGAATATGCTTGGAAAAAAAAACAGAACAGGCCGTTTTAATTATCATCTCTGAAACTTGATTTTGTAATTTTATGTGCTATGAGAGATATATATGTTATGATGTTTGAAGGTATGTGTGTTTTTATGACTTGTCTCAAAGCTTATGAAATTAAATTAAATGCAAGACGGGCCTGGTTCAGTAAAATGGTAGAGCTCCTCATGTGGATAAAAGTATCAGAGCCAGTACTTCATGTTATGTTTGGTGTGTTGATAATGCATACCCATTTTTACATTTCCCCCTTTAGTTGATTTATCAATGACTCTACACTTATGTCTTATCTTACCAAAAGGATCAACAGGCACCCACACCTTCCTAACATTTCTGGGATCCCCTGTATACTCCTCTGGGCTGCATGGCAAGAAAAGCAATCCCCTCTCCTGCAAAATCTACATATGTCTCTATATAATTCTCAGTATCGTGTGGACGGTCAATAAGTGTGCCGGGTGGCCCAATTGGCAGTTCTTCTCTAACCATGCCACGCTTTTCAGGCATTCTCCTAGCTCATTTCTTCCCAAAGTCATCTCCCCCTTTCCCGGAAGCTTTAGTATAATTTTGTTCATATTCACTTCCTCAGTCCACCCCTTGATCTTCACATAGGTATCATCATATACAGAACTGTCAACTCCCACCAACTCTATGCTTATAGAATATCCCTGGACCATACCTCACAACTTGCATGATGCTTAACATTGTGCGTACATTGGTTTATTTCTTGTAGTACAAACAGTCTGGGTGTGGCTGTTGCATCAGGGATCAATGAGCAAACAAAACAGTGTTTGCTCGATTTTTCCCTTCCAACCACTATCATATGTACCACAAACTGCTGTCTGCATGGTGCTGCGCATCACTAGACCTACCATGGTAGAACATTTGAGTTACTGGTATCCCTCATCAATCTAATCATAGAACTACTAGTATTTGCTGGTGCATCTGCAGTGTTATTGCCACTGTACCCTCCCGGCCCAAAGCAAACCTTATAACCTCGACCATGAAAAAAAGAGAGCGAGAGAAGACAAAAGAGAAAAACAACACAAGACATAAATAATCTTTTAGTTACATCTTGGTCTTCTTGCACCTGAGAGGAAGTCTTAGCCTTGGGCCCAAATGGCTGAATTGTGTTAATAAAAGTGAAAACACTAATACTCCCCTTCTCTCCATTCCCCCCCCTAGTACTACTTCTGCTTTTGTGGGGGAAGAGGTTCCACAGGGAGCTGGTGTCTCTCCGGATGTCCCTCATGTGTATCCACTGCTCGTGGCCAGCCACCTTCAGAGTGGTAGGCATGGCTTAAATCACTTTGTGGGGTCCAGTGAAGTGCAGTTCTTTCCATTTTCAGATAAACCTGCAGACAAACACTCGATCACCCGGGTAGAACTGTTGTTCCTGTCACTGCTGTGATGAGTCTTTCTATGAGGGAGAACTCTGTTGCTGGTGGGGGCCAATCTGGCGAGATATAAATCTGATAGATTTGATTAGCTCCCTAAGGTACCCCTGAAACTCATCCCCAGAACCTGTGCATGTCTGTGAGCATCAAATGCTGTGTGTGCGGGTATGACATGTGTATAATGGTCAGAGATCAGTTGATTTCTTGAAGCAAAGAGAGCCAAGGGTAGGCAATGCAGCCAACTCTTTTTCAGTTCATCACATAACTTGGCAAGTCTTTGCTTTAGTAAACCATTGAGGCATTCTACCTTCCCATTTGCTTGGGGTGGTAAACGTTACACAGCCTGTGCTGTATTCCTAGCAATGATACCACTTTTGTAAAATGTTAGTTGACAAATGGCTTACGGTATCGGATCTTATGGCATCACATACTCCCCAGCGGGGAAACACTTCCCACACCAGGAACCTTGCAGCACTCTTTGCATCAGGGTGGGCACAGGGTACAGCCTCTGGACAAACAACAACAATGAGGTAATGAAAATGATTTCACCTGTTAACCATATGTGATGGTGGTTTCCCCATCAGTACAAGCTCATAGTGGATTTTCCTCTCAGCCCCTCACTACCAACAGGGACGTTCTCTTTGTCCGCATCAGCCGTCTAGTCTTTCCTGTCATGGAGCCTTTGCTGGAGGCCACGCCTCCTGCCTCTCCTGCATATCCAGGAAGAAGACCGTCAGCTCTTCGCGTTGCTACTGTCCACAGAATCAGCGTGCGCTTCGTAAGTACGCTTAGGATCTGTATAGTCTGTCCTGTCCAGTTATTCTCTCTTCCTGCAAAACTGTTCTCTTTACTCCTTTCTTTCAGACCTCTCACGCACACAGTCCCCCCGGTCTACACTTGTCATAGGAAGCGCCTCGGTCTAGTAAACAAGCCCGATTGTCTTCCGGTGATGTAGCTTTAAGAACTCATAGAGCTCCCGATCCCACCTCGTTCTTCTGTTCTTGTTTCGTCATATCCGAATATCCCGTCCGCTTTCCTCAAACAGAATCCTGGATCCGCAGTCAGCCCGTCCTCCGGCTATACCTGCATTCGTAAATCAGAATCCTCCCGAGGCGTTCACAATATCAGCCCACGGTAGGGTTCAGTTCTGTCTCATGGCCAGCAGCTCTATACACAAGACCTTTCAATTGTTCTCTCAATAGCAAGGTAGCTACTTATTCTATTCTTTCCCTCTCTTTCTATAGCTTTGCAGCAATACTCTCCCTCTCCTCCATTGGAGTACTCAGACACGGATACCAACAGGTGTCTCTCTTGTCACCAGACAGGGGTGAGAAGCTCATCTAGTTTGGTGGGAGGTATCCGGGGAACATTAGCTCCTTTTCTTTGACTATTACCCATTTTTCCATTTTTTGTTATGTAGTTGCTTTCCGAAGAGCTGTTATATAGTCAATAGCCTGGACGGACCAACATACTTCAGTCCAGATTCCCCAGGGACTGCGCACAGGATACCATGCACCTGCGCACAGGATACCACGCACCCTAGCAGCTCTCCACAGGGTTTTTCCCCCTTTGGGTTTTCCCTGGGAGCCTCTCCTTGGCCTAGCCTTTGAGCTGGGACACAGAGGAGTTTTCAGGTAGATTCCTATAGTCAGCAACTAGCCAGCAGCGGCTCCGTCCATTCAGGTAGGTCGTCTTTTGGATCTACCCAAAGCTTATTGTTTATTAAGTACACCTCAGTATAACAGATAGCAACACCCAATTGTTTCCAACTGGCCTTCTATCTTTAAGCTTGGGTGAGCTCTCAAAAGATCATTGAATATGGATCAACAGATCCAACAGCTGATATTAGCGATACAGTCCCTAACCGTAGAGGTGCAACACCTCAAACAAGAAAATTGCCTCCCTAAAACAGAACCAACAGCAAGCTGCCCAACAGGCTTCACAACAGGCTGCAGCCAATCGCATTCCACACTGTTCAGAGGTACCGCTGGGTCCTCTACCGGGAGAGCAGTTTGACGGGAATCCGCATAAGGTAAAGGAATTCCTGGATTCCTGTGCCGTCGAATTTACATTCAAGGGTGCCTATTTCCATACTGATCGAGAAAAGGTAGGGTACATTATCTCGCAAATGACAGGGCCCGCACTTGCCTGGGCAACCACCATTAGTCACCAGCAACAATCCTATCCTAGACCCTCATACAGCCTTTTGCAATAGTATCCGGTCTATGTTCGGGAAACAGGAGATCAGGGTAGCCTCTCAGGAACACCTCCTGGATCTTAGACAGGGCAATCAGGACATTCTGGCTGACATCACTAAATTCAAACAGATGGCCAGCAAAACCACCTGGTCAGATGATGCTCAAGTAACCATTTTCAGAAGAGGATTGTCAGAAAACCTTAAAGATGAGGTATCCCAAGTACCGAGACCTTCCACGTTAACCAAATTCATCGATTTAGTTATGCAAATAGATTACCGCATGAAAGAGTGACAGAGCGACAGAGCGAATGGAGGAAGGGAAAGACATCCCGACCATTCAGTAGTTCCCCCACCACAAATAGGGCTCTCACCTCACAGGAACCTATGCAACTGGGGACAGCAGCAGCCAGAGGCCCTCTGTCCCCTGAGGGACGCATGCACCGAAGGACTCTAGGTCTCTGCATGTACTGTGGAGCCAACACCCACTCAGTACAGGAATGTCCAACTGCTCCTCCTAGGCTAGACATTCGGGAAATGCCAGCGCCCGGCCGGAAGAGTAGCCACGGTTCGGGATTCATTGTTAGACCAAGGTTCCTCACCCATGATCCATTCTTCTGTGTGCCAATCCTCCAGATACTAATATGTTAATCCTTAAGGTCTCCTTCACCTTTGGAGGCTGCACCCTACAGGACATTCCGGCCCTAATAGACAGCGGAGCGGCAGGAAATTTCATAGACGACCGCTAGGCCACCACTCATAGTATTCCTTGCTCCCCCAAATCTGAGTCCATTCCAGTGGAAAGTGTAGATGGGAGTCTCTTGATCTCAGGACCTATCAAAGATCAGACTGGGCCTTTGCTGATGTCAGTCTTCACTCATCAAGAAGTTCTTTCCCTGGACATCATCCGAGCAGCCCATCATCCAGTGATTCTTGGGTTGCCCTGGCTGAAGCGACACAACCCCTTTATTAACTGGACAGCAGGGTCCTTCTTTCTAGGGTCCGAGTACTATCTAACACATTGTATCGGAGACCTAGGAAAGACACTGGTTGAGACCACCACAACCCACATAAGTCCTAAGGGGGTGACCACTCTTAGTTTGATAGCTGGTCTTCTGGAGATTTACCAACAATATCAAGAGGTCTTCTCCACGTCCGAATATACACAACTTCCCCCTCACAGAAGGGATGATTGTGTCATCGATTCCATCCCAGATCAGCCCTTGCCATTCGGGTGGATGTATATCCTCTCGACCAGGGAAAAAGAGGTTCTCCGTGAATATTTTAAATCCAATCTGATGAACGGTCTCATCACCGAATCTACATCTCCAGCCGCCGCCTCTCTATTTTTATCCCTAAAAAGAATATGTCGGAACTTCACCCTTGTATTGACTTCCATGTCCTAAACAAGATCAGAGTCCCAGATAAATACCTGATGCCACTGATTCCAGATATTCTGGAGGCGGTAAAGGGGGCTAAAATCTATACCAAGCTGGATCTGAAAGGAGCTTACCATTTCATTAGGATCAAACCGGGAGACGAATGGAAAACAGCCTTTAGAACACCATTTGGCCATTAACAGTATCGGATCATGCCGTTTGGTCTTTCAAACACTCCCGCCATTTTCCAACGATTCATGGATCATCTGTTTGGCTACCTACTCTTACATATGTCATCATCTATTTGGACGACATCTTAATCTTCTCCTTCTTACTCCAGGAACACCAGAAACATGTAGGAGTAGTCCTACGGAGGCTCCATCAAAATCATTTATTCTACAAACTGGATAAATGTTCCTTTCACCAATCCCAGGTAATCTATCTGGGGTACTTACTATCCGCAAATGGAATAGCAATGGATCCGGAGAAGGTCTCTGCAGTTCAGCATTGGCCAACCCCTACCTCTGGGAAGGACATCCAAAGGTTTGTAGGCTTTTCAAATTTTTACCGAAGATTCATACCAAGTTTCTCAACCCTGACACAACCCTTGACGAATCTGTTTAAGAAGGGAGTGTCATTTGTATGGACGCAAACTACACAACAGGCCTTCGATGAACTCAAGAGGCTTACCTCTACAGCACCCATTCTGATGACTCCTGATCAGAATCGTCAGTTCATCGTAGAATCTGACACCGCACAGTACGCCATGGGGGCAGTTTGGATTCAGATAGATGATCAGGGACAGGAACGTCCAATAGCCTATCTATCCAAAACGCTCACCACAGCACAACTAAATTACACAGTACTGGAAAGAGAGCTTCTGGCCATTAAACTCACATTTGAGGAATGTCACCACCTTTTGTTAGGGGCAAAATATCCGGAAGAAGTCCGGACAGATCACCAAAACCTCAGAATCCTCCAATATGCGCAAAACTGCAATAGTAGAAGACCTGATGGGCACATTTTTTTTCTCTATTCCAGATCTCCTTCTACTTCATTCCAGGAAGAAACAATTTAAGAGCTGACGCCGTGTCCCAAAAGGAACCAATACCCCCAGACCAGTTCAGGTCTGAACCTATTTTCCCAGGCCTGGCCCTGGGTCTGCAACTAGCCTCAGATTTCTTATCATGCCTGAAACAACAATCAAGACCGTCCAGGGAGCAGCAACTCCCAAAATCCGCCTGGTTGGCCTTGACAAAAGAAGACGGTGTTACTTCAGCAGCCATCGAGCTTTCATTCCTATCAGATCCTTACGAAGAGAGGTCATCGGAATGTGTCATGATTCCAGAACAGCTGGTCATAGAGGCACCGCTACTAGGCAAGAATTAGTATCCCGACACTTCTGGTGGCCATCATTAAGCAAAGATATCGGAGAATACGTAGGATCATGTCCAACGTGTCTCCAGTCCAAAACTCCTCGCCATTACCCTCTAGGGGAGTTAGTGAAGATGCCACTACCATCATGCTGGTGGCAGATTATTTCCACAGATTTCGTGGTGGAATTATCACGGTCAGGGGGATGTTCATCCCACTTCATTTCCCACAGCGTCATTGTCAAATTCAAGATTCCCTGATGTGGACCAGCTGATGGATCAATTACATCGAGGCCATCAATGAGCTAAGAGCGCTCTACAGGAGTCCCAAGACAGGGCGATAGGTTTTGCAAACCGTCATCCAACACCAGCCCCGGAAATACTACCTGGGGATTGGGTTTGATTAGCCTCAAGATTTCTTCCAAGACATTTAGTGCCCTCTAAGCTGTCACCTAAGTTCTTTGGCCCCTTCCGAGTGCTAGCCACCATCGGAACTGCAGCATTTAAACTTTGTCTTACTAGCACCTGGGCTTGTATTCACCCAGCCTTCCATGTTTCCCAGCTAAAGCCTGACAAACGAAGTCAATTCCATCCTAAAACATCAGCTCGCCCTCCACCCGTGATGTCTCCCTTAGGCCCGCTAGAATTTGAAGTGGTGGATATATCTGCGATTCCCGATATCATCACGGAAGACTGCAATACTTAGTAGACTGTAAGGGGTATTCCCTATTGGATCGTTCTTGGGAGTCTGAGGCGGGGGTTCATGTTCTGCATTTGGTGAGGAGATTCCACCTCCGGCATCCAGATAAGCTAGAGGGGAACACCCTTAAGAGGGGGCATACTGTGATGGTGGTTTCCCCATCAGTACAAGCTCATAGTGGATTTTCCTCTCAGCCCCTCACCATCAACAGGGACGTTCTGTTCGTCCGCATCAGCAGTCTAGTCTTTCCTGTCAGGGAGCCTTTGCTGGAGGCCATGCCCCCTGCCTCTCCAGGAAGAAGACTGTCAGCTCTTCGCGTTGCTACTCTCCACAGAGTCAGCCTGCGCTTCGTAAGTACATTTAGGATCTGTATAGTCTGTCCTGTCCACTTATTCTCTCTTCCTGCAAAACTGTTCTCTTTACTCCTATCTTTCAGACCTCTCACGCACACAGTCCCCCGGTCAACACTGGTCATAGGAAGCGCCTCGGTCTAGTAAACAAGCCCGATTGTCTTCTGGTACAGTAGGTTTAAGAACTCATAGGGCTCCCAATCCCGCCTCGTTCTTCTGTTCTTTTTTCGTCTTATTCGAATATCCCTTCCGCTTTCCTCAAACAGAGTCACGGAACCGCAGTCAACCCGTCCTCCGGCTATACCTGCATTCGGAAATCAGAATCCTCCCGAGGCGTTCACAATATCAGCCCACGGTAGGGTTCAGTTCTGTCTCATGGCCAGCAGCTCTATACACAAGACCTTTCAATTGTTCTCTCAATAGCAAGGTAGCTACTTATTCTATTCTTTCCCTCTCTTTCTATAGCTTTGCAGCAATACTCTTCCTCTCCTCCATTGGAGTACTCAGACACGGATACCAACAGGTGTCTCTCTTGTCGCCAGACAGGGGTGAGAAGCTCATCTTGTTTGGTGGGAGGTATCTGGGGAACATTAGCTCCTTTTCTTTGACTATTACCCATTTTTCCCATTTTTTGTTATGTAGTTGCTTTCCGAAGAACGGTTCTATAGTCAATAGCCTGGACGGACCAACATACTTCAGTCCGGATTCCCCAAGGAATGCGCACAGGATACCACGCACCTGCGCACAGGATACCACGCACCCTAGCAGCTGTCCACAGGGTTTTTCCCCCTTTGGGGTTTCCCTAGGAGCCTCTCCTAGGCCTTGCCTTTGAGCTGGGACACAGAGGAGTTTTCAGGTGGATTCCTATAGTCAGCAACTAGCCAGCAGCGGCTCCGTCCATTCAGGTAGGTCGTCTTTTGGATCTACCCAAAGCTTATTGTTTATTAAGTACACCTCAGTATAACAGATAGCAACGCCCAATTGTTTCCAACTGGCCTTCTATCTTTAAGCTTGGGTGAGCTCTCAAAAGATCATTGAATATGGATCAACAGATCCAACAGCTGATATTAGCGGTACAGTCCCTAACCGCAGAGGTGCAACACCTCAAGTAAGAAAATGCCTCCCTAAAACAGAACCAACAGCAAGCTGCCCAGCAGGCTTCACAACAGGCTGCAGCCAATCGCATTCCACACTGTTCAGAGGTACCGCTGGGTCCTCTACTGGGAGAGCAGTTTGATGGGAATCCGCATAAGGTAAAGGAATTCCTGGATTCCTCTGCCGTCCAATTTACATTCAAGGGTGCTTATTTCCATAATGATCGAGACAGGGTACGGTACATTATCTTGCAAATGACAGGACCCGCACTTCCCTGGGCAACACCATTAGTCACCAGCAACAATCCTATCCTAGACCCTCATACAGCCTTTTGCAATAGTATCCAGTCTGTGTTCGGGAGACAGGAGATCAGGGTAGCCTCTCAGGAACACCTCCTGGATCTTAGACAGGGCAATCAGGACATTCTGGCTGACATCACTAAATTCAAACAGATGGCCAGCAAAACCACCTGGTCAGATGATGCTAAGTAACCATTTTCAGAAGAGGATTGTCAGAAAACCTTAAAGAGGAGGTATCCCGAGTACCGAAACCTTCCACCTTAACCAAATGTATTGATTTAGTTATGCAAATAGATTACCGCATGAAAGAGTGACAGAGCGACAGAGCGAATGGAGGAAGGGAAAGACATCCCGACCATTCAGTAGTTCCCCCGCCACAAATAGGGCTCTCACCTCACAGGAACCTATGCAACAGAGGCCCTCTGTCACCTGAGGAACACATTTCCCCCGAAGGACTTGTATGATATTTTGTGTATATTTGGGGACTAGCGGTATTTTCTTACCGCCAAAAATAAAGTAATTCAGCAATAATCACTCCTTGCATTCAGATTGGGTTTGGTATTATAGTAATATAGTGGATATGTATTATTTCAGTACACAGATGCATTTAGTTGTGGTATAGTGATGAGCATAATTTCTTTGTTTTATTTGTGGCCCCAACATACAAAACTCCTTTCTTTTGTTTAGACTGTTCTTGTGATCTCTAGAGGCCTCAGGCTTCTACATTATTCAAGAACACCACATTTTCATATGGAATGCCACTTATGGCTGTTATCACTGATTTATCTACACCAGTGAGCTATGCTTCCATAAAGTATTCACAATAACGTGGTATAATCACTAATTTATTTACATTAGTGAAACTATTTCCAGAGGCCTCTCTTTCTGCTGACTCATTCCAGCAAACTATTTCATTATGTTCCACTCAGAAATCACACACACATATATACACTGGGCCTCATTACAACCTGCCAGTCCGGGACCGTGCAAAATCTGTGACGGCGGTAAAAACGTTTCCGTGTCCGCAAGGTTGCCGAAAAACCGTCCGATTACATGCTGTCGGTCACGCGCACCACACGGACTCGGAAATGTTGTTACCGGCGTCACAGAAAACCCCACGGAAATGGAAATAACGCAGCCACAAGTGGCGCAAAACCCGTTTCCGCCTCCGCCGCCACGGACACGGAACCGGAAATACCATGATCGCCAAAACAGGAAACAGAGAGGCGGCCATCATATAAAAGCACAATCCATTGCCATCCAGAGCCAGCACAATCCTAACTCTGAGAAGCCAAAAGGGACCACCAGCATGTCTGCCAGGATTCCTGCTCAGAGGCAGCGCAAACAGCGCTTCAGCGAGGCGGAGCTAACCGTCTTGGTGGAGCACATTGTGGACAATGCGGAGATGCTGTTCAGCGCCTACCAACGGCGTGCCACACAGCAGCGGAGGAAGGCGGTGTGGGCTGAAGCTGCACGCAAGTGCACCGCTGTGGGCGTGGCAGTGAGGAGCGTGAAGGACTGCCACAAGCGGTGGGACGACCTGAGGCTGAGGGTACGCAACCTCATTTCCACGCACCGCCAACGCAGCAGTGGGACAGGCGGAGGACCCCCTTCCCCACTGAGGCTGCAAGCATGGGAGGAGCGTTGCAGCAGCGTCCTCCACCTAGAGGGAATCCATGGGATCGGGGAGGCTGAGGCAGGAGTGAGCCCACCTGCAGATGCCGGTAAGAGCCCAAACATGAATGCCACATGTAAATATGCAGTTGTGAGTACTGGGCCAAAGGACCCATTAACAACCCCCCCCCCCAGGCAGTGCATGTGTGGGCCAAAGGACCCATTAACAACCCCCCCAGGCAGTGCATGTGTGGGCCAAAGGACCCATTAACAACCCCCCCCCCCCCAGGCAGTGCATGTTTGGGCCAAAGGGCCCATTAACAACCCCCCCCCAGGCAGTGCATGTGTGGGCCAAAGGACCCATTAACAACCGCCCCCCCAGGCAGTGCATGTGTGGGCCAAAGGACCTATCATGATCCGCATGGCAACCAATATCACAGAATGCATACACCAGCAATCAGATGCATGTGACTAACACTATTCAATGTACAATCTTAATGACCCATGTGATGCACCCATCTGCCACCACAACAACACTAATTGCATACCCTTTGTGTCCCCACAGCCATTTCAAGTGACAGTGATACTGCACAACAGGCCAGCCAATCTGCACCGCAAGTACACAAGCCACCGCCACCACACAGGAGGATGCTGCCGGCAGTTCTGCACCTCTGGCCACATTACCAGCCACTACAGATGTGACGCCCACCACCACCACCGACGTCCCCACCGACTCCACACTGCCTGAGTCTAGACAGGTGCCACGGGGACCTATCATGGCCACCCAACACAACACCGAAGGCAGCAGCACTGCAGAGGGGGCGGCCTGCAGTGATAACAGTGCCTCGCAAGAGCACTCGGAAACGGGGCCACAGGGGGAGATGCCCACATTTGAAGACCTGGGCTCCTTCCATGAGCTGAGGTTCAGCCCCACCTCACTGGGGAGTCCCATGAGGTCGCCCACCCCATCCATGGCCGAACTGAATGCCCGCATGCAGCGGATGGAGGACCAGCAGGCTACCCTCACCCAGCTGGTGGAGAGGCAGCTAGAGGAATCCAGGCTGCAGAGGGAGAGCTACAGCGCCTCAGTGCGTCGCCTGTCGAGGTCCATCGGACGCTTTGCGAGCACTATAGTAACCTTTGCACGCCATGTGCGGGAGGGCAACGACCACACCTCCAGGCTTGTAGAGGCCATGTTGGTTGGCTAACAGGCAAATCTGGCACGGATGCCCTCAATCCCAGATTCTGCGCAATCAAACACAACCACCCCATCCAGCTCCACTACTGCCAGTCCAAGGAGGCGCTCGAGTAGGCTAACGTGTCCCTCGGGCAAGGTTGCACAGGCACAGAAGCGCACACGGAAGTGATGGCATGTGTGTGGGGCAGTGCAGGACACATGTGGACTACAAGGGTGTGAGAGGGGTGGGCACGTTTGGGTGGTGGGGTAGGTAGTTTTGGGGGTTTGAACAATGGGTCCTGGGTGGGGGTGGGCACGTTTGGGTGGTGGGTGGCCCCGGGTGTACAGCTTCCCTAACCAATGCACCTCCTTCCCTGTTGTTATTACATCAATACATCACCATTTCCAATCAAGACATGCATGTGTGGACATTGATCATTTATTTTGCAGTGCAACTATTGATTCATTGTCGTCACCATGTTCGTGCATTTCTGTGAATGTGCTGTGACTCAAAAGTAAATGCGAATCAGGGCATCCCGTGCTCTCTGCCCATCATGTGGACCCCCAGGGGGAGGCGGTGCCATCCCATCCCCATCTCCATCCACATCTCCATCCCCATCTCCATCCCCATCTCCATCCCCATCCCCATCCCCATCTCCATCCCCATCCCCATCCCCATCTTCCTCATCTGCGTCTGGTGGCATTGGGATGTTCCTGCGCAGGCATATATTGTGAAGCATGGCACATACGAGCGTGATTTTACCCGTCTTCACTGGGCTGTACAGCAGTGATCCGCCAGATCTGCTCAGACAGCGAAAATGGGCCTTCAACAGTCCAAATGTCCTCTCAATCATTCCACGTGTGCGGATATGTGCCCTATTTTTTTTTTTTTTTCTTTACTTGTGTATAATCAAAACAAAATTTGATTTTTACAAGAAGTCACAACTCACAAATTTGATACACACATGTGAAATGTTACACGACAAGAGTTGAGACTAATACGGAATTTGGAAGAGAGAAAAAAAAGTCGGCCAGAAGGACAAAAGGAATAAAATTTCTGCTAGACGGTGCTGCATGGACTACCAGTCTCTGTTGCTAGTTTGATTGATGCCTCCAACATCTTTACCGCTGCAGTGGACCATTTGGTCTTTTCACCTGCTACCAGGCGACACCACCATGTGTCCTCCTCACGCAGAGATGTATTTTGCATTAGGGGTAGCAGAAAAGCTTCTCGCAGATGTGCAGTTTTCGTGCAGTTTAGGAGTAAATGTCTTACCGTTTTTACTTCTTGTGATTCTGGGCACAATCTGCACATTTTTGACAAAGTTTTTGTCCGAATGGCTTTAATTTCTTGGGTTAAAATTAGATTCAGTCTTATTTTCATAAATGTTTTCTGCAGTCTCTTATCAGGAAATTTAATACAATAGTTCAGTGGCAAAGTGAGCTTGTTTGTTGTCGGCGGTAAGTGGGCAAGTAGCTTGTTTGCCATTGCTGATTCACAAGTTTGAATCCAGTCTTCTTGAGCTATTTTTTTCTTTATCTTCTTGGGATTTAACATTAAGTCCTATGGCGTACAAGCTAACTCTGCCAGATTTTTTTGCAGTTCTTGCTCCCATTTGTTCAAGGCGGGGCAGTGGCCTTGAGTAAGTTCCAAGCGAATGGCCTTGACTAATGGTAGGGCGTCTGGTGAGATGATTTTTCGCAGTAGTCTTAACTGGCTTTGTTTCACAGCCGCTTTCAGCGATAGTAAGCCCAGTTCGCGTCTAATAGCTGTAATTGACGTTGATTTTGGGAGACCCAAAACTGTTTTCCACAAATATCCTTCTAATTTAGACCATGTTGAATCTTGGAAATGTAGTGCCGCATCCATAGCATAAGTCATCGCAGGGACTACCTTTTGTTTGTAGAATTGGATCGCAGGCAATAAAGAAAATTTTCCAAATTTCCGATCTACAAGCTTCGTCTGGGTAGTTAATGTTTTTATTTTTGACCATAAGGCCAAGTGAATAGCCTTTTCTGAGCGTGTGTCATCAAGCATTATTCCCAAATATTTTATGGAGGTTACAATTTCAATCTTCTTTTTATTCAAAAACCAGCGCTCACTGATCGTCGATTTGTTTTTCCCCATAATCAGGATTTTAGATTTGGTGATGTTTATTTCCAGATCGTTTCGCTCGATATACTTTGCCAGGTTGTCTAGTTGGCGCTGGAGCCCTATTTGGGTCTGATCTATTAAGATCAGATCGTCCGCGTAGAGTAGTCTAGATATTACGGTGTTTCCTACTCTTGGTGGAAAAGCTCTTACCGCTGGTTGAGTATATTGAAAGTCCCCCAAAAACGCGATGAAAAGTGCCGGGGCGAGAGGACATCCTTGCTTCACGCCACGTTCCGATGGGAATTGTTCGGTCAACATGCCTTGTCTATTTAGACAAACTCTCAATTTTGTGTCTGTATGGATAGCAATGATCGGTTCTAGGATTTCTCCCGGGCAGTTCCAATTTGATAATTTTAACCATAGCTTCCATCGACTGATTTTGTCAAACGCTTGCGTTAAATCTATAAACGCTATGAAAACTTTTGGGGCACCGTTTTTCACATTTTCTTTTATGATATTTAATATCATAATGTTGATACTCGTACTTGCGTTTTTTACAAAGCCTGTTTGCAGTTCGTCATAACAGGGCGCAGTTCTTGCCCATCTATGGAATCTGGTAAGTAAAAGGGTTGCGAATATCTTGCCCATAATGTCCAAGAGGGCTATAGGACGGTAGTTCGCTGGATTTTCTCTATTTCCCTTTTTAAAGATGGGTACTATCAATGCTTCCGTCCATGTTTTGGGAATTTGTTTCTTAGTCTGGCATTGATTGAATATTTTTGTTATCAAGTCTGCCCATTCCTGAGGATGTTGTTTTAGATCCATATTGGTTAGACCATCTGGCCCCGGTGCCCTGGATGTCTTCAGCTTCAATATGGTAGCAAGAATTTCTTGTTGATCTGCAAGGTGAACCCATGTTGACTTTATAGGAGGTGTATAGCTTCCAGTAGTTTCAGGTATGGCTGCAAACTGGGCTACAAAAAAAGTTGTCCAGCTCGACTCCGATATTACATTTGCGATCTGATTTGTTGTCTCTCGGCTTTTGTTTTTAATCAGCGCCCAAAAATCTCTAGAGTTTTTTGACGTCAGCGTTTTTAGCATTTGTTCAGCGTCATTCTGATACATGACTCCTTTATGCTGCTTTAGCCATGTTTTGTATGTTTTTGCGGCCGCTACAGCAATTGCTTCATACTCAATATTGCCGGAAACTCTAGCCAGACGCCTCAATTTACGGACTTCTCTTCTTCTCAAAACCACTTGCTGATCATATTTGTGTGCCCTATTTTCGTTTGAGGAAGGAAGGTTTCTTTGCGCTTTTCTGTAATTCACAAGAAATGGGATATAGTTTGGCCTGTTTTGCACATATGCAGTGGTTTTTTCTTCGTTGTCAAATTTCTGCGAAATCTCCTTAATGTTTGCTGCTGTTAGTTTTATTCCTGAGGACTTGCGCAATACCTCCACGTCAAATGGATACATTTCTTTTGGAATACTAACTGACTCAAAAGTCATTGACAAAAGATTATGGTCACTGGCTTGAGTTCTGAAGACCTCGTAGGATTCCACGAAAGATATTAAGGAATGTGAGATGAAAATATAATCCAGCGTTGCGAAGGTGTCAAGCCGTTCCCAAGTTGGAATCGTTGGGAACTGGCCTCGGAGGGTTGCCACATTATGGAAGTTTCTCGAATCCATAAAATCAGACCATAGCACCCCTCGTTCTCGAGATGTCGAAGAATGACTACTTAAGGGGGGTTGTTCACACCTGTCGTTCAAATCTCCGCAGATGACAATGTGGTCAGTAAGCAGTTCAATAGTAAATTTGTCTATGGTATCCGCGATGGCATTACAAAAATCGGTGCTCTTTGTTCTTTGCGGGTTCCAATAGACATTTATAATGGCTAAATTGGATTTAGTTTTCTCTCGAGATGGCTTTTCTAGATGACGCCATTCCGTTAGTATGTCCAAAATATCATAAGTTTCTGTCACTTTTTTTATAACCGAGGTACCAGATCCTAATTTGACCACGGTTAGAAGACCAGATGATGGTCTACCAAACATGCCCTTACTAGCAAGGGAGACACAGGTTTCGTATCCATCGATTGTAGGTTGTTCCATCAGCCAGGTTTCCTGGAGGCAGATGATATCAAACTGAGACAGGTCAAAAGCATCGGGTTTGGTCAGGTATTCGTGGCCTCTCGTATTCCATGAGCACATGGATGTTTCCTTAGATTGAATATCTTGAAGGTGTTCAGCAGTTTTTCGGCGAGTCGGCGTCCCTGAACAATTTCGTTGTTATTTTTGTGAATTAGGATTTAACACCTTTTTCAGCCATCTCCATGGGCCTGTAGGTTCGCGTTTTTTGTTGTGGGACCGGTCAGAGGTTTGGTCAAACGACGCAGCACGGCTGCGGTTTTTTCCCCATCTGTCGTTCATTCTTATGCTCTCTGTATGTCTTAACTTCTTATACTTTACATTTTCATTTATTGCATTGTAGTTTGAATGTAATCTCTCTCTCCCAATATCTCCAACCTCCTTGTACTTTTCCTCTCTTTTCTTGGCAGTTTGGAGTACTGTTTGCGTTTGTCGTCTAGGTTCTTTTCCCGTCAGATTTTGATGAGAACTCTTTTTCACATTCACTGATGTTGTAAGTTCCACAAGGGCAAAGCCCATCTCCTTTAAGGCGATAATCACGTCTTGGTTTAGATCTGTACTTGCAGCCTTTCTAACATGCAGGTATGCTTTAGCCTTCTTGTGTCTGTGATAAGGTTCGATCAACACCAAATCTGCAGTATCTAATGCTTTCAACTTTGGTATTTTGGCTAGGATATTTAGAATCGTCTTTCTGTTTAGGATTAGAACGTTTTTTCCAGGCGTCAGTTGCTCCATCTTGAAAGTTCGTGTTTGCGAAAGTCTCGTAGCCATAATTAATCCTGTCTGTGATTTTGTCGTTTTATGTTCATTTATGATCTTTTGCCTATTTACCGGGCTGTCCATTTTATCTGGATTTTGATTTTCTTTCTGATGAGCTGTCTTTGCTGAATCCAAGGGGGCACTAACCACTTCTTTGCAGATATTGATTTTGGTGGTCTGAGTACCCAGTGTAGTCGTAACTAATTTGGATAGTTTTTGTTCCCCCTGAGCAACAGTGCTTTTTTCTACGGTTTCTGTCCGCTCTTTATTTACGTCAATATCAGCTGGAGAATCATCGACTCCTCCATGGTCCATATGAACTGTTAGATCCATAAGTAACAAATTACTTGAAGGGTCAGTTGGAGATGTGACAGAATTATCTAATTCAATTATCGCTTCATCCTTCGTTGAGTTTTTGCAGGCTGGGCCTCCGGGTCTCGTTGAGGTTTTAAATGCTATCGCAGCTTTGGGAGCAATTAATTGCGTTGACTTTGTAAAGTTGAAAATTGCGGGAATTTTGGACTGATCCGTATTTGTTTGTTCCTTTTGCCGTTTCGGGTCAGAATGGTAGGTTGTCTTGATAGGAGCGCCATTTGCGCCATTGGTTTTCACATTTTTTGTTCCCAAGGTTGAAACATGCTTCGTTTGGGAATTTTGATTAGATTCTCCTGAAACATTTATGTTAAATTTGCTTTCGATTAAGTTTATGAGTTGTATGAATTTTTCATCTTGATGTTTTTCCTTCTCGATATTTTGTTGAGTTAGCGCTGTTATAAAGCCCTCTAAAAAGGTTACTCTTGTATTTATTGAAGCTGAAAGTGTTAATGAGTCTTTCATTGAATCGTTTATTGACTCATATAACTTTACAAATGGTGCCAGACCCACTGTTATTGCTGACATAATCGTGAGAAGGTCCGTTTTTTTTGTTGGAGTCTCTTTGGGCAGATTTCCAAAGGTATCACTAATTCTGCCATTTCTAACCGGAGTTGAGACATTAATTAAATGTTCATTTTGAGTTGGAGGTCTCCTAGAAGGGGAGTCAGGGTTATTCCTTGTTTGACCCCCCTGGGCTAATCCTGGTTGAAGTTGGACCTGTTGGGATAAAGTTCGATGTTCCCGACCAGAAATCATGTTAACTGATGGTATTAATAAGGCATTTCCTAGTTCAGGCCTTTCAGGATGGTGGAAAGGGACTTCAACATCAAGCAGGCTAGTTTGAGCCACAGCTGAGCCTCTAGGCAGCAGGTTTTGGCCTTTGGTCATCTCCTTTGGATCAGTAGCGTTCAGTAAGCCCAAAGCCGTAGCTTGTGCACAGGTGGTCTTTTCCGAGATGGTTTGAGGTATAGATGGTGTAGGTTTTCTTTGATGCACGGCTATATTTACCGAGGGCGCTTCTAAAACTGCGTCCAGTATTTCAGCATCTGAAAGTTCCACCTCGGATTCGGCTTTTCTTTTTGTTTGTTTAAGGAAAAAGTCTTTAAGGGAGTGAGTCGTTAGGGAATTTTGCGAAAGTGACTTTCCTAATTCCCCCTTTTGGGCTGATGGTCTAGAGCCTTTTTTTTGATGTTGACGTTCTTGAGACATAAGATCCCCTTGCTCCTTTAGGATCTTTTTTGTCAAGGCTCTTTTTTTCAGTAATGCCATTGCAATGTCTCTTTTTTGACTGATAATATCATTTGCTGATAAGTTTGATGGACTATTTATTAGTTCGCGTTCTAAATCCGAGTCCGCAAAATCATTTCCCTCTGAATTACAAAGGTTACTTGGTGTGTGAGGAGGCCGCAGAGAGACATCCGAGGCAGCAGAGGGCGCCTCCAGAAATTCAGAACGCCTATTTAGTGCTTCTCTGTTTTGAGTTGAACGAGACAGAGCCGGTGTTGTACGGGAAAGAGCCCCTCCATCCGCGTCCCTTCCCGAACCATCTCCCACGGCTTGGACTAAGAAAGCACCAGACCCGGCCGCTTCCCGATCCTTGTCGGTTCCTGCACCGTCCGGCTCGGCTCCCACGGGCGCCTCCATGAACCGAGAGCTGAGGTCGGCCTTGCGGCGTCCTTCGACACCACGCGGCTTCACCCCACTCGCCACGGCGGAGGCCCGCGGATCACAGAGGAGCGGTCGCGAAGGAGAGCGAGCCTCCGGGAGTGCTGCCGCCGCTATCAAGGGAGGGCTTGTCGGACATCGGAGCGAAAGAGTCTCTGCAGTGTGGACCACGGCCTCCTCCTCCTCAGGTAAAGGTTTGATCACCCGCATTAAAAGCGGGGTTGAAGATTGAAATTGGGGGACTGGAATGACCCGAGGGGATAAAGGTGTAGATGAGACGGGTGAGTCGCCCCCGCTGCTATTTGCAATGCTCGGCTCAGAGTCTCTATTTACTGCATCGTCCTCTACGTCCTCAAAGTCGATGGTTGCGCCCCCTATAAGACAGGGGACCGTGTCGCTTGGAAAGGGTGCCATTTGAGCAGGTGTAGTGAAAACTTTACTCTGTGTAGACATATTGGCGTTTAAGGTGGTACCATCTTTTATAGACCCCGCGCTTAAACTTTCCCGGGGTCTATTCTGATTCTGTAAATCGAACATATTTGCTCCTCAACACCCTGCCTGAAGAACTTTTTTGTTCAGGCTGGGGTTGGGGAGAAGAGTTTTCCGAGATGGGTGAATTTTCAGTATTTGAGTCTGTCGCTCTAGAGAGCAAAGGCAACATTTTAGGGTCTATTTTCAAGACCATGTCTCCTCACTTAGACAGACTCTGGCGGTGCTCGTACCGCAGGGTGATTGCAATACCACAGCCCGCGGCTCACCGTGGAACACCGGAGAACACTTTTCCTTCACTTCTCCTTTCGCTTCGCTTCTGCCGTGCAAGGAGGCTTTGAAGGGTGAAAAACGCACGTTGCACACTGGGAAAGCTGCTTAAAGAGGTAGCAGCCTGCAGCCTTTCTCAAACACCGGAGAACACTTTTCCTTCACTTCTCCTTTCGCTTCGCTTCCGCCGTGCAAGGAGGCTTTGAAGGGTGAAAAACGCACGTTGCACACTGGGAAAGCTGCTTAAAGAGGTAGCAGCCTGCAGCCTTTCCCAAACACCGGAGAACACTTTTCCTTCACTTCTCCTTTCGCCCTATTGTATGCCTCTTCATACCTGTTCCTTGGTCTCCGTACAGGTGTCATCATCCATGGCGTGAGTGCATATCCCGCATCACCTACATGGGATGTAGATGGGGGAACATGTCAGTGTTTGTGGCATCATGTCCTCATCTGCTGCGGTGTATTCTTGTGTCATCATTCATTCATGCATATGTACCATGCAGTGTATGGAGGTATGTTTTGGGCATCACGATGTATGTCGCTAACTGGATATGGGCCTACACATTAACTTGCATGTTTACTGTGCCCTGCGGGTAACATTTGTTTGTGTGCATGTCACGGTGCAGTGCTGTCCACACATGGCAGAGTGACTTCACTGTACGGAAGTAGTAAATACACGTCATCTCATTTACACGCCTCTCGTGCCTTTTGAGGCAGTGTTTCAATTGAGGGTGGGTGTCTGCAGTGGCACAAGGTTCATGGGACAGTGACGGGATTGGCTGTGCCAGCGTGTGCACGGGCACATTGTGGTGCCCTGTCATGTCTTCCTTCATGATGTTTGGCATCCGCTGTGTATTTGGTAGCTGGAAGGGGGGTGATGCATGTGCGGTCACAGCGGCACACTCACAATGCTCATTGGGCTGGACACACACACACCACTTCGACAGGGTTGTAGCATCATCAGCTGTGCTCACCCAATAGCCATGTGCTTTGTCCAGCATAGCGTTCCATGTACCGTGGTAACGTGGAATTCCGCAGTACCATTGAGTCATGTGATGATCCTGGGAAACGTGCGCAGCAGTGTGTAATCAGTTGCATAGCATCACAAACCATCTGGACATTCAAAGAGTGATACTGTTTCCTATTGCGGAACACCGCCTCAATTGCACGTGGTACTGTCAGCTCAACGTGGGTGCAGTCAACTGCGCCTATGCAATTTGGCATGCCTGCTATGGCATTGAAGAACAACTTGGTGGCAATGACCTCGGGGAGGGTGCGGGGTAGGGCTATGTGTTCCGACACATGGCGCAACAGGGCATCCAGTACCTGTACCAGGATTTTTGAGAAACAGGGTTGTGATATGCCGTGCAGCTCACCAACCGTGTGTTGATAGGTGCCAGTGGCAAGGAAATGCAGTACTCAGACAACCTTCAGGATGGGGGGGATGGCGGTGGGGGTGTCAATTTGGCTGCTGATGTTGTCCTTAATCGTGGCGGTGATGTGCAGGATTGTTGCACGGTCCAGCCGATATAGTGTGTGGATCTGTCCTGGGGTGAGGTTCCAGGGTGAGGCCCTGATGCGTGGTATTGGTGGCTGGCGGCGGGGTCGGGCTGGCTGGGCAATGGGGTTTGCCATAGCTGCAGGGTTGGCTGGTTGCCGCCTGCGCCTCCTCCGCCTACGCCTCCTCCTCTGCGCCATTACTGCCACCATGTGCAGTGCTGCCTGTTGGTTGAGTAGGCCCAGTCCCAGTGCTACTGGACCTGCTGCCTGCATGGTTCTATGTTGTGTTGGGCTGGTTGTGGCCCTTTTGTGGGCTCCCAGTGGCCTGCTAGGTCCAGCTGGGTTGATTTGGCGCACCTGTGCCCTGATTCAGTTCAGCAGGAAGTGTATAACGCCATGTTCGCGGTGGTGGCCGTTCCGCCACCGTGATCACAGTATTTACGCCATTTTTTTCCCGGTATTTCCGTGTCCGCGCTAGTTGTGATGCTCACGGTGTTTCGTGTTGACGGTAACGGAGGTGTTTCCGTGCAGACGGACTTAACGGGACCCCTATTTCCGCGGTTGAGGGTGGTGCTATTACCGGGGCCGTGGGTCATGATTGGGCGGACATGGAAACGGTGCCGGTATGGTTTAACCGGCAGTGTTAATTCCGGACCAGAGTACTTGTGATGAGGCCCACTGAGTGGAACCACGCACACAGCTATTTATAATTGCTCATAACATTACTTTATCTGCATAGAAACTTGGTGCTTTAAGCATCATTCCCTCTATGGCATAATATTTTTTTAGACACCAAATGAAACAGAAACAAGAATACTCTTAGGCAGACTGTGTTATCACAATTTAATTTTACAATGATACATTACCATTCGTGAGACAATCCTCTTCTGAAATAAAAACATGAGAAAGACAAAATGCAAGAACACTACGAATTTCATGTCATATTTGCACAAGAGAGAGAACAAATTACATCGTTTGTTTTGCCTTCAGCTGGCAACATTAAAATGTGTCATTTGAACACAGTGAAAAGCTATCGCTACGCTGCCTGTCTAAAATAGGTGTCATGCACATACCGCACCCTCACTTTCATACAAGATAATTACCAGCGAGTTGTAGCTGTTTAGCACGCAAACTCCCCGGACTGGTCGCTTTCTTTAAATGGCTCAAGGCTTTCCTTTAAAGCACCGCAGCGAGGACATGCAGTTCTGATCTGCGGTCTCTCAAGCCGGTTCTTATTAACTGTAATATTCAGTCTGGGAAAGTTAGCAATGGACTGGGACGGCACCTCTCAATCAGGAAACCCCATAGAAACTCCAGCCAGGTCTTCCCCGGAGCTGTGTAAAATGTCCTCTGCCTCTCTTCCTCCCCGAAATGTACCAAGAGACCACTGTTATAGCCCTTAAGGTGACGTGTCACCAATGAAAATGCACAATAATCTATCCTCCTCTTTTAACAATGGCTTGGCTTATGCGGTTTAGAAACTGTATCTACTCATTTCCTGGCATGCAGATTTCGCATCCAGCTAACACAGTGAACAGAGAAAAAAAAAATGAATCCAAGTGCACGTTTAAATAACTTTCAGAGCCTGTCTTTTCCACCTCATTTTGCACTGGAAAACACATTATGATGTTATTTGATTAAGATCATGTTAGTACTGTTAATTATATTAGGTCATTAATCCTCTAATGTGTCTCCTGCAACAGAGGCATTTCAGGAGAAAAAAAATGGTGCAATTGCCTGTACCGCATTATAGCAATACATTAATCCCATGCAATGGTGCTGTGCTCCCAAAACACGCTAAATAATCCTACATATCCCCTCCTTTTTCTGAGAATTTTGGCAATGGTCCAAGCCACAATTGGAAGAAATCCAACTTGCTCCCTTTCTTCTTTTTTTAAAATGTAACAATCCAATACAATTAATATTCAGGTGTGAAAAATGAAAATTGAAAAATCACTGTTCAATCATCATAATATTAAAATTCATTTTTAGTCCATCAGTTCTTATAAAATGTTCTATATTTTTCTTCCCAATGGACGTGTCCATAGTCCAGTGTCTTACTTTTGTACTTGAGTTCAATCACAAAATAATAAAATAAAACAAATAACTAAAACAAAGAATTAATATAACAGATTAAAATAATTAATTAAAATAATAAATACGTAGAACTCCATACTCCAGGACACTTGTCTGCCTCTGATATGTCCCGACCAGCGATGTCACATCATTTGGTTCATTCGGGTACTCTTCCATCTTGGCACTCTTGGATCCTTTCCCCATAGGAGTCATCACTTTTTAGCATTCCGGTTACTTTGTCTTCACCTCCACCCGGAGGCAGGTATCATTCGATCTTCATCCAGGGGACTCCAGGACTCCACCGTCTCCCGTGACCTCCGGTACAAATATGTTAATATTCTAAACCAAATAGAAAAGAAACAAATGAAGTACATAGCACAATACTAACTTCACCCTTTTGCCAAAAATAAAACATGCTTTATATTTCGCCCTTTTTCCTCTTGCTTTCTGAATTTAAACATAGGTTAAAGAGAAAACAAACATACATAAAACAGCATTCAATATTTAATACATTTTCACACCAATTCCATAAATTTTAGCTTCCATTTTTTTATATATATATATTCACATATATTACAGTGTTTATGTGCCATTATCATAATCAACCATCTTTATTTAACTTCTCTGCCACTACTATTGACTAGACCCATTCACTTTACCTTTTTATGTTCAAGGGACTTTATCTGCTTCTACACGCTCAAGTTGTTTAATCTCATGTTTAGGGTGACATGGTTTTATTTGATTTACGTGAACAAACTGCTCTGTTGCTGTTTCACCTTCAGTCTTCAACATTTTATAGACCACAGGAGAGACCTTATCTATAATTCGATATGGCCCCTGCCAGGCTGCTAGAAATTTGGAATTTTTCTGTTTACCTTTTCCAAAATGAAATTTATACACCTGATCACCTACACAATATTCCTTTACTGACGTCTTTTTATCATAATATGACTTTGCACAGTCAGCAGCTCTTTCTAAATGTTTCTGTACAAAAGCAAATGCATGTTGTAAATGCTTCCTCAGTTCATCAATGTATTCATGAACTGTGGATGCGCTCACAAGTGTTGGCTCATGTGTCCTGTATAGCAGGTGTTGTGGTAACACCATTTTCCTACCTGTCAAAATTTCATGAGGGCTAATACCTGTTGCTTTGGCAGGAGTTGATCTGATTGCCATCAGAACCAAAGGTAAGCGTAAATCCCAGCTGTAACCTGCTTCTGCCACGAATTTCTTTAAAATGTCCACAACAGACCTATTGCTGTGTTCAATTCCACCTGAAGAAGCCGCCCGATATGCGATAATTAGCTTTCTCTTCACACCCAATATTTGCCATACCTTACTCATTAGAGCACTTGTAAAATGACTTCCTCTGTCTGATTCTATTCTTTGTGGCAACCCAAATCTTGAAAACACGTGGTTCACCAGCAATGTGGCTGCTGTTTGCGCACTACAGTCTGGTGCAGGAATACACTCAATCCACTTTGACATCAAACATACCACACTTAAAATATAGCGGTTCCCCCTACTCGACCTCTTTACAGGCCCTACATAGTCTATTTGCAAATCTGACCATGGAAGAGTTAGGCCTCTTTTCATTAATGGAGCTCTATGCATTGGTGAAGCAGGTTTAAATTGGGCACATACTAGACATCCTCTAGTATATAATTCTACATCTTGGGACATATGTGGCCAATAAGCATAATCTTTTAGTATTTCCATTGTTTTCTGTGAGCCTCTGTGGCCTGCAGTTATAGCATCATGCGCATGGTGTAGCATTAACCCTCTGAATGAAAGGGGTACCACCCACTGTATTTGTCCTGTTATGGTCTCTCTAATCATGAGTCCATCTTGTAGTCTTATTCGTTTTTTATTCTTTAATAACACCCTCAACTCTTCTTGTCCCATACAATCATTTTCTGTTAAAGGGTTTTGTTCAGGATCTATCAAATGATTATAATAGATTCCCAAAAAATCGATCATTCTTTTGTGCCTCAATCAGATCTTGATCTTGTGTATCATAACTCCACTGTACCACTGGTTGATCTGTCTTGTTGCTTTAGAACGTGTTACTGCATCAATTTGTATTTCACCCAGTAAATGTTCAATAGGTAGCAATTCTCCCATCACAGCCCCAATTTTAGCCAGGTGATCTGCCTTATCATTTCCCTCCTTATCCTCTCCTGGAGTTTTCAAATGCCCACGAATTTTCCTCCAGTATATTGTTAAATCATTTTCTGACACCAATTTGTCTATGGCTTGTATCATTTTTCCATGTTTAAGCGGCTTTTTATTGTATGTAATCATGCCTCTCGCTTTCCAGCCAGGTAAATATTCCACAAAGCTATTTCGTGCGTAATCAGAATCAGTCACCAGGACAATTTCACTGAATTTATTATCAATTGCAGTAGCAATTGCTTTATAAATGGCTGCCAATTCCGCTACCTGACTGCTCCTAGCACCAATTCTCATCCCTATACTTGGGACACCTTCACACTTCAACCAGACATTCTCTATTCCTGACACTAATTGTTTATCACTGTCATTTTCAATGTGAAAGGCACAACCATCAACATATACAGTTGGCAAGTCTTTGCATGTTTTTTCATCAAAAGCTTTATGTGGTGATTGTTCAAATTCCTGCCAATTAGCTTCCACTTCTATTTCATTTGATACTGGTTCAGCTGCACAGTCATGTAAATCTGCTAAACCTTGGGCAATTGTTTTTTTTTTATTTTGGCCATATCTCACTTCTACAGGAAAACCCTGTAATGCTAGCGTCCATGAAGTGATTCTGGACTGCGCAAAATTACCTGACCTAATTCTTTAACGCTTTAAAAATTGCAAAGGTTGATGATTTGTCTCAATAATCACCTTTTCTCCCTGAACAATGGGGCGGAAATGTTGTAGCGCCCACACAGTGGTTAATAGGGCCTTTTCACATTCATTGAATTTAATTTCAACTTGGGAAAATGCCTTACTTGCATATGCAATGGTTTTGTGATTCAAATCATGTTTTTGTGATAACACTGCTGACATACAGGGGCCGATCCATGGAACAAACGTGCGCCGAAAATCCATGCGCAAGCAAGCGCAAATGAGCGCAAGCGTGAAAAACGCAGCGCACGCGCACGCTTGCGATTCAAGGAAGACGCTGCGCCTGTTTCCCGCTGTCCGTGCGCCCAATCCAGCCATGGCGCACGCAGGCATACACGGCGTGCGCTACGCGCACAGCAAAAGCGCACATAGTGCGGCGCACACAACCAAAGTGGGCGGAACAGTGGGCGTAACACGCGGAATGGGGAACAACGCGTGAAAAAGAAGGCGTGACTGGGGAAGTACTGCAGGGAACTACACGGAACGCCCACACGCACACGAACAACCCGTATTCATGGATCCGAATACGGGAAACCCGCGCACGGCAAAAGACGTGCACAGGCGTCAACGCGTCCGCCACACGAAGGCAGGCGGAAGCGTCCCCGCGCACAGCATAAAAGTGCGCGCAAACAACAAACGCATATATACAGCTACGATGAATGCCCCATTTGTCGCAGCGCTGATCGTGGGACACCGCAGGAGGAGGAGAATAGCCAGGGCACGCATTTTCGCACCACGGACAAGCCTTTTTGGGATGCCTGACGACCAGGTCTATGGCAGGTATATGTTTCCACCCCATATCATCCTAGAGCTGGTCAGGGAGTGGGAAGATGACCTTACATCCCCCACCCTTTGCTCCCAAGCATTGAGCCCCTTGGAGAAGCTGCTCAATGTCCTGCATTTTTTGGCCACTGGGTCATTTCAGCGGACCACTGCCATAGTGGGGGGGGTCTCACAGGCCACGCAGTCACGCTGCCTACACCAGGTACTGGCAATCATGACAGCGCGCCCCTCAGTCCGCAGGCACATATACATGCCCAGAACACCCGCAGAAAGGCAGGCCGTTGTCCTGGACTTTTTCAGGGTGGCACACTTCCCCAAAGTGCTCGGTGCCATAGATTGCACCCATGTGGCCCTACGTCCACCTAGGGCCACTGAGCACATCTACCGAAACCGCAAGCACTGGCATTCCATCAATGTACAGGTGGTATGCGATGCAAAGGGAATCATCACCTCTGTCTATGCAAACTACCCTGGCTCCACCCATGACAGTTTCATATACAGAATGTCCGCCCTGAGCCAGGCCCTGGAAGCTGGGCAGCATGGCGACACATGGCTCCTAGGTCAGTACAAATGCCCTTGCACATGCATGCAAGTCACACACAGACAAATATCCAAACCCTAATAATCTCAACTATTATCACCTCCCCAGGGGACAGTGCCTACCCTCTGAGCAACCACATGATGACGCCAATCCGGAACCCCACCACACCACCCCAGGTAAGATACAACGCCGCTCATATTGCAACCAGGGGCATAGTGGAGCGCACATTCGGAGTGCTCAAGTCACGTTTCCGCTCCCTTGACCACTCTGGTGGGCAACTACTCTATGCACCACCAGTAGTGTGCAGGATCATGTGGCAGCATGTGTCCTGCACAATGTTGCAACACGGCAGGGCGTCCCGGTGGACATGGTGGTGCCCCCACATCCCCAACCACAGGCACAGGCGCTGCCCATGGGAGGTGACAGGGCACGTGGCGAGGAAGCCCGGACCCAGCTTGTGGCCACATTTTTCACCTAAACTCCCACCCCTGCGGAGTGCACACAGGCCTGGCACATACCAGGTGACAATCGATGATGACAAAGAGACAGTCAACTGTTACAACCCTACCACCCTGAGATAGTTGCCATGGAAGTGCCACATCGTCTGCATCCCTAGCTACTTAAACACAAGCTATCCCGTGTGACCAAAAGGCACACATATGACATATGACATGATATGGCCTATACACAAGTATTTCAAGGTGCGATGAGGCAGGGAGGGGGGAACAAGGGAAGACAGACAACGGTACTACTAGGCCAGGTGTCATTGAGATTGTGCAAGTGCAGGGTTAGGGAGAAGGGAAAAGTGCAAGGGGAAGGGGGGGGAGTGCAGTACAGGGGAAGTAGACCAAAAAAAAAAATACATAGGTCGGCTGGTGGCAACTTCAAAGGTAAGTGCAGACAAGTGCTGGGAAGGGTGGGCTGTAGGGATAGAAAGACAGTAGCGCAGTGCAGGGGTTGCCAGGGAGGCAGTGCAAGTGGAGAGTGGCTGGGCCAGGGACCGAGGTCGGTGAGAGTGGCCCAGTTGCAGCTCCAGTGCAGTTCCAGTGAGGAATTCTGCAAGGGAGAGGCAGAGAGAAAGCAGAAGCAAAGAGGAAGGTCTTGAGGTGCTTCCAGAACTGCAGATGGTTCCCCTCAAGTTCAAGTGAGGCAGGAAGGCTGTTCCAGAGGGAAGGCCCTGCCGCGGAGAGAGATCTACCCCCAGCTAGTTGCTCTGAGAAGCGGATGACCCTGACATGCAAGTTGTGCATCACACACACCTGCAAAAAAGGCCATGCCCATCACTGTCATGTCACTCAAACCCTCCCAAACCACAACATGACATGGCAAGCAATACCCATACACCAACACAGTAACGATAAGGTACACATTGCCATGTCCTAAATGTACAGTGGCATCAGACAATGATGCCTGACCCGGAATCAGATGAAATGACAGACCAACAAAATCTCCCACCCAAAATAAGTCATTTCCAAATGCATTACAAGAGTCGTAGACGTAACATAACAATGAATGCTTGTCTACATGCACATTGTGCATTGCAAAATCAACACTGCAGCTCATGTGTGCTGTGTCCTACTCCTGTAACACACTGCTCAGCGCACAGCACAGTGAATAGCCATTATGTGTGATGCACACCCTGAGCATCACATCTAAGTGACAGACCACATCAAACAGCAAATCAGGCATGTACAGGATCCATAATCGGTCACAGAACATGTGCTGCAGGGACACAGTGGGCACCAGAAGGCAAACAGTGTACACGTGGATATGCAAGGGTGGGAGTACATGTAGTGCATCAGAGTGCAAGTGTGTGGTTCTGCAAGGACATGCACTCCACATATGCATGTGCACTCAAGTGACCATTAGTGTTCTCTACACATCACATGTGAACATTCACCATGTGTACACCCCAGCATGTCAAACCACAACTATCCCCTCGCACCTGAAAGGAAAACACAACACATGAACAGGCATTGATCAGCAGAACACAACATGTACATAGGATACCACCATTACAATTTCAGAGTTCCCATCACACTGCAGGGCAAGGCAACTATCAACAACAACCCCCCCCCTCACAAATGATCATGACCCACTGAACAACTGCACCTGGGTCATGGAGCCTTCAAACCTCAATTCCACCTGGCCACAGGATCACCTTTACCCTTCGTCACCATCTCCCACCTTGTGTGTAAAAAGGTGCCTGCACCCTCATAATCCACACTCATGTCCAAAAACACAAAATCCAATCCAGAAAAACGAACCAGAACACCCTCCAGTAGATGACTTGACGTAGCAGTACCTCACAAAGGCCAAGTACTACCACAATGATGCAACAACAAAGGTAGCACAGTAAAACAATGTCATGACAGGATGTGAAACATGTGTGGTACATGACATAGGATGATGCACCATGAACGGATGTGTACTGTCACAGGTCCCCTGTACAGGCGCGGGAGTGTCACGAAACAACCACCCCCACCATGTCCCGGGTGCCTGCAAGGTCAAACTCACACAGGCCCCTGAGACCCTGGTGGGGAAGGAGGTTCAGGGATATGCAGTCGGGACAGGTGTTGACACACTGGATGACTGGAATGAGTGGCAGGAGAGGGGAGGAGGAATGACACATGAAACTAGGGAATGCACGAAAATGTACTACCTGTATGAACACATACACAATCCAAACAAACTTGGACATCATTGTCATGGTCTTCTGTAGTCCAGGCTCAGGAGTGGTACGAACCAACCACCCCCTCTAGGGTTTTGGCGCCTGCAAGTTCGGGGCTTACACAGGCATCCGCAACCCCAGCGGGGAAAGAGGGTCAGGGAACGTTGCTTGGATAGGTACGGGAAGCAGGAACACCGGGTAGAGGGTACAGGGTTCAAAATTGCATAGGAGTACGGGTGATTAGGGAGAAAAAACATACCAAATTGAACCACACATACATCCATGCATTAGTACACTCCCCAGCAAGCCTATGCAGAGCAGTTCGAAAGAAAAACAACAAGACACTTAGCTCTGGTTTTGAGTGCTGGCCTCCTGCCTGCGCACTCTCAGGTCCGGTTACAGGAGCACTGCAATGCTGCAAAGAGAGCCACAGTCAACAACCTGTATGTGCCAATTACACAAAAACACAACACCAAACATGCCCCATAGCAACAAACTACTCTACAAACAGACAATCTGGTGTAGATGCTTCGTACCCATATATAACATCACCCCTGTGACGGGTCATACACAGTCAATGCAGTAGGTCAGCCGCCGGTGGGTGCGTGGCAAATGGAACACCAATGTGTCACAATTCACACAACATGCAATGTTCCCTGGGTAAGCAGACAGACTTCTGAGCAAGTTGCGTACCACCATGGCCGAAACAAAGTTGGCAGTGCATTTATCATAAAGTACACGGAAAAGACATGCACTGCACCCGAGTGTGTCCCTTGCTGTATGTCCCTGTGAGCTGCCCCTTTCCAGTCTCGGAAGGCTACATGGTTGATACAAGTGCCTCAATGGACCTTGGTGTACCGGAGGGTATGTGCCACTGCCCCTGCATGTGTCCCAGACAACCCTACTATCAACAGCCATTAGTCCACCAACACATCTGAGCTGCATTGTGTGCTTCAACACCAATATTCGTCTAAGCTCACCCTCAGCGCTGTGACTAAGCCTGCATGTGCAACGCGCCTGGTGCAAGCTTTGCTGTGTCGTGGCCCCCCTGTGCTGCTCACCTTGCCTGGAGTTCCTTGGAACATGTCAGCAGTTCTAGGATGTGGGTCTGCAATCCCTGTGCCTCTGCTTGTGCACACATGTGCATGTGGGCACCAACAAACGTGTCCAGAATTCCGTCGTCCAATGGGCCATGTCTGCTGGCAAAGGTGCTCTGGAGGCTCATACCTCTGCAGAAAGGGCATGAAACACATGATTAATGCTTCAAAGTCATCTGTGTGTGTCTCATCAGGCATCTCATTACTTGACCATGTCAGAGAGTCACATCACAAATCACACCATCAGTCCGTCTTTCACATCCAAAGTGTGGAACACTATCTACAGCATGAATTGCAACAAGCACGTGTACAGTAAAGATATGAAACATACTACACAATGCATAGCAATTAATGTACACATTAATCATGACACATCCCATCTAGCAAAAGCTGAACAGTGGACAATAACACCAAAATCATCCCCACTAGGGGTGTCAACACAAGTCACACAGCACCAGACATGCAACAGATATGACAGTCCAAAGCCCTTGTGTAAAATTCTGTAACACCGAACCATCCTTGCGAGCCCATGGATAAGGGAGGCAGGAGTGGCATATGTGAGTCAAGGACCCCAAGCAGCAAACACATACACAAGACAAGCCTGAAGGGCCCAGCTGGAACAGACAGTGGATGCCTTCAAAAGCCACAAAGCACCGCACCGTCACATGAAAGCACAATAGACTAGCAATTTTAAACTAAATCAACTATTAACTAATTACACTAACAATGGAAAACCCACATTACCTAATTAAACTAACTATCAAACAGAAACTTAACTAACTAAACTAAAAGAAAAATCAAAAATGGCCACATACGACCCGGGGGGGAGGGGAGGCACCCAGGAGGGGGGAGGTACAGGGTGCTGCTCAACATCCACATGCGATGATGCTGAGCCAAAAAAAAATACCTCCATGGGCTCAACGCCTGCACAGCCCGACCTATGTGGGAGATAGATGGTCGTCCGAGTCTGGCTCATCCTGGAAAGGAGGACATGGCACAGTAGCCTGGCCACGCCTAGCCGCAGCTTGCCCCTCGTCGGCAGCAAGTCTGCCGGACGGGTGAGCCTGGTTCTGTGTGGCGATGTGATGTAGGTCTGCATGCAGAACCTCACGTGATACACGTGCTTCCTCTTGCAAGGTAGCACGTGTAACACAGAGTTCCTCCTGCAAGGCCTGGCTGGACAACCGCTGCACCTCCCGGCAAGCCTGTAGCTCAGCCGAGATGGTACGCTCAAGCTGTGCAAACCTCTCCTCTGCCTGCTGCTTCTGTGATATCATAAGGACACCCAGAGTGGATCTGAGGGAAGCATACTCCTCCCTCAGGGCATCCATGTGCGCCTCTGCGTGAGCAGCAATTGCTTGACGCAGAGACGACATTTCAGCCTGGCGTGCCCTGTCTGAGGCCGCCATGCCCAGCCTGAGCGAGCGGGCCGTGGACCGTGCCGCCTGCTGCTGGAGAAGCACCTGCCTAGCAGGGGGGAGCACAGATCGGGCCACACGCTCCATGCTCTCAGCGATGTTCTCCATTGCTGCCCCCTGCCGTTCGGAATTGGCAGTCATGTCTTGCTCCCACTCAGTATACAGCGGTTGCGTGCGGCGACCGCGTTGCCGGGCTTGACCCCTGTGGGATCCAAGGACCGGGGGTCCTCGCTGTGTTGGCACCGCCCGCGGCTGCACGACTACATGCCCCCGTCGACGTGATGTCCCAGGCACATCAGTGACTGGTGTGGAGGGTGACCCTGCGTCCCGATCCACCACGGGCGGAGGAACCAAGACTGTCTGATCCCTCAGTGCAGGGGTCGCAGACAGAGGAGTGTCCACATCAGAATCACTCACCCCTGACACATGGACTTGATGCTCATCCAACTCAACATGGACGTCAGAGTCGTCATCAAGGCTGGACTCATAGGCAGCCAGAGACAAGATGGACAGCAGCACTTGGGGGTTTTGGTGGCCTACCACCCCACGACCCCCACTATTGCCGGGTTGATGTGGTGTTACCAACCCTGTGTCTGGCATGACAACACCATCCTCCGCCTCCATTGCGTCATCACCTGAAAAATAGAGAGAAAAAAGGTCACTACACATGTCAGAAGCACACAACACACACACACACCGACAGCAAACGCATCAGGCAGACATGTGACACACAACATATAACCTGGCATGCATGCTGGGTCAACCTTGAATAGCTTCTGTGATCAGACCTGTTGAAAGGTGTCAGTTACCATGGAAGTGGGTCTATGCAGTGCAGAAAATGTGAACGCCACTCACTACCTACATGTACAAGGACTCCATGGTGTGTGCCTGGAAATGTGAAGGCAGTGCAATGTCAAATTCAGACATCACGTGCATTGTGCATTCAATGTGTACCATATCTAGAAGCCAAGCACCCCTCCACCCCAGTACCAAAGCAGGGATGCCTAGCATGGTATCAAAAGGCTGACCATACACCTGTGTATTGACAGGCAGTGTTGACTGGCATCAACAGCTTAATGTGATTCAAATGACAACACTGCAAATGATGCTGGGACAGTAGGCAGGACACATGATGAAAACTCTGGAGGCCGCCCACGTGTGAAGAAGACACAACAAGAGTTGGACAGAGTCATTGGCCATTGAACAGGCTGAGGCCTGTGAGCCACACAGATTGTCAGAGCCTAAACATGTGTGCAACGCAGGACTGAGCCACAGTTGACATGGGAAGGCTGATGAGATGGCAGGCAATGTATGTAACCAAGGGCTTGTATTACAGTGATCATCCAGTCAAGGTCACATAGCGACATGCATGCAATGCACATGGAGCATGAATGGGCACTCATGTCCCTGCGGGACATCTGACCCATGCACAGTACAAGTGAGATACCCTGCATCGAGTACTAAGGCTGTACCACACGGCATATGTCTGGCAGATTCTACGCTGGAAGTTAGCATCTACACGGGACACATGAACAAGAAAGTACACATTGGCAGGATTGAAGCAGACCAGTGCAAAGGTGGACTGGGGTGCAGAGTGGCAGAGGTGGGGCAAGGGAGCATGCCTACATGGAGTCCCCATGCAGGCAGAGGAGACATGCATGACGGAAGCATTGCATTACTTACACATCAGAACCATGTACACGTCACATGTAGCAGCAATCATGCACAACACATCCCACATCCCTGCGCATCAAAGTCCAGCATCTCTCCCACTCCTTCGACCAATTCAGGTGGTATGAACTCCCCAACGAGAGACTCATGCGGAGTGAGCTCTTCCTCCTCTGGTGCAGGCCCACCGCCAGTCACCAGAGTCAAGTTATAATTAGAGGCACGCTTAGCCTTAGTGCTGCGCTTGATGTCATTCCAACGCTTTTTGCACTCTTGCGCCGTGCGCACCTCATGGCCGAATGAACCGACATGTTCCGCAACATGCTTCCAGTGGGTGTCACGTTGGGCAGCCGTAGTCTGACTATTGGCACCCACTAGCATGTCACGGCTGTGGCCCCGCACGTAGTCCACGAGGAAGTCCAGTTCCTGCTTACAGAAAGGCTTCTTCCTCGACGTGCAGGAGGTCGTGGCTGTGTGTGGGGTCCCAGCCTGTGCTGCAGGTGCAACCTTCCTCATCTTGGACTGTGGCGCAGACCCTGGCTGGCTAATGCCGCCCTGACCAGTATGGCCAGTGGGTTCGGTGGATTGAGCCAAGGGAGTGGCAGGTGGAGGGATGACCAAAGGCCTGACTTGTGTCAGTGGCAGCTGGGTGCCCACTAATGGACCCTGCGCAGCAACATCAGCTGTGGCAGGGTCATTGACCGCAATGGTCCTGGTTGGCAGACTCACAACCGGGGTGCTGTTGGGTGCATCTGCCCCTGCACTTGCCAACACCCGGCTGTACGGGGCAGCAGATGACATGACTGCCCCAGGGACACGTGTCTTGGTCTGAGCAGCCCGGCGTGCCCCTATGGTTTCCCCCCTGGCCTGTTGGAGATCTACCAAGGGCTCTTCAAGTGCCAACGCAGCCTGCGCTGGCAGACCCTGAGCCTGGGTGGCGGTGTCCACAGCTGCACCTGCAGCTACCACTACCCTTGGGCCCGTGGCAGTTGATGGAACGGACTGCCGGGTTGAACGGGTGCCAGTGCCAGATGCAGGAGCTGCATCCCCCGGAACCACAGGGGGTGGTGGCATGACTGCACCGACACATGGCACAACATTGTGCTCAAGTGGCGCACCCCTGCCTCTTCCCCCTCTGTGGCCACCCTGGACACCCTGGAGTCCCCCTACTCCGTGGTCACCACGGCCACGTCCCCGACCACGCCCGCCACGAGGAGGACGCCCAGCTGAGACGCCCCTCACCTTTGGTGGCCTCCCAACCATGGCACTGATGTAGTAGTGCTGGCACAGATGGAGTGGTGCCAATGGGAGGTGTACACCACAATTGACCTGGGCAATTGGGGTGAAGGGGGTGGGAAGCAAGATGTTAACAGCCCCCCTGCACCTGCAAGGCTGTATGTGACCCCGGTGATGTGGTGACGGGTCACGCAACGCTCAGGCACCCCAAAACTGCAGTAAAACCGTGCACGCAACCCTGCAGCCTACGTGCGTAGATTCAACCTCCCGCAGTACGCGGTGGCACCCAGTAACACGAATAACGCGTACGCGTGGGACACGCAGGCTACTATGACATCGAAAATGGGTGCGATACACAGGGGCACCCGCAGTGGGAAAAAGAGCGTATGCGACTCACCGTCTGACTAGCGCGATGCAGAAAAATACGCGTAGCCAATACCCCTGCCAAAAGAAGAGATACGTCCTTGATAGCTGTGAAGTTGTGATGGCGCGCGAAACAACAGGAAGCAGCAACACACGTCGGTCACCACGAAAGGCACGTACAGCGAACTGCTGGGCCCGCTCACCTTTAACCTGTGCTGAGGGAAACGCACGCGCGCGTCACATCACTTACGCGCATGGGCCCTTTCCTCGTATTACACGCGGACGTGCAGTTGTTCACGCGCGCTGAAATGCCCATGCACGCCTGTACGCGTCACGTCACAGGGGCGCTTGCGCTTGAGGGGCCTTCTGTCCAATGAAATTGCGTATGCGTGCAGACGCGCTTACGCGCTAAGGGCCTTTCCTCGAATTACATGCTGACGTGCCGAATTTTCACGTGCCAAATCACTCCGTATCAAGCTGGCCACGCGTAAGCACACGGAAGACCACGCTCCTGCCCAGAAGGCCGAACTACTGCCCCTCAGAGCCCCGAGCACGCTCCCACCTGCCATCTGTTGCTGCCTGACTGCCTGCTGCCCACGTGCCCTGCCATTTGCTGCCTGCACATCAGCCAGGGGTGCTGTTGCTGTGACCACCCCTGCTGGAACTGAAGACTCCCGACTGGGATTCCATCGCTCCACAGCCCAGCCCTAGGATCCAGTTGCCCACCCACTCCTGCCTCTGGGGTTGTCATGTCGGGGCAAACACCATCTGAGACCACTGACAACCCCCGGCCAGAGAGGCAGAGGGGCACCAGCTTCAGTGCCACCGAAGTTGGTGTCCTGGTGGAGCAAGTCCTGGGGCAGTATGATGCCCTCTTCGGAAGTTCCCGCGCCGACAAGGAAGGACGGACTTGGATCTGGACTGACATTGTGACTGCCATCAACGCGGAGGGGGTGGCAGTCCGCGACTTCCAACATGTCAAGAAGCGCTGGGAGGACTTCAGGTCCAGGACCCTGAACAAGGCCCGGCGCCTCTTGAAGGCAGCAGATGCCAAGGGGCGCGGGGGCCACTTGTCGGAAGAACAGATGAGGGTCCTGGAACGCATATCCCCAGCGCTCCACGTCCAGATCCTTGAGAGGCAGACCCGTCTGGAGTCGAGCGGTAAGTGTACATGCATCCTGATTGTGAGCTGTGCGTGTGGTGATTTTTCAGTAGTGTGCAGGTTGCACATCTGTTTGTATGGGGTCGAGTATGGGTGGGGGTGTACAGAGCCGTGGGGCTAACACATGCAAGGGCTGGAATGTGTGAGACATGGATGGTGCTTGTGTGTGTAGGCTTGCATGCCAAATGCAGTTGTATGGGCACACATGTTTGGATGAATGTGTATGTAAGTAGACATGTCCGTGATGTCACGCATGTATGTTGTTTTCAGCTGCATGTATCAGCACTGTGTACATGTGCATCTGTGTGTATTTGACAAGGGTGCAACAGTGATGCAACATGGATGCATGTGACAGCGGTATGTGGAAGCCTGATCGGCAGATGTGACATGGATGCCCATCTGAACACTGCGACACTTGGCAGAGGTGTACACATGTATGCAAGTGTGGTGGTGTGTGTACATGTGTGGTGCACTTCCTGTGTTGCATGTGATGTCTGGCTCACCTTTGCCTGCTCATGCTGTTGTATGTGTATGGATGGTGCTGGCAGTTGCGATATGGCTGTGGTATGGCTCATGTGTGCGAGTTGAAATGACATGTGTGTTGGGGATTGTGATGACATGTCTGAGGTTTGCCAATGCCACTCATGTACAACTGTCATGTGTGTATGTGTCCATTGTACAGTGCCCTGATGCCTGTGTTTTATTTCTCCCTGTCTGCAGCGTCAACTGATGAAGAGGGCGGAGAAGGTGCTGTGGAGCACAGCGGCGGGGATCCCACCGCCAGCCGGAGATGCAAGGCCCGGCTCCCCTCCCATGTTGTCATCTCGTCGGGGAGTGAGTAGTCCGGTGCCGCGTCCCAGGCCGCAGCTGCCGGGGGGAGGTCCAAAAGGCGGAGGTTGGAGTTGGACTCCTCGGCAGCAGAAGGGGCAGCTGGGACCCCACAGGGCCCAACGGGGGAAGATGGCACGGAGTCATCCAGGTTGATGGGGGGTTTGGTGGAGGAGGAGGCCGTGCAAGCAACAGAGACGGGGTCTGGAGGTGGGGATCCCACTGGTGTTAGTGGTGCAGTGCAGGACCAGGGACAGGAGGCAGCACAGGCCGCCGCGGAAGTGCCTGTGTGCAATCCTGTCCCTGATCCTGTCCCTGCATCATCTTGCACCAGCAGGGATGCCCACGTCCAGACCCGTTTTCAGGCAGGGGATGAGCTCACGACAACTGGCCTTCCTCTGCCTGCGGACGTGGCTATCCGGGTCCGGGTTGAGCCTGTTCTGACTGGTGTGGCGTTGCGTCAACGGGCCATGCGAGGTGACCTGCAGTCTTTTCATGAGGATACTGCACGTCATCTCGAATGGCTCGTTCACCACGTCAGCCTGCTGGGACAGGTCACCCAGGCCAGATTCCTCCGTATGATGGGGCTTGCTACGACCCCCTCCTCAACTGAACCCCCTACGCGCCAGTCGTCCTCCGTGCCATCTTCCCACCCATCAGTCACCTGGGTGCCCTGTGGAGCTGCCTCTGACGGTGCGGCTGGGCTGGTGGAGGAGGCATCCCTGCCACAGTCGGGAGTAGGACATCCAGCAGGGGTGGCCACATCAACGACTGCACCCCAGCCGGCGGAGGATGTGTAGGCAGCAGGAGGCAGTGCACGGGCAGAGGCACAGCAGCAGCAGCAACGTGGTGGGAGCCATGAAGGCTCGGGGCCTTCAACATCGGAGGGGCAGGCATCGGCCGGAGGGCAGGAGGACCCAGGACAGAGAGTGTCTTCCGTGTGGCAGCGGTTGGGCCACGCCATAGATGCAGAGCGGCAGCGGGCGGAAGAGGCACGGCTCACAATGGTCAGGGCGGAGAACTCCATGCGGAGGGCCCTGAGGCGGGCCGAGTGCCTCGAGGCAATCCGCAGGGGTTTGGAGGTGGACACGTCGACGGCCCTGTGGACCCTCGGCCCATGGAGGAGGACCGCCTCCGGGACATTGAGCAGGAGTTCGATGATGCCCTGGCCCGGGACATCCAAAAGTGAGCCGTCAAACTAGCCCACTGCCCTTGTACATAGTTATGTAGGTAGTGTTAGGTTTCCTTTTTTTTTGGATTTATTTTGGACCTTTTGGACATTGGCCACATTTTTGTATATAGTTTATTTTATTAGTTAGTGTAGTTAGATAGGTTTAATTTCTTTTGTTGGGATAATGGACCCTGGCTTGTTCGTATGTACATAGTTCACTGTTGGATTGTATTTTTCTTTCACATTTTAACCATGGAGCAATGGCTTTCAATTTTATTTCCCATTGGATTTTGTTTTGTGGACAGTGACTTTGGACACCATTATTTTGGATTATGATTTTTGCTTTTGCTTTTTTTCACGGACATGCTTCTTTTCATTTTTGTACATTCCCATTTCTGTTTCTTTATTTTTGATTCTATTTATGTTTCCTTTAATACATATTTTTTTAGTGAACTTCAATGTGTAGTATCTCATTGGTTTCATGTATATCATGATATGGGTTTTGAGATTCACTGACACCCATTTGGTGTATGTGAGGGAAATGTGTTTGTTTCGGAACTTGCAATTGGTGTTCTGTCATGTAATTGCCAATTATAAGTGGGTGGATGCAATACTCGGGTGGGTGTTTTGCATTTTGAGGCTGACCATAGGGACCAGGGATCTAGATTGTGATGACATGTTGGCTGGGGAACATGAGTTGGACATGGGTGGGGGCCTGCTGGCAGGTGCCCCACAGTGCTGGGGGGTGGGGGGTGGGAGACATGGGTGGGGGGCCTGCTGGCAGGTGCCCCACAGTGCTGGGGGTTGGGGGTGGTGGGAGACATGGGTGGGGGCCTACTGGCAGGTGCACCACAGTGCTGGGGGATGGGGGGGTGGGAGACATGGGTGGGGGCCTGGTGGAGGGTGACCCTGCACTGCTGGGGGGTGGGAGACATGGGTGGGGGCCTGGTGGAGGGTGACCCTGCACTGCTGGGGGGTGGGGGGGTGGGAGACATGGGTGGGGGCCTGCTGGCAGGTGCCCCACAGTGCTGGGGGGTGGTGGGAGACATGGGTGGAGGCCTGCTGGCAGGTGCCCCTGCAGTGCTGGGGGGTGGGGGCCTGGTGGAGGGTGACCCTGCACTTCTGGGGGTGGGGGGGTGGGAGACATGGGTGGGGGCCTGCTGGCAGGTGCCCCACAGTGCTGGGGGTGGGAGGGTGGGAGACATGGGTGGGGGCCTGGTGGAGGGTGACCCACAGTGCTGGGGGGTGGGGGGGTGGGAGACATGGGTGGGGGCCTGGTGGAGGGTGACCCTGCACTGCTGGGGGGGGGGGTGGGAGACATGGGTGGGGGCCTGGTGGAGGGTGCCCCTGGTGGCTGGGGGGGGGGGGTGGTGGGAGACATGGGTGGGGGCCTGGTGGAGGGTGACCCTGCACTGCTGGGGGGTGGGGGTGGTGGGAGACATGGGTGGGGGCCTGGTGGAGGGTGACCCTGTACTGCTGGGGGGTGGGGGTGGTGGGAGACATGGGTGGGGGCCTGCTGGCAGGTGCCCCACAGTGCTGGGGGGTGGGGGGGTGTTAGACATGGGTGGGGGCCTGGTGGAGGGTGACCCTGCACTGCTGGGGGGTGGGGGTGGTGGGAGACATGGGTGGGGGCCTGGTGGAGGGTGACCCTGCACTGCTGCGGGGTGGGGGGGGAGACATGGGTGGGGGCCTGCTGGCAGGTGCCCCAAGGTGCTGGGGGGTGGGGGTGGTGGGAGACATGGGTGGGGACCTGCTGGCAGGTGCCCCACAGTGCTGGGGGGTGGGCGGGTGAGAGACATTGGTGGGGGCCTGGTGGAGGGTGACCCTGCACTGCTGGGGGGTGGGGATGGTGGGGAACATGAGTTGGACATGGGTGGGGGCCTGGTGGAGGGTGACCCTGCACTGCTGGGGGGTGGGGATGGTGGGAGACATGGGTGGGGGCCTGGTGGAGGGTGCCCCTGGTGGCCGGGGGTGCAGGGGGACATGCGTTGGTGGGCAGTAGTGCAAGTTGACATGTGGGTTGGCTGGGGGGCATGGCCATGGTGGATGGGGTGCCTGCAGGACATGTGCAGGGTAGGCCCCTGTGGTGTGAGCCACCTGCAGGGGCCGTGGAGGGTGTAGAGGGAACACCTGGGAGGACCCACACGTGCAATTCACGTGTGGTGCTCCCCGCGCACCCCTGTAATACACGTACCCTGATGGAATCGCGTGTGGAACTTCCCGCGCACCCCTGGAATACACGTACCCTGCTGATGTTGCGTGTGATACTTCCCCCGCACCCCGAAATACACATACCCTGATGAGATCGCGTGTGGAACTTCCCGCGCACCCCTGTAATACACGTACCCTGATGGAATCGCGTGTGGAACTTCCCGCGCACCCCTGGAATACACGTACCCTGCTGATGTCGCGTGTGACACTTCCCCCGCACCCCTGAAATACACGTACCCTGCAGAAATCGCGTGTGGAACTTCCCGCGCACCCCTGAAATACGCGTACCCTGCTCGCACGGGGCCAATCGCATGTGGAACTTCCCGCGTACCCCTGAAATACACGTACCCTGCGGAAATCGCATGTGGAACTTCCCGCGCACCCCTGAAATACACGTACCCTGCTCGCACGGGGCCAATCGCGTGTGGAAGTTCCCGCGCACACCTGAAATACACGTACCCTGCGGAAATCGCGTGTGGAACTTCCCGCGCACCCCTGAAATACACGTACCCTGTGGAAATCGCGTGTGGAACTTCCTGCGCACCGCTGAAATACGCGTACCCTGCTCGCACGGGGCCAATCGCGTGTGGAACTTCCCGTGCAACCCTGAAATACACGTACCCTGCTGAAATCCCGTGTGGAACTTCCCGCGCACCCCTGAAATACACGTACCCTGCGGTGCTGGTACAGGGTTAGCGCAGCCCTTTGCGCTGGATTGGGGATTTTGATGGCTTTTCCCTGCGCGAGAGGCGTTCTTGGGGGCGTAACTGGCGCTGCTGCAGGGTCGCTGCGCCACTGTGCACCACGGCTGGTTTTGGTGGCTGGAATCCATGAATACGGTGTGCGCGGAAATGGATTTTAGCGGACGCGGCTGACGCAGGGATTCGCAAGCGCACACTGTGCGCCAGCCGCGTGCGCCACTTGTGCGCTGTACTCTATGAATTACCCCCACAATGTTCAGAGAAACCTATTTCTATAAAGAAATCCCTGTCCTTTATGGGATATGCTAAACATGGTGCCTTTACAAGACATTCCTTTAATTTAGCCACTGCCTCAGACTGCTCTTTTTCCCATTTCCAGGGGGTATTCAGTTTAAGCAGTTTAGTCAATGGTTGAGTGATTTCAGCATCATTTTCAATGAACTTTCTGTTATAGCCTGTCATTCCTAATATACTTTTTACCCCTTTCACATTTTTAGGATCTTTTAGTTTCTGTATGGCCTCTATTTTCTTCTTTTGTGGATTTAGTCGATGTTCAGTCACTTCATGGCCTAGAAAATTCACCTTTTTCTTGCACCATTGTGCTTTTTGTAAAGATACTTTGGCGCCTGCTTTCTGCAATTGGCCAAGAACATGTCTTATTTCATCAAAATGGCTTTTCAAGCTTTCATTTTTTATCAGGACATCATCCACATAAATTATGGTTCCTCTTTCTGCTGCATCAGGCATTGCCTTTCTCAAAAATATGCCAAATTCACTCCCACTATTGACATACCCAAATGGAGTTCTAACCCATACGTATTGAGTCTTATCAAATGAAAAGGAAAATAAATTCTGTATCTCCTCTGCCAATGGCACACACCAATATCCAGAGGTGAGATCTAATGTGGTGAACACTTTTGAACCATGTACCTGAGCTAATCCCTGATCAATGAATGGCAGTGGCCATCTGGATACTGGCACTCTTTTATTTAACTCTCTCAAATCTGCACACAGTCGCCATTGACCGTTTGGTTTAACACACATATACAGTAGTCTACTTTGGAGAGGATGAATGCTCTTGCAATTGTTATGCAGCTGGCCATGGACAGGAATGGATGGCATGCATAAATCAGTTTGCATGTGTAGTTGGTGGCAGAGGCTGTGGCATTGATTTGTTTATTAATATTAAGTCCTGAGTCAATGTAGAAGCCTATGGTCTTCACCTCCTTGGAGACTTTAATCTTAATTCCATCAATGAGGACGGAGTTGTAAAGGGTGGGTATTTTAGTCAGTTTGTTGTGGGACCCGACGATTAGGAGCTCTGTTTTTTTGATGTTGAGGCATAGGCCGTGGCTGGCCATCTTTGTTTGTATAATGAGATAGATTTTATTGATCATAGTTGTGTCTTTGACATAGTCACCTAGAATAGGGATGAGAATCTGGGTGTCGTTAGCATAGTTGGTGTATGAGAGACCCAGATTGTTGAATATGTCAAACAGGGGCTTTGTAAAGATGTTATATAGGGTTGGGGAGACGCAGGAACCTTGAGATACTCCACATGTTATAGGAACCGGATCTGCTGCAGAGGTGGGTGAGAGCATTTGCATGGACCTGTTGTCCAAGAATGAGCTGATCCAGGTGGTGGCTTCCTTGGAGAAGTGGGCGGCAGTTTTAAGGTGATTACACAGGAACTTATGGTTTACGAGGTCAAATGCAGCAAACAGGTCCAATAGGAGAAGGATGGAAGCTTCACCATTCTTTTTCGGGTCGTCTAATTGGTTCTTCAGGTCTATGAGGGCTGTCTCTGTCCCATGTCTGGGCCTGAAGCCTGATTGGCGTGTGCCCAGTAAATTGTTGATCTCTAGGTAGGCTTGGATCTGGAGGTAAGCAGGCATTTGGAAGGTTTTATGGAAGAGATTGTTCTATCGGCCTCGGCGGTTGAGCTAGAGTTGAATTTAAATTGGTGGTTGGGCCTGGTTTGTTTGGAGGAGGTTTCATGTAGAATAGCTTCTTGTGTGTCCAGTGCGATCATGTGAAGGGTGGCTTTTTTGGCATACATTTTTTCTTGGAGGATGGTTATCTTATTACAGAGGGTGTTTTGGATGTCCGTGCACCAAGATTTATTTTTGATGCATGAGTCTTTAGGCGTGACTGGGGTTTCCAATTCCCTTAGGATTGTGAAGATATCTCTGGTCTTTGAGCTGGCTTTATCTATTCTGTCCTTGAAGTTGTCTTTTTTTATTTGAATGATGTCCTTGTTGTACTTAGCGGTCAGGGAGTTGAAAAGGATTTGATTCTGGGCAGTTGGATTGTTTTTCAATTTTTTCACGGCAAGTCTTTTCTCAATGCGCAGGGCTTTTGGGCTAGAGGTAAACCAGGAGTTTAGGTGGGCTATAGGTTTTGCTTTGCTGAGTTTAAGTGGTGCAATGGTTTCAATAGCTGCATTAATGGTCTTATTGTATAGGTCAACCAGTTCTGTGGGATTGGAGGGTAGGTTACATGGGTTGGTGATGGGTTGAATTATGGGCAGAGGTTAGGGACTGTGATATTTCTTTTTGTTTCTAGTTAGTGTCGGAGGGGCCCGGGTCTGGCAAAATTGGTTTGTGGTCTGTCCTGGATAGTGAATGAGATCAGGTAGTGATCTGTACATGCGCATGGTTCAGAGTTTGTAATGGTGGACAAGCAGTTGATGTCTGCAATCCAGTCCAGGGTGCAGCCTTTTATATGGGTGGGTCCAGTGTTCCTAAGGGTGAGTCCTGCTTCTGTGAT